>NC_090868.1:1212500-1558750 GCF_024217435.2 Syngnathus scovelli
TACTGCGGTAGGCCAACGTCGTCCAGCCAGCCTGCAATTCACACGCTCCATGAGGCTCAGGCCCACGTGGCCGCAACACCGGCCGGAACACTCACGCGTCACCCAGTGGTGGTCCAGGTTGCCTTGGAGGAGGTCGTCGTGCGCCACCAGAGCCTGGAGGGCCAGCTGCAGCTTCTTCCTGTGCAGAGGGTGCTTCATGCCCAGCTCCTGTACAACAACGCCAAAGCACACATTGTGTCACTGCGGTCACATTCTGCAGATGTTAGCTTAGCGATGGCTGACCTTCTCCAGGTCGTGCTGGGACGCCTGCAGCAGGCTCTGTCCCGAACGGATCCAGTCGTGAGCCGCGGCGGCGTACAAGCCCAGGCCCTGCTGGTGGAGCCACTCGCACACGTCCTCTCGGGTCCAGCGCGAGAAGGGGGCCTCCGTCGGAGATGGCGAGCCGCCCAGGCGAGGCCCCGCCGTGGCCCGGACGCCCCCGCGCCGAAAGTCGGCCTCGTCGTCCGCGTTCAACGACGTGGAGTGGCTCCTCTTCAGCCTGAAGGGAATAAGAGCCACGTCATGGAGGACGAGATGGCGGCGGGACAGGATAGTTCCCTACCTGCCCAAGAACTTCCTCAAGCCTTTGGACTTCTTCTTGCTCTCAGGCGACGAGGTCAGAGCAGAGGAGGCCAAGTCGAGGTGCTCCGGGACTTTGCGCTCGGTCTCGGCTGCGCCGCTGGCATATTTGCCTCCCCGCAGTTTGAAGAAGCCCCGACCGAGGGAGGCCCGGACCCGCTTGGCGCCAAACACGTCTCGCTCGGTTAAAGTGCCACACTTGCTTTTGGCCTCGAAAGGGAAGACTTGATGAAGTCAGCGGGCGCTTTGGATTTTGGTCAAGAAAGGCAGCAGCGACGTCGAGTGGAGCTCACCTGCTCTTCCGTGTCGCCTGGAGACGCCGCACGCAAATCCGGCAGGGGACGAGACTGCGGCGAGGATGAGGACGAAAAACAAAATGGCGTATTTTGCCCAAAGCGGCTACTAAGGAGGGGGGAGGGCGCCTCGTGCCGCCTACCTCCGCCGAGATCCTTCCCGCCTCGCCCTCCGACGCCGGCCCGGCCTGGGCGGGAAGCGAGCCATCATCTGCGATGTCAGCGTAGTCGGCTTCCTTCGGCCTCTCTGAAGGCAAAAGTAGATTTTCAAGTTCAAACTTAGCAGGAAGCAAGAATGACATCTTTAAAAGCGCTACGTGGATTTGAATGAATGTATTATGCTGCCCCCATGTGGCCAAAGAGTGTAAAAATCAATGAGCAGCATAATGAGCTGAACCAAAAGGTGACTTGTGTCCCTTCTACCTTGGACATTCTCCAGAACTCGGGTGCTCTCCAACTCTTTGATTCTTCGCTCCTGACCACAAAAACAAAGCTGTGAGTGACATCATCGCGTTCGACTTTTGTTTTGCTTTCCCCCCGCACCTTCTCGTCATTGGCCGACACCAGCGAGTCCAACAGCGTCTTCATCTCGGCCATTTCGGCATCTGGCGGGAAGACAAAGAGCACACGAGCGGCTCGGCAATCGGCGAGATGCACGCGGCCGACATTGTAAGATGAACGAGAAGCGCTGAAGATAAACGAGGAACCGCGACGTGGCCTCCGATTGAACCTCGGCGTGAGCGTGAATCAAGAGAAGCTTTTTTACTCCAAAAGTTGTTCCCGTGATCATCAGCGTGGCATCTTAGTTTTCGCGCACTCATGTGATTTGCCGCTCACCCCTCGGCAGCCCCTCGGCTCCGCTCTCCTCCTTCAAGTTCCTCAATTGCGCCTCTCGCTCCTCCAGCTCGCGTTGCAGCAGCCGCAGCTCTTCCTGCGTGCCAAAGAAGCACAGTCAGACCCTCCGTGCCGCCGCCGTTCAAAGGTCACGTGACGGCGACGGCGGCGACGGCGGCGATGACGGCGTGTTGGTGGCACTTACACTCGCAGTGCGGGAAAGTCGGGGGGAAAGCGGTGAGGGGGGAAGCGGCGGGTTTAAAGGCCACAAAAAGAGGAGCAGCAGGAGGAAAAAGAGGACGAGAAGCTCAAACCTTCAGCTCAGCTCCCGCCGCCCGCTTTGGAGGCGACGTTAGAAAAGACGTTAAGAGCGAAGAATAGATGCAGATACAAAAAAAAAAAAAATGTCAGTCAACGTGCGGCGGTGGTCAAATTAACTGAATTGAATTCAACACATGAGGGAGGGAGGGAGGGAGGGAGGGAGGGAGGGAGGGAGGGAGGGGCTCACTTTGCAAGCTTTGCTTTTCCGGTCACACTGCAGACGCTCACTCTCCAAGTCGGCCACACGCAGACGCAAGTGGCCCACTTCCTGCAGAGGAAGCAGAAGAAGAGCGTGACCTTCCATGTTGAGGCAGGAAACAGCTGGCGGGGCCTGTCACGTGATCCCGCCACGGAACCTCCGAACAATGAGCAGGAGGGAGGCGAGAGTGCACTTTCCACTACCTGGTGATCTGCGCGGTCCCTCTCCAACGCGCTCAGCTGCAGCTTGACGGCCGAAAGCTCCGTCGCCAGCTCCAGCTTCTGGGTCTCCAGCGCTGAGCGAGTCAGAAGTTCCTTGGGAGAAGACGCAGAAGCCGCTTCAGCAGGAGAGTGCGTCAACGCTGGCCGGCGAGTACCTTCTGCAGCAGTTCCTCGGTGGCGCAGAGTTTCTCCCGGTGGCGCTCCAGGCAGCTGTCCAGGTCGCGGATCTTCTCCCCTTGCACCTCCACCTGGTCTGTGAGGACGCTGACCTGCGAGTGGAAACCGTCTTTAAGCTTTTGCAGCGAGCTAGGAGCCACTTTAGATGATTGACCTGGAGGATGAGGCACTCTTTGTCGCTCTCCAGGCGAGCCAGACGCTCTTGGTGGACGTTCTCGTCACCGTGGCCGTTTGTCTGCAACGGGTCTGTCAGCTTTGTTTGGACGGATTCTCCCGGCCGGCCAGGCGGCGCTTACCATTCGGCCCCGCAGCCACTCGGCCAGACCATCGGCGGTGGAGTCGGGGATCTGGCAGCGCAGGTTGTCTCGCTCTTGGTTGTCCATGAGCTCCAGCGCCGCCCGCAGGTCCTCCAGCAAGTGCAGCACCCGCAGGCCCCCCAGGAACGGCGACGAGGGCGACTGGCAGTCAAACAGCCCGTTGGAGTAGTCCATGGCCTTGGAGCCTGAAAAAATAGAGCCATCGCATGTTGGCCAATCAGAAGCAGGGAAATATGAGCTCAGAGTCTTCATTTTCTTGAAAACAACCATGACGGCGGCGCTTGTGGCGTTGGCGGGCTTCTCATGTGATCCCCCTTCCCATTGGAAAGGACAGCAGAAAAAAATGAAAGCCTGCACTCACAAGTGCCGAAGCTCGAATAATCATTAGCGTGCGTCACTCAATGGAACAATGGAAACTTTTTTTGCTTTGCTTTTCAAGGAGCAAGCCGTCCAGTAGCAGCAGCGGCGGCAACGATCTTCCACATTTAGATGAGCTCACGTTACACAGCAGGTAGGAGTGGAATGAGGGGTCGGGGGATCACGCACATTCCCACTGCAATGCTTTCCAGATGTTCCCGCAGCCCCCCCTCCCCCATTTCCTACCTGCAATAATCCCATCCATTTGCTCCAAGGCGGCCGCCAACATCTCGCTGGCGTCAGACATCATCTTCTCCTCCAATGGGCCTGGCAGACAAGAAGACGAAAGTCATGTGTGGAGCAGATTGCAACTACTCCGGTTTGACAGTAGGGGGCGCATTTCACATGGCGGGACGTCGGTGGACGCTGATGGATGAAGATTTTTTTTCCCCACAACGGGCATGAGCATGATTAACATTAGGACAGTGGCTTTCCTTGTTCACTTTTCTTGAGGGGGTAAAGGGGGGGGGGGGGGGGGGGGGGGTTGTAGGCCTGACCTCATTTCCTGCGTGGTTAGCACAACACAACACAGGACACGAGACGAGGCCTGTTGGAGAAACGTCAGCTTCTCCACTCCCAACGTAAAATTTTGTTTCTTTGCAGGTATTTCCGCAGGATGAGGGAACGCGGCGGCTCATCTCGGCGGGGTGCGAGTTCCATTTGGCCAGCTGCCACAAAATGAGAAATGAAGCTTACCCCCCCCCCGAATCCAAATATTTTCCCTCTCACGGTTCAATCCAAGAGAAGACTCGGAAGAATGTTTTGGGTGGCGATAAAAGATGATTGAAAATCGCAGGGTGGGCCATATTTGATTTTTAAAACAGACAAAGGCACCAGAAGATGAGGGAAGGAAAAAAAATGTGTCTGGAAAATATATCAGCGAGTAGCAGTGGACCCCTTTCTCGTATCCAGATTTTTGGCAGAGGCCGTGACTTGCAAAAACGCTGACGTCGGCTTCTCCGCGTTGCCTGATGGAACTTCAAAATAAACAAACGTCTCGCGTTGACGTTTGCCAGGTGATCTCGGTCGCTCCGAAGAGGTCGAGGGTTGCGAGCGCTCTGCATTCCTCAGCAGGTTAACGCTCCCCAAAGTGCCTGGTACGGACGTCCCCCGCTGACGTCCTCCTCAGCGGCAGCGGTCACGAATCGCCAGATCGCTGAAATGCTCATCAGGACGGAACCATAAAAGGGATTGAAGAGACCCCTCAGGAAGAGCCTGCCTGGCGTGGGCCTTCCAGGAAGCGTTTCCTGCCTGCCAAACGACCGTGGAAAAAAAAGAGCCACGGCACAAAACAGCCTCCGAAAGTTGTCACGGGGTGCTGATAATTTCAATGACATTAAGATGATCGAGTCATAAAATTGCAAGAACTTGTAAACAACTAAATGAGTTTAACTCAAAGGCGGAGCTTCAGAAAAGGATCATGCGCAATTTTAATTTGAAGCTCACATCACCAAATGTTTTCTTTCGCAGGCGATTGCAGCCCAACTAGTCGGCTGCCTGGTCGGGCTGCAACATGGAGCTCAGCTGTCATCCTGGAAGCTGAGCATCACCACGTAAACACCGGCTGTCCACCACAGCGTTTTCTAATTTAATATCCTAAAAACATTTTGAGGCACTAATTTCAAGTAGTTGCCAGTGACTTTAAAAAGCAATCCATTCAAAATGGAGAAAGCAAAAATGATGGTTAACTCATCATTACTAGTCAGTAAATATTTAAATAACTCGCTGCTGTATATTGGTTGTTCGGTATGTCTAAAGAAAAAGTATTTTTTTAATGTTAATTCAACATTTTTATTATGATTTAACTCATCTAAAAAAAAAAAAAAGTGGTGACCGCAGTTCTTATGTCGCCCGTCCGCATTGAACGGCAACAAAAGTGTCAGAAAACTTACCGCTTTGGGAAAATATTAATTCTTCGGGGTGAAGTGGCCTGGCTTCGGAGCACTTTTCAGCGGAGCGTCATCGCGGACGAGCACCTTTGCGCATCGACGTCCTCCTCGCTCGACTTTGTCTTCTCAGAACTGGAACTGGACCGAACTGAGGGGGAAACGCCATCAAGCTCTCCCTCACGAGCGCAAAAAGAGGTTCCTTTCACGCCTTCAAAACAAAACAGGATGTGGAACAATATTTCAGAATAAAACTAGGAAAGGCGTTAATCTCAAACGTGGCTTTTGGTAGTTAAAAATAAGGCACCGCAAACAATTTCAATGCTACGAAACGCGAGCGTGAGCCATATTTAAAAATGGAGACGAAACGAACACCCCATTTTCAGCGTGTCCACCAGCAGAGGGCGGTAGAGGTCTTTTCATGCTTACGTACACACATTTTAGAACATTTGCATACATAAATGTAGCACTTACCATTCAAATAACACCCGCAGGCTGCAGTCAGTAACCTTTTATTTTTTTCCCACCTGACAACTGCGATGTCAGTTTAATAATAAAAATAATAAAGTCTGGAAAATCAACGTGTCATTTTTGCGGAGAGCCCATCACGCAGTGACCATGGTAACCTTGTTGCTTGGAAGTACAAGCACAGACAGCAAGGAGATTTCTTTTATTACATTAGACCTCTCGGAGGGGGAATTTAACCTGTGTGTGTGTGTGTGTGTGCTCGCGCTGCAGAGTACACACAACTTAACACACACAAAGCAGACTGGGTGGGTGGTGATGTGCTTTGCTCAAGGGCATTGTGTTGGATCAAGTGTTTAGAGACGAGTCAGTGTTGCCGGTTTGATGGTACGCCAATTTAATAAATGAGATTTCAGAATGGAATATTAGTTGTATTTTGATGCTATCTAATTGGATGTTTGTTGACGTATTGTTATAATAAGTGCCACTAGAGGGCAGCTGTTTATGTTATTGTAGGGGGAACCCCCGATACTGAATTACAATAATAACAATAATCATAAAACACGCAGCAAAGACGTTTTATTTGGCAGATAGATCAAATGACAAGCATCACGTACAGTGTGTGCGCGTGTGTGTGTGTGTGTGTGTGTGCACGTGTGGCAATAGGTTCACTGCATCTCCAAATACCAAGGCAGTCAAGAGGTCGCAATGCGCCGGCAAATCACGCATGACAGCTCATTTGGGCGTCAACGGCGGCAGACACCAACGGCCGTCACTTCACCTGGCCTCCCCGTGGGGGGACGCTGGTCGAAAATAGCGAGCGGGAGCGCCCCTCCTCTCCCTGATGACAACCCCTCATTTTCTCCTCGTTGTTAATGACAACGTGGCGGACTTACCCGGCCATTGTTGCTCTCAGAGAGAGCGCCCGTCGCTAAAGTTCTTTTCGCTCGGTTGAGTCTTTGCACTCCGGCTATTAGCTTGTCACACCTCCCCCCCCCCCGGTGGCGTCGGGCCATTAGTCTGTCTCGACAATCGCTCGTGGGTCGAGTCATCAGTCTACCGCCGAGTTCATCGTTGCCAACCATTCGTCCGTCAGCAGTCTCTCTCCAACAGCCTGAGCGAGGAGCCATCTGACAAGCAAAACGTCTGCCCCCACGTTCCTGCCATTAGAATGTGTTCAAGGTCATCCCTCACTCTCCCTAGGAATTAGTCGGGTTCCCAGGTTATTCTTCTGGAGGTCCAGAAAGCCTTTGCTCCACTCGGTCTTCAAAGCCGTCCATCATGAGATACAACTATAAGAGCATCAAACAATCGAAAGAAGCAAACATTCGGCAAACGCGCCGAAGCGTGCACCGTGAGCTAAATGTACCATCGATGGATTTTGGTTGCGAGCGGCGTACCGGAAAGAGCCGTTTGAAGGGGAGAACAGGATCAAGTGTGAAATCTCGATCCACTCCACAGGCCTTGGAGTCAAGTTGATGAGCTGCTTTTTTGTTCTCGCGAGCACGTGGCGGCAGCGGCGGCGGAGTCGCCCGCATGGGCTTGCCGCATCGTGATGAATGGCTTTGTCGCCGCCCGGTGATCAATACGGCTCCCGTGCAGCCCTGATTAAAGTTCAGCAGATGTTTGCTTCCTGATGAGGTGAAATTCCAGGTTAGCGTCGCAACTCAAGAGTCTATTAGATTAGCGAATTGAGCACAAAAGGGTGCGAAACGTGATGTGCTCGGCGTTACATAACGGCGAGTCGCGTCTCGCTGCGGCGGTGGCGAATAAACAAGACCTTGGAAGTAAGTGAAAGTGACAGGCTCCCACCAGGAGCGGAGACGCTTTGCATGGCGCCAATTTGAGCTCCTTTCAGCGAGGGAGGGGCCGATCCAAATTTATTGATCTGGAAAATGACCATTTATTAATCACAAGCCATGTCAGGCAGGAGACCCAGCCAGAAGAAACTTTTTGGAGAGTAATCTATTACTCGGGCCTGAATAGTTGCTTGTCTGCAGTCTCCAAAATAGCTGAACTTTAAAGGTGTCTGTGGCGTAATGGCACTATTTTCTTATTTTTTTTTGCCAAGTCTGGTACGATGATATTTCCCCACATTTCGCTCTGGTGGCAAATGCCAAAGAGCGGCGGCGACCGCGTCTCGAAAAGAAAAAAAGAAAAGCATTGCGCGGAAAGGAAAAAGTTAAACAGCAAATTATAAGCTCAGGACTTGGAGGGGCATCCGCGCTTATTACAGAACCGTCGAGAAGTTGATTCGAGGTCAGTCGCCATGGCAACAAGCGGCAATATTCTCCGGCTTACACGCCGCGTGGTTTTTAAACGGGCCTTTTTTAGAACTAGACACACCGGCGACTCGAAGTACTTGAAGAAGTTATGAAAGGACTTTCCAGTTGAGGGTCGCGTCGTCGAGTCCCGATGGGGTAACGCGATCTCGCCCAATATGAGCCCAATCGCATTTGCGACGCCTCCTCATCGCTCGGCAGGCCCGGACAGAAAATCGGCTAAGGCCGCATTAGCCGGCGGCTAATCGAATGAGCCGGATCAGATGAAAGACGTCTCCGTCGAGACAGCGTTTGGGTTCGTGAAGGCGAAGCGCCGCACGTTGCGGCGCCTTCATCCAGCGGGGGGTGAGAACAATTTCCCATCGAGCGTGTCAATCCCAGCATGTGGCTCCAGAGGTGTTACGCAACCTGTGATGTTGGCATTATCTAAGCGCTTTCCGACCTCGCCCGTCGCGATTGCGGGCAAACGTTTTTTGGGCGGCCAAGTCGGGATGAGCTGAAGGTGTTTGCCGGAATTTGCCTTTCCGAATAGCTCGCCCACGAGCGTGTCTCCGGTGCTCCCCAGGTTGTATTGAGCGGGCCTCCGGTCGCCATGACGACAGCTTTTCCAAAGAGCAACACTGCGGATGCCGCCGCGTTGTCAACAAAAAGCGCTGAGTGACGAGCGTTTCAATGGCGTCCGTTCCGTAGAAGGGAAGATGGCTTCTTCATCTAGACGCGCTTATTGATCCGTGGCTGGCTTGATTAGCGGGGGATCAGGAACACATCTGCGCGGGCGTACGTCTCTGTCAAGTTCAATCAGACAGAAGCTCTTGTTGGCTTTGTTCCAGCTGCTGGAAGCCAATTTAAGCCAAACACTAAATGATGAATACATTTGAAGATCCATTCCTGTCAAGCGAGACCAAAGCGCCTTGTTTGGCCTCAAAAAAAACAAACAAACAAAAAAAAAATCAGCCTGATGTCGAAACACATGTCAGCAGCCGGAAAAAAAAAAGATAAATAAAAGTGTCTTATTTTAGCTTCTTGTTAGCCAAGAGGCTAAATTATTCTTAGCCTCCATTTAGCCTTTTTAGTCATGTTTGTTGTTTTTATTTTTTTAGACATTTCTTCATTTTAGCCACTTGTTGGCCAGATTTTCTTAACTTTGAGCCCACTCAGGCTGATTTTAGCCACCATTGCTATTTCGGCGCTCACGACGCTGCTCTCTACTATTTGTAATTAAAATGTCCTTTTCCGACAGCACGTTGAGAAGTTACGAGCGGTATTAATTACCGTAACCACGGCAACAAGAGGTGCCAAAGCACCAGCCGCCGTGCGTGATTATGATTATCCTTCAAATCGTTAAGGGGAGAGAAACGATTATCAAATTTGGGGAAGATCAACGACGACCCGCAGTAACCTAGCGCACGGAGAGAAAATTGCTTGACCTTGCCTGGGCAGATAAGCATAATATTTGTCATTGTCGTGAAGGTACATTTGTTGTGTCGCTTACCGGCTGATTTCCCGATAGCGACACACCGGCGAATATGTTCTTTCTCCCTCCGTCGCTTTCGAGATTGCTCGGACAGACGCTTTAACGAACAATTCCCCGTGTGTACCGTTGTCAAGGAGACCGACCGACCCTTTTGATGTACCTGTGTGGCTCGCGTTGGGAGATTTCAAGTTGGGAATTAAGATCAAATGAAGGGCGGGCGGGCTGGAGATAAGTTGTGTAGAAAAAAAAAAAAAAGGGTTTAAAGGTTTAAGGGGTAGAATAAATGGAAATAAAATTAGATGTTTTATTTCATGTTTTTTTACAATTCTTGTAAAATTAAATGTTTTTATTGAAAAGTTTTTCTCATAAAATTTGATCCAAGATAAAAGTACTCTCATTTTTCATTTTATTTTTATGCCTCGTCAAAAAGGTAAATAATAGATTCCAAATTTGCGTTGGTTATAAAAGACTGTTGGCGTAGCGAGCGAGGGCTTTTTCTTCTCATGGCCGCAGGTAGAGCGGTGACCTCCGGAGGAGGCGTAACCATGGCGCCGCCACTGTGTTTGTATTCAATTTTAATGGCAATGACAGAAGTGCGCTGCGTGCTCCATTTTCACCACTAATATTTAAAAGCAGCCTCTCTGCATCTCGAAGTCATTTAAAAAAAAAAAAAAAATGGAATCATGGCATTATTTTTATTTATGTATGTCAGCTTATGTAAAAGTAAAAAAAAGCACACAATGAGCATTGTAAAAATATCCAAATGTCGTTTTATGTAAGAGTACCTGCAATGTTTAAACATGCTGCAATCATTGCGTGCTACAGGTGGCCAGTCCCCGAAGAGGAGGGGGTGGTCCCGGGAAAGGAGGGTGGGGTGGGGGGATGTATTCTCGTGGCGCAACAGGTCCCTCTCACTGTCTCGCTGCACTCGACGCACACGTGGAGGCTCCCCGCTCCACCCGTTGCGCTCGCACGCTCCTCTCCTCAGCACCGCCACGAGCCGGCGCGGATGCCTAGGCGGCCGCCCGCCCGCCACCCGTGACCGGCGGGCCCGATGAACCCCCGCCGCCCCGGCCCCCCCTCCTCCTCCGGCATGCAATGGCTTAATCGGAGAGACATGAGCATCCGGAGCGGGGACGGCGTCACGCTGTGCCAGAGGGCTCTGCAGATCGTCACCGATCTTTGCCTCACCGGACACGTGGACCGTGAGAAATGTTCGGATATTTTCCCCCTCGAGAGCGGCGGAGGCGGCATCGGCGGCATACCGGCCAAAGGACACGCAGGTAAGGTCTTCCTTTTTCTCAAAGTCCTCTTGTGCAAGATGATGAAAACAAGGCAAGGAATCCCCCCCCCCCCCCCCCCTCTTCCCATCTGTTGCATGATCGCGCTCGTCCTAGCACGTTTTTGTCCTGAAGTTTTGCTTTCCGGCAGGTCAGGGCTGAGGCTGCGGCGCATCTTCTTCATTCCTGTCGTCTTCTCACCTGGTGTTTGTCTTCTCCGCAGACGTCTCCATCAGCCTCCTGGCCGTGGTGGTGGGCTTCTGCGGCCTGGCCCTGTTGGCCGTGTCACTCTTTGTCTTTTGGAAGCTGTGCTGGCCTCTCTGGAGGAGCAAGGCGCTGACGGTGCACAGGGGGCACAACGTGGGGCTCCGAGTCGCCTTCCCCGAGGCGCCTCCCGACGAGTCGCCGCCGTTGCCCGATAAGACGGCGCTGTTGGAGGAAAAGATGAAGCAGTCGCCCGAGGTGAAGCCCAACGGACGCAGCACGGTCAAGCTCCTGGAGGCGGCCATGAAGATCAGCCAGACGTCGCCGGACATCCCGGCCGAGGTGCAGACCACCATCCGAGAGAAGCTGAGCCACCAGGCCAAGATCCAGAGGCAAACCACCGAGCCCACGTCATCCTCCAGGTAGATCCCCTCCGTCCGAGTCACGCTGACCTTGCTTGGAAGCCCACCGTCGAGCTGGACGTGTGAATCCAGCTGCCATGGCAACGGCCGCAAGCCACCCCAGTCGTTAAACAATCGCCACACACTTGGCCTTTGTTGTCGAGGACGTCCATAATTAGCAAGTTGCCCCAAGCTGTGTGCGCGTGTGTGTGAGTGTGTGTGCATGCATGTGTGTGTGCGTGGACCCTCACAGCACGCACTCAGCACTTAGCATCACTAATTAAACACCAGCGAGCTCTCGGTGACTCCAACGCCTGTCATTACCGCCACAAGATTCCGGCGAGTAGTTATTCTCAATGTGAACCTTGTGACCAGGTCGTGATTTTATTTATCCACCCCAACAATTGTTTTTAACTCATTGACTGCCTCCAGCCAAACGAGCTGACGGCCGCCCTTCTTCCACAGGCACAATTCGTTCCGCCGCCACCTGCCGCGCCAGATGAACGTCAACAGTTTCGACTTCAGCGTGGACGCGGTGCCTTTCCGCCAGTCGTCCACGGCCAGCATCGGCAGAATCAAACCGGAGCTCTACAAGCAGAAGTCGGTGGACTCGGAGGGCGAGCCCAGAGAGCCCGCCCAGACTTGCGGAAAGCTCAGCTTCGCGCTGCGCTACGACTACGAGGAGCAGGCCTTGGTGGTGAAGATCCTCAAAGGCTTGGACCTTCCCGCTAAAGACTTCACGGGAACCTCCGACCCCTACGTGAAGGTCTACCTGCTGCCGGAGAGGAAGAAGAAGTTCCAGACGCGGGTCCAGCGCAAGAACCTGAACCCCACGTTCGACGAGAGCTTCCGTTTCCCGGCGGCGTACGACGAGCTGTGCAACCGCAAGCTGCACCTGAGCGTCTACGACTTTGACCGCTTCACCAGCCACGACATGATCGGCGAGGTGGTGGTGGACAACCTCTTTGAGCTCTCTGACCTTTCTCGCGAGGCCGTGCTGTGGAAGGACATCCACGCCGCCACCACGGTGAGTGGAATCAAACTTTTTCTAATGCCAACGAGGAAGCAAATGTTCATTTCCTCCCCCTCAGGAGACGGTGGACTTGGGGGAGATCATGTATTCGCTGTGCTACCTCCCCACAGCGGGGCGGATGACTCTGACCGTCATCAAATGCAGGAACCTCAAAGCCATGGACATCACAGGCTCTTCAGGTACGGCAAACCCGACGGCAGGGGGTCACTTAAGAGAGCCGACGCAGAGAGAGGGAGGGAGGGAGGCGGCGGGAACTCGTTAATAGCCTAAAAAGCGCTTTTGTCTTCCAGATCCGTATGTAAAAGTCCATCTCATCTGCGAGGGACGCAGGCTGAAGAAACGCAAAACCACCACCAAGAAGAGCACTCTCAACCCGACCTACAACGAGGCCATCATCTTCGACATCCCCCCGGAGAATGTGGAACAAGTCAGCCTCTCCATCATGGTGATGGATTACGACCGGTGAGCGTACCCGCCACACATTAAGCGAGTCGGAGGCGTCGCTGACCGCGTCTCGCCCGCAGGGTCGGACACAACGAGGTGATCGGCGTGTGCCGGGCCGGACCTGACGCCCAAGGCCTCGGACGGGATCACTGGAATGAAATGCTGGCCTACCCGCGGAAGCCCATCACCCATTGGCACGCCCTGGGAGAGGTCGACTTTCTTTTTGACTCTGCCACGGATGAGTTTAGAAAATAAAAACTAAAGCGACTGCTTTCCTTTCTCGAATATTTTAGTGGCCCGGAAGGGGGGCGAGCTTCGAGAGTCAAGCTTCGTGTCCCTCGCCCAAACCGCCGCA
This sequence comes from Syngnathus scovelli, assembly GCF_024217435.2. Classification (NCBI taxonomy): domain Eukaryota; kingdom Metazoa; phylum Chordata; class Actinopteri; order Syngnathiformes; family Syngnathidae; genus Syngnathus; species Syngnathus scovelli. The sequence continues at coordinate 1,225,722 of NC_090868.1, forward strand.
GACGCCGTGATGCCCCTTCCGTCCATCACATGAAGGCAACTTTCAGGCTTCTACTTGAACAAAAAAGATCTTTTCCTCCAATTTCAGACATTTTTTTTCTCTGGAACGGCACAAGGTGTAAGGGCTCCACAGCTCTGTGCCATTAAAGCATTTATAAGGTCAAGAAAAAAAAAAAATATCGATATCGGTCACTGATATCGCACAGCGTGCGTCAAAACACAAGCAGAGATGAGGAGAATGTAGCAGAGACATGTAGCAGACAAATAGATGAAAAAAATATACACGAGATGGTATTTATTTATCTATATATATTTACACGTAACTACTCCTAACCTGTAGTGGATTCTTCAGTCTACAATCACGGTTCAAGTGCAAAGTGAAGTGATTCTAGTGTGCTTTGGTTCCACCCGAACAACTCGACAGTACAAAATAGCACCTCGTCGTGCGTGTGTACAGTGCAGTGAATTATATCATTGGATGTTTTCATGTGGACGAGATTTCATGTATCCGTGAGTGAGGAAATAAACGTCAATTAAAAAAAAAAAAAAAGAAAGAGCTTAGGAGAGCAATTAGCACATCCGCTACATCCGGATGCTAAGCTAAGCTAACAATGTGAACGTTTTAGTCAAGTTTTTGCGTTTGATCAACTCATGTAAGACTATAATTCGTTTCACTGGACTTGTGCGGTTTGTTGTGGGTTTAAAAAAAATAACTTATATGGCTCCCTCTTGAGGTTAAACGTGGGACTACAGAAAACTATCTTAATGGCTTTACAAATACATACGTTCTTCAATTTATTTTGGTATTTCTTGTACAGCACCTTTTATGGGTTAAGTGTGTGAGTGTAGGGCGGGGTAAAGACATTGAAGATGTACGTTTGTTTTTTTCACACAAAGCCATACAAGTGTTTGATGCATCCACGACAATGTCTTGTCAGTAATAATAATTAAAAAAAAAAAAACAAGGCTATGTACTGTTATATTAGCACAAGCACACGTCGTGCACTGCCCTTCGTGTTCCAAATCCAGATTTTCTTCTGAGCATGCCTCTCATGTACTGATTTCAAAATTGTTTTGACTTGTATATTGTTTGGTGACGCGTTGGGTACCGCCGCATCATGTCAGGACAGTTTGTGAGAACTTTTGTAACTCAAAGTCCACATTTGGAACATTATTTATTGTATCAGTTTCATATGGATTTTATCAAAATAAAGCGACATGTATGTCAAACCTGAACGTTTTGTCGTTCGGAAACTTACCGGATCGGTTTGATCGGAGCTTGCGGCGCCCAAAACTTTGCGGCCAACCTGAAAGGACGACAAGATTTATTTAGTGTTTTTCATTTTTTTTAGAAACCTACCCACTTTGCTTGACTTTGGGAGCCCTGACGGCCAACGAAAAGTAAAAGCTCACGCTTCGTGCAGTCTTTGAATTGAAATATGAAAGCGAGGCGCTCCACTTTGTTAGCGGCGTACATTAGCATCCCGTTAAATGTCACAAGTGCTTTTAAGTCTTTTTGATGGGCGCACATGAAGAGAATATCCTGATCTTGTGATGGAAACGTTTTCCTTTTCCAGATTGGCTCGCACAATAGCGGGCAACGCTAACGTTGGTTCCCCTTGGCAACCAGCGTTTCCAAAGGCTTTCTTTGGACGGCCTAATTGGCCCGTACTCTAATATGTGTCATTTCGGTTTAAAAGGCGGGCGGAGTGGCTTTTTCCAGGGGGCTAACGTCAACAACGCAGCTGTGGCACTCGAACAAACGTCTTCCAAAGAGTTGCACTTTGGATTTCAGCAGCGCTCTAAACATTGGTTGTTTTTGCACAAATGCCGCTAAACCCATCCATCAAAATAATTTGGTGTGAAAAGGATCATTATGAAAACAAAGGTTTCTACCGCGGCTAATTTTTCCTCGCATGAATATTTATGAAGGAGGAAATTGTGCTCTATTGAATCCGTCGGGGTGTTTTGCGCCAGCGCCTCCATTTTGTCATTAGGCTTTCCGCCACAAACGTGGCGGGTCAAGAGTCACGATGCTAATGGCGCCCTAGCAGCCCGCACTCCTATTCCAAGGACCAGCGACAATAAAGGACCAAATGGGTCGATGGTTACGCAACGTCGGCGGCCATTATGGCTTTATGGCGCCTCCATTAAAATGAATAATGGCGTCATTGCAAAAAAAGATAAGTATACATGGCTCTATTATTTTTTTTATTTTTTTAGGCCACATAAAGAGTTTATTGCACGCAAGACGACTGTTGACTTTTTACAACGCGGTGAGTCACATGCTGCTTCACCAAGTCTCTTGTTTGTGAAAGGCGGCTGTGCGCATTTATAAATAGATGTTTTACCCGACGGCCGCAGCTGTGATCATCTGCTCTCATCACTCGGCCGCCTTTGCTTGATGCGCCATGACAGGAAGGAAAAAAAAAACAACTCGGGGATAATGGCAAACAAATTTCCAAAATTCCACCAAACAAATTGAAAGGTAAAACTTGAAATGAAAGACTCAGAGATGTTCAAATGAGCCCCAAGAAGCCCAATTAGAGCACTTTGAGTCTTTCACCTCCACAACACAGCTCGCTAGCTAATAGCCGGCTGTCGCGCGATTCATCCATCCGGGGCCGCCTCGACAGTTTTCGACGGCGAGCGCACGCGTGTGGGAGTGGCCGTGAATCACGCCAGAGACCCACGGCGCAGGACGTGAGCGTGAATCTAAATGAGGCCGTTCATCAGAAGACACGAAGCATTCGGGAACCAACGTCACCTGACTCGAGTGAGCTACGGTAGCGGTCATGCCGTTCCAATTGATTCGAAAAAAAGAGGAAACATTCATCTCCTGGATGCTAACAACTGATGCTGAGAAGGTTCTTGAATGTTCTGAAGGCAGCAGTAATAAAGTCGAGGGGCCGTCAAGTCGGAGCCGTTGCTATTCTAATCTGGCTTGAAGACTCGCTCGAGATGATGAATGTGCTGTCGGAGGCACCCAAATCTCGTTCATACCTCTGAACGCTGTCGAGTCCCACTTCAATTTGAGGGAGCCCACAACGGCGGCCTCTTTTTAGTGAGCTACTATATAAAAGAGGATCTTTCTTCTGTCAATTTTCCTCATCTGGTAAAATCTGAATCAAAGTCCCAAAAGCCAACAAAAACAGAACGCGGGCGGGTCTAGGCGGCTTTATTTTCATGTGCTTGACCTCATTCAAACATTTGATGGCAAAGACAACAACAATAAACAAAGTGAAAGGAAGCTTGGAGAAAAAAATGATGTCACTTCCAGGAGCCGGACTTTCCCTTAGCGCCGCGTGAGGTCTTGGGCGCTTTGGAGCCACGCTGGTGGTCGCTGACGCGATTGCGCAGGACGTGGATGTCGTACTTCTGCCGCTTGAGCTTCTCGGCCAGCTCAAACTTCTCGGCGTGTAGCTGGTGGAGCCAGGCCCACAAATCCTGCGCCTTCTGGGCCAGCTTGTCCTGGTTGAGGTGCTCGATGTTGAGCGGCTTGCGGCGCTCCAGCAGCACCTTCTTCTTTTCCTCGCGGGCCGTCAGCTTCTTGCCCTTCTTCTGGTCGGCCCTCTGCAGGTAGCCTCCGAAGGACTTGTTGGTGAAGATCTTCTTCTTCTTGGCCTCCTCCTCGGCGCGCAGCTTGGCCGCCTCCTCCTCGCGCCGCTCCCGCTCCTCGGTCACACGGGCCTGGCGTTTGCGCTCTTGCTCGGCGCGCTCCCGCTGCTGCTCGGCCCGGTCGGAACGGCGCCGTTCGATGCGGGTGCGTAGGGCCACCAGGTCTTCCTCCTCCTTCTGCCGGTTGGAGAAGTGCAACTCGATCAGGCCCTGCAGGTCGTTGAAGTCCTTCTCCACACGCTTGCGGTGAAGGTCGTCGAAATCCACCTTCTCGCCGTCGGGCAGCTTGGGCGGGGCGATGTTGGGCACGTACGTGGTCTTGGGTCGAGGTTTGGACTCGTGCTCCTGTTTCTCATCTTCCTCCTCATACTCTTCCTGCTTCTCTTCTTCCTCCTCCTCCTGATCGTACTCCTCCTGTTCCTCCGGGATCTCCTCGCCGTCCGACATGTCTTTCCTGGATGCCGTCTGAAGACTGAGCTCTGGCGCGACTCTTTTAAAGCTTTGCCGGGATCATGTGACGCAGACCATTCTCCACAGGAAAGATGGCGAGACAGATGCGAGCATCTATTTTCTCCAAGTCTTTTGGCCGACCCCTCCCCTTCCCCAAAAATGCCTTGCCTACGGTCTGACCCCGAAGCGTTCCTCATTCCACCACCAGAGACTATTTCGGAGGCACGACAGATGCACAACACACTTGTGTCGCTGCCGCCAATAAAATTCAAGCGCGCCGAAGGCTGTTGATAAGCTCCAGTGCAAAATTAAGTTCATAAATCTTTGCAATGACGCCATCGGCGGCCGCCTGAGGAACGGCCCGGGGGTCGCATTAATCCGTCCGGACCATTTTTGACGTGACGCTACAGTTAGCGCTTTAGGCTTGTTGGCTTAAGTTCACGCTGAAAAGTTCACGCAGGGGTGAGCCTTCCTTTGTTTATTCCATCTATCCGCAATTCACCCATTTCTACATCCACGCTTCCGTGCGTCAACATTCCCATGTCTCCGTCTGCGCTCTGGAATGTAATCAAAACTTTTCTCTGGGCTCTCGGCGCATTGGCTTAGTGGGAGGGATCGCTCCTGCGCTGGGACATGGGGCTCGCCGACTCTCGGCTCGGGGTTATTTGTAGAAAAGGACAAAAGGCGCCTTTGGTGAGGATGAGCTCGCTAAGTGACGGCAGGGACAGGTGCTCGCTCTCTTTCTGGCGCCTGGGAATCCCAATCCAAAAGGCCCCACCTCCCCCTGCGCCTCCTTCCAGTCAAGAGAGCTCATTATTTTCAACCGGAGTTGAATTTCAGGCAGCCTCGAAAGTTAAGCTCAACGGGAAAACCGGGACGGGAATCGCCTGTTGCGCAAAGGTGCAAAATGAGCCAAACAGGTGCTCACCAAGTGCTTTGTTGGTAGAGTCAAAAATAGCACAATCACAATTGTTTACTGTCCAAGTATGTTAAAACACATACTTGGACACATGAGGAATTTGTTAGTGGGATGGCAATCAAATGAATTATTGTGAATTTTAAGTTGTCCCATCAATGTTCTTTTGCAAAAACAATACACAGACACAACTCAACTGTATTTATAGAGCACTTTGAAACAAAAACGACCTATTGTATCAAGAAGGTCATTTTTTTTACTCATTAGCTGACGATTAATTTTTTTGCTTATATTGCTTTGGGACCTAATTTGTGCTTTTAACTGATTTTATGGTACTAGTAATTTTATAAGGTCTCCTCAATCGTGTGAACACGCATTGAGCGCCCTCTACTGGCCAATATTGGGTGGTACAAGTGATTTGGGTCAATCCAGAAATTGCTATTTTTTAAAAACCAAATACACTTTTTTATAGGTGATATTTGAACCCACAACATCATCATTACGTTGAAGTAACCGAGAGTCGCATTACTTACCCATTACAACGCGTTTAACTTGGGAAAGTCCGGTAGAAATGTGCATTTTTTTCGATGAGCTAGGCTAGGGGATGAAACAGAGAAAATCATTCATAAAGAGGTTAAAAGTATATTTAAGTATACAATAATAGAAGTAATTTTACGTAACAGCCTACCTTAATTGCGAGCGTATGTTTGGAATCAAGTATATTTAAGAAAATTCTTTTTTCCACTTAAGAAAGTTCGTCTATCGCCACTGTCGCGATTACATGACGTCAGAGGATTTTGGCGCCGGACGGCTCTGTTGTGACGTCATTGCTACGGCAACTCGACAGACGAGTGAATTCATAATTGATTTGGACACTTTATAAAAACTGAAAACCGAATTCGATAATGAACATCTGCAAAATTATCCCAAGAAAAGGAGAGTGCAACAGCAGTACTTTAAAGTTATTTTAATGAAACAAGCACATTTAGAATCAATTGTTTGCAGTAGTACTTCATATATACAATGGTGGCAAGGTGGGGAGGGGGTGCACAATGTCATAGGTCATGAAAAGGTCAAAGTGATTTTGCATCCACAGTGGAAAACACAACCAGTCAACAAGCACTGAAGCCATTAAATAGGCTCAAATGGGAGGAAGTGAACCAGACAGCAACATTTTTCATACTTTTTTTGGGCCCTTTAATGGAGAGCATCCCCCCCCCCCAAAAAAAAAAACATCCATTAATGACTCTTTAGTTTTTTTTTTTTTATCATATCAAAAATATATATAATGGATCTATGATGCTACACAAAGAGAGAGGACACATACAATATAGTCAAATATGTACAACTTGTATGTGAGGGTTTTTTTTTGGGGGGGGGTTCTTTATATACACGACAACTTTTTTTGCATTCAACCCTTCGATGAAAAAAATAGCGCGACGCTCTCCCGGGATGTCGGCATTTCAACAAACATCTTTGATGACATCGTGGCGGGCAAGGGCGTCACTGCATGGAAAAGACAAAATGTGAGTATTGGAAATGAACTGTGGTGTGTAAAGGTGACGCGAAAGTAAAAGGACAAACCTTTTTTTTTTTTTTCTCTCCGTCCTGGAGTTAGTGTCTCTGGACTTTTGAGCTTTTGCTGTTTCCGGAGTCCTCACAGTGACGCTTGCTGCTCATGGGAGCGTTGCTGGAGTGATGCTCCATTCCTTAAAGAGAAAAAAACAAACAAATAGGACATAAGCACAAATTCAAGAAATAATAACCATTGTTTTGTCCCCGAGGAAAACGAACCTTTGTGAAGCGCGGGACTCTGGCAGCTGCCTTGAGGGTAGCACATCATGCTGGAGCTGACGTAGCCTGCGAAAACAAAATGGCGGGCATGAAGGACGGCGGCTCCACAGGGAACGTGAGAGTGCTACGGCCTCTTTGGACTACCTTGCTGGTGCGCGCCGGCGCTAGCTTGCGAGTCGGCCTGCAGGTACATCATGACGCTGCCGTTCTGCCAGTCGGCCTGAGGTTGACCCGCCGCCGGGTAGCCTGCGTGGACGAGAGACCGGCGGTCACTCGACAAGTCCGAAGCGCGTGACCTTCCCGCTGTTAGTTGACTCACCGGAAGGGGCGGCGGCCGCGGCGGCGTCGTGGGCCGCTTCGTAGCCCATCACGTCCGACGAGCCTTTGTTGTTTCCGTTGGAGGTGGTTGGAACGGACGCCAGGAGACCGAGGCCTCTGTAGCAGGAGAGCTGCTGGTAGATCTGCTTCATGCGCTCGATGTTGAGGCGGCTGGCCTCGGCGTGGTGCACCATGGGCTTGGGGTAGTGCACGCCCACAATGCAGCGCGCCGCCTTCTGCACCGCCTCCGGCGCGTTCCACGGGTCGTAGATGTACTTGGCCGGGAAGCCTCGTAGCACGGGCAGGTAGCGGCGGATGTAGTCGCCGTTGGGGTCGGTGCGGCGCCCGAACACCACCGGGCAGTAGCAGTGGAAGAACTGCTGGAAGAACGAGCTGCAGGAGAGCCACATCCAGCTGCCGGCGTTGACGCTCCAGTCGGCGTCAAGCAGCAGCTCCTCAAACACCTAAAAAATAAAAAAGGGATTCAAGCACTGGAGATAAAAGTTCTCTCAGAATTTTGAGCCTTCCGGCCCGGCGCCTACCTTCATGCCCTCCTCCCAGCTGATCCACAAGTCTCCGCGGGTCAGGAAGCAGGCCACGGCGTGGCGGGCCAAGTGGTGGATCCAGCCCTCCTGGCGCAGCTGGGTCATGATGGCGTCGATCCAGGGGAAACCGGTTCGTCCCTCGGCCCACTTGGCCAGCGCCTCGGCGTTGCGGTCCCACGGGATCTGCACGCAGATGGGGTTGCCCTCCATCTTGTCGAAACACGGGTTGTTGGTGGCCGCCGTGTAAAAAAACTCGCGCCACAGCAGCTGGCCGTATAGCGACAGCGGCGGCGAGCTGTTCTTCTTCACCTGTTTGACAAAACCGAGTCAATCGAGGCTCGTGGGCTCGAAAGAAGGAGAACGATGGGGGGGAGAAGCATTCGCACCTTTCGGTAGAGGTCGGTGAGTTTGAAGTAGAAGAGGCGGCACGAGAGACACCCGAATCGCAGGTAGGGGCTGAGGCCGGTGGGGCTGGCCAGCAGCGAGTTGGCGTTCATGCGAGGACGCTCAAAGTTGGCCACCCAAGCCTGCAACCAAGAGACCAGAAGTTGCTGGGAGCATTTCAACGTGCTGCGTCATGACGCCTCGCGACGCTACCGACCTTTCTCTCCAGGTGGCGCTCCAGTCTGGTGAGGGCTTCCGACTCGCCTCCGGGCCACACGGCCGACGACAGGCCTTCAGTGTCGAAACCTGCGAGGGGAAGGTCCAACGTGAGACACGGCAAAGTCGACGCCCGGCAAATCTCGCCTCGCGGCGCTGCACTGACCGAGCTCCTCCAGCGACGGCACCCCGAACTTGTCGTCGTGGTCGTCTGACAGCGGCGTGTTGCACTTCCCCATCACGTCGGCCGTGATGAACTCAGCCGGGACCTCCACGGGGTCCATGCGGCTGATGAGGCTCTGGAAGCGTTTGTAGGTGAGCGGCGACTGCCCGCCGTTCAACTCGATGATCCTGCGGGGTGACATCGACCTTCAGTGGTGCTCCGATGAAGATCGGCGGGGTGAGGAGAGGGGGGTGGGGTCCACTTACTTGTCGAGATCATAGAGGGTGTGCGAGATGCGCACCGTCACCTCCACGCCGGCCTCGGAGGCCAGCTTCTTGATGGCGGCGTCCCGCTCCTTCCCGAAGGGCTCCGAGTCGTACTCGTAAGACAGGCGGGATATGTTCCACTCCTGGAGAACCCGACGGCACCATTAGCAAAACGACCATCGGCATTCAAACCAAACGTGAAAAATAAACATCAGGCGTCCCACCTTGAAGAGTCTTGGAAAGACATCGGTGGGCTGGCCCCGGATCACAAACAGACGGGAATTGAGCTTGCGTAGGTTCGAGTCCAGGTCCTCTAGACTCTGCAGCAGGAATCTGCGGGAAGCGGGGGGGGGGGATGATGACAATGTTCTCCGATGAGCAAACGGGTTTGCGTAGGTGGCGGGAAAAACACAACTTTTTTCCACCCAAGTCACAATAAGCGGCACTAATACGGAGCTTCCCGTGCGGTCGCCGCGGCAACTAAATTTGGGTAGGTGGAAACTGCCAAGCATCATTGGTCACTTTTTCGAAGCCTTTTCTAAATTTCAAAGCCCTGAGCATACTTTTGGGCAGGATTAGCCGCTCCGCTCGGGAGGGCTAGCCGAAAGGAGGGTACCGGTGGAAAATTAGGTCGCACAAACACAAGGAGGTTGAGTCACACACTGACCCACTTGTGTAACAGCGACACAACTGGGGGTTCACCTCGAGTGGTCACTTGCTGAGATGTTCGAGAAAGCTCCCTTTTATGCGACGGCCGAGGCTTTCGATTCACGCATGACAAAAGGCGTCCGCATCTGCCGTTGCATAACCGACACAATTGCGGACTACGTACAAAATAACAATACAACGCAACTTTATACTGTTCATTTTTTTGCTCAATATCTGATGAAGTGTCTTAATATGAAGAGTGTGTGGGCTCCTCACCTCCACCTGTTGATGCCCACGTTGGAAGAGCCTGCAAACCAAGGGTCGAGAATGTAGATGCAGCGGACGGTGTCGGCCCCAAGCAGGGACTCCTTGAGGGACGGATTGTCGTGGAGCCGCAAGCCCTTCCTGAACCAGTGGATCGTATTCACGACCATCACTCAAATGGATGGAGGCCTCAAGACTGGAAATGTCCTTTTATTTCTCTTCTGACTCTTCTGATTTGTTGATACGAACGCAAAATCCAGACAAAATAACAACTAAAAGGTATTTTTGGAATCCGTAAATAAGCTGGCCAAGGTGTGTAGGAGTTAACCTTGTTCTAATAAAACCTTTTCCATGGTGACAAAGAATTTAGAACGCGTCAGAATCGGAACCATTTGGCCCTTAAGTGCGACACGCGCTGCACGGCAACGTGACAGGCAACCCGGCGGGCGCTAGGACTTGCGCGTCGAACAAAAAAGGCAGCCTCGTTGTATAACTTGTTTTTCGAATAGGGTCAAAAATCAGGCAAAATTCGGCCAATTTAGGTTTTTTTACGCTAAGATGCACCCAAAAGACATCATCTCAACCAAAGTTGCAACAAGTGAAGCTCTTAACGAGTTTGATGTCCGATCAAAATATCCCCGCCAAAGCACGGGGAAAGCTGGTTATGTAAATTCACGCAACAACAGCGATTAAATCAAATAAAAGAGAAAACGACGACAGATCGCAACGCAAATTGACACTTATCTTTCCTAAATGCCTCCTGGATCTTTGTGCCTCGTATCCAATGCGGATGGAAAAGCGTTTCGTCTGTTTTGACGGCTAAACTTCCGACGCAACGTACACAAACGTCAACTGAGTCCTCGCGCCGCACCTTCTGCCTTAGTCCCGCCCACTGCGTGACGCACATCCCTTTGCAGCCGCTGATTGGTCCGATTCGCCCTCAACCCAGTCACGTTTCCACAGCGTGGTTTCCTCACTGGAGAACACGCGAGAAGCTTCATAATCATGTAACAGTGGGGCGGATGACGCCTTGTGACCTAATTATTATAGTAATCTGCATTTTATTTTTCATTTATTATACTCATGATTGATTTTTAAATAAATACTAATACTCAAAAGTCCATAACTAGTTCGGGCCGACATTTTAATTTAGACAAAACTCTCGACGGGAGATAAACATTTATGTTAGTACAACAATTTCTTAAAATGACAAATATAAAAAAAAAAAATAAAAAATAAAAAATAAAATATCCGCAAGGCGTTTTGCTTGGCTCATATGCTTTGTTTACATACATAGAAACTCTCATCTATATTTTTTAATCAATGCACAACTAATTCAAATTAAACGTTTACCGCATGGATATTTGAAAAGATATGCATGTTTTTATGACTGCACCGCTGCTTCTTATGATAAGTTTAACTTTGTTTTGGTTCCTCTGCGACATTGCCTTACATAAATACAACTGCTCTAATTATGTAAGGGAACTAACGCGGGCACGTGTGGAGCACTTTTCGCATTTGTCCACTGGGTTGCAGTAAAGCATCGAAACAAACAACAGCCCGTGAGACTTTGCTGCAGAACAATTGAGAGATGATGTGGAATGCTTTGGATCATCCACTGGGAGATGTTTGGATAAATTATGTGCTATTCTTTGGCATTTTCCATTCCATAGATGAATCGATATTTTCTTCAATCATGACTGTATGGAAATGAAATGAAGCCATATATGTTTCTAAAAAATTCAGGGGGGGGAAAAAATCACCGTATTTCAAATGCTAACCTTGGACGATATTCACGTTATACTTAATAATATGATGATGATGACGATGATGATGATGACGATTTGCTGTTACCAGGCAACCAGGACATAACAAATGCGTTTTAACGGATCTACACTCGTTTCATGCGTGGATTCATCGAGTGCTGCCCACCTCATCATGCAGCAGGTGCAACAAATGTGTACGGAAACAAATATACGGCGAGTAAATGACGTGGCTTTACGCGTTTTACATTCACTTATTGACTGGGGGAAAGGGAATAATCGATGAAATGATGGAAGGTGGATAAAAAGGAAGAACAAAAGGAGGATGGGCGAAAGGAAGCAAGTATGGAAGGAGCTAGGAAGGAAAAAAATATGAAAAGTAAAGAAGGGAACATGAAAAGTATGAAAGGATGGATGAAGGAATGGACGATAAATGGAAGGAAATGAGGATGGATGAGAAAAGGAAGGGAGGGAGGACGGATGGAAGAATAAAACTGTAATAATTAAATTTAATTGAGGGGACAGGGGTTTTGCAGGAGGGATATTGCTCTGCAATTTTCCCTATTTGTTTGTGCAGGTTGTTTTGTAGCTGTCACTCAACACGGACTCCTCCTCCAAGTGTTGCGCGTGGAACCACGCCGCACCTCCGCAGAGCGTCGGGCGGAGGGAGGGAGGGAGGCAAACTAAAGTTTCGTGTGCTCCGCTGCCGGCCCGTGTCGCAGCAACGCGGGGCAATGACGCACAGGGCTCCGTGAAGAGCCCACCGAGCTCGCATGGCTTCTTTTTAAGAGTCGCGCAGGCAGCCACCGACGAGCGCACGAACGAACGAACGCACGCACGCGTGCCCAGCAGTATGCGGCGCGGCGATGGCTGGCAACGCTGTTGAGAGCACCGCGGTGAGGACGCTGGAGGACCTAACGCTCGATTCCGGTTATGGTGGCGCGGCGGACTCGGTCCGGTCGTCCAGCGTGTCGCTGTGCTGCTCCGACCCGCCCCTGCAGTCCCTCTCGCACGGCGGCAACCGCTGGCATCTGACGGAATCCATGCACAGCCGACAGAACAGCTTGGACACGGTCAACACCGTGCTGGCCGAGGACACGGAGGCGCTGGAGTGCGCGAGCCAGCTGTGCGCCAAGCTCCCCGAACCGGAGGAGGTACCGTGGAGCCTGGCCGAGGTGGAGGGCGCGCTGCGGCGGCGGCGGCGGCCGGGACCCGGGCCGGAAGAGGAGCCGCCGCTGCCGCCGCCGTCCCCGGAGGTGCTGGCGCGGCTCTCGGTGCTCGTCAGCCGCGCGCTGGTGCGCCTGGCCCGGGAGGCGCAGCGGCTCAGCTTGCGCTACGCCAAGTGCACCAAGCTGGAGGTGCACAGCGCCGTCAAGGTGGTCCTCTCCTGGACCATCTCCGTCAACTGCATCGCGGCCGCGCTCAGCGCCTTGTCCCTGTACAACATGAGCGCCGCCGACAAGTTCGGTCGCGGCAAATCAGCGCGCTGCGGGCTCGTCTTCTCCGTGGGCAAGTTCTTCAGGTGGATGGTGGACAGCCGCGTGGCGCTGCGCGTCCACGAGCACGCCGCCATCTACCTGACGGCGTGCGTGGAGAGCCTCTTCCGGGAGGTTCTCGGCCGAGTCCTGCGCAGTGCGCTGCTGCAACGGGACAACGGAGCAGCCGACCTCAGCCTGGAAGCTTTGGAGCAGGCCGTGGCTGCAGACTCGGAGATCTGGGGGCTGCTGCAGCCCTGCCAGCACCTCGTCTGCGGGAAGAACTCCAGCGGTAAGTTCCCACCTTCAGAGGGTGAAGTACACAGGTACTAGAAACTTGTTGTTCCATTGTCCTGGAAACTTGTAGATCCTGGAATAGTTGAAGGACTGAAGCCAAATTGTCAGAACTTGCAATGCATCTCAGACCTTCCAAAAATTCCTTCTTCTGAGGGAAGTTGCAGTTTTGGGCGATTAACACTTCCCGTCTCTGTAGCACAATCATTTTTAGATTACATACTGTGTAATATAAACGGAATTTCCTCTGGGGACATCTAAAAGGGGCAAATGATCCAATTATCCTCATTAACTGTGCGCATTCATTTAGTACTAACGATGTCGCCGTTTTATCATTCGTGTGTGTTCATTTGGGACGCAAATGCTAATCTGCCTAATTACGATAAACGCGATGATGTCTTTCCAACAGGTGCGCATTTTCCAGAAACGTTCCGAATTCGTCATGATTCGGGCTGGGATCACGTCTCATTTGTTGCGACCTTCCCCAAGGAGGTGTCGGGCGCGGGACGGATGACACGCCAGCCAAACGTTCTTGCGTAGCCGCTCCATTAAATTAGCAGCGGGAAGTCTCCTCCGCCTGCTCCCGTTTCCATCGTTCATGATGCCGTCCGCCACGGGAGGTCGGGGCGAGCGCATTTGCATAATTCTTCCCGATCATAAGCCTTTTGTTGTCCTCGCGATTATTAGGCGCCCTCCGAGCTCAAGGCCGGCCGGCCGGCTGACAAATGGCCGTCATTCCGCCGGCTGTGATGAATTTTTATGCGGCGGGTAATTTCATGATAGAAGACAGATTAAGCCGGATGGCAAAGTTGTTTCTTTCGTTTTATGAGTCGCATCCCGTTGACCTTTGTTTTCTTTTTGCGCCCTTCCAGTTTGTATTCCAAAATGGCTGCTCAAAAAGTAGTAAAACCTTCTCCGCTAGCAGCTCACTGCAGATGGATTTTCAATCTCAAGAGCTCAAGGACGGCTCTTCTTCTTCGTCTTCGAAAAAATGCCGATTCGGCGAATGTGTTTTTATGGCGGTGACAAAAGTTAGCTCGCACCTTTTGACAAACACTTGTTGAGTCATGACATTTTCCGTGTAGCCAGTTACCTTGGAAAAGTAGCACTTGCTGATTTATAGTTAAATAAATCGATAAGAGTTTTTCTCGATTTGATTGTGACGCTAGCTCATGATATTTCGGAACTTTTGGGTGATCTTCTTGAGCATTTTGTTGCAGCATTTGGTCACGGATAAACTGAGATTAGCCCAAATGCTAACATGGAGATACAGCTTTGCTTTCATGTTACGTCTGATTAAAAAAAAAATTCCGGGTCGCTGTCCTCTGTGAGCTTTTGGAAGGCGACAGGACCGCCGGCTGCTGCTTTAATTAACGAGGGCGAGCGCGGGGCGAGTTCCCGGCGCCTCTGGGGAGAACCATCTGGCGGCACCACCGCGCAAAATAGGCCAGTGAGATGCGCTCGATGGAGAAGAGCATGCAGAGGCGGCCACTCGGCCATGCATTTCGTAACCATTATGCTGCAAAAGGGGAACTCTTTCCAAATCTGCAGCCGCCTCTGAATTTCACCACATCCGTTCACTTGTGGCGTTTCAACAAACGCTGGATTAATCGACGACTGTGGCGTAAGCAGCAAAAAAATTTGGGCTTCTTCTCAGCCGACAGTGTCAGGATCCAAAGAGGCGTCTTTTCTCTGACCTGCATTTTGCAGCTTGAGAGCTTTTAGTTTTTTTTTTTTTCTTTTAGTCCTTTTTTCTGTAAGTGGATGAGTCAGACACGTTCCACTTGAAACTGGCTGCGAGGTTTCCATATGAGCCTGATATTGCAACATAAACAATGGCGGCGGCCATCTTTAGTAGGAAGGTGATGATGAAAATTCCAATAACAATACAGAGGGCCCATCTGTCTTCATTTTTTTTAATATCAATTTGAATAAATCTGTGTTTCTTTCTTATTTGCGTATGAAATTGCTAGCGGTGGCTATCGTAAAAAAAAAAAAAAAAACGGCCTAAAGGGGCTGCTGCAGAATCCAAATATAACTTTTTTGCCTGTCGAAATCTCTAAATATATTATATATTGCCGAATTAGATGACAGAACAGCGAGGATATTACCCCCCCCCCCCCCCCCCCCAAACGTTGCGCAATGCCAGAGGTGCTGATCCAAATTTGTTCCCTCCTTTGCGGTTTGCATGTCAGGCGTGACGCCTGCCACTCGCGGTGTGGTCTTGACGTCCCATTTGTGTCAGGAGTCCTCTCGCTGGATTCCTGACACTTTGGCTCCCCCCCTCCGCTCGCTCGTGCCACGAAGAATTCACCAGCCAGCTCCTTTATTATTTCACACACACACACACACACGCTCGCCGGAGCCGTCAAGCCTTGACAGCCTCCTACGGGCTCGCTGATGTGTCTACTTGAAATTTAGAGGAGCAATATTTGAGTTGAGTCTGCAGGATTCAAATGGGATTCTCTCTCTTCCGATACCAGTAAGACATTAGCATCCATCTCTCTCGAGCACTCTCTCGCTCTCTTTTCATCCATCTCATGCATAAATCAATGCACCACTGTATGACACGACCACCGTGCATCCCGCCGTGACCGTGTAAACGCGTGCGCGCGTGGGCGCTCGCTCGCTCGCTCGCCCGCTCGGTGATTCAGCCGCGGATGAGGTCACGAGCGAGTGTAAACGGCGCCGTGGAGCATGACGAGCTTGCCCGCGGCCCGTCTAGCGAGGCGCTGGCATGCCGGTTAGCGGTTATAGACGTCCTCGACTGGATTCGGGGGGCTTTGCAAAAGTAGGCCAGCTCGTAGCCGAGAGCGCCCGCGACCCAAGAAGTTCGCCAGAGGCGCCTTTGGAGACGTTTAAATCCAGCCGACTTTACAAAGTTGCAGGCAGCAGGGTGAAAAGGTGATGAAGACCATTTCAAATTCGAAGGGATGACGTCATGTTGGCGCAAAGGCAGATCGAATGCTACTACGGTCAAATCGGCGTTAAAGCAAAAAACGATTAGCGTCAAAGTTGCGCATTAAACGCAGTCACGTCAGCAAAAGTTCGTTTTCTGCACTTTTGGGTTCAAAGGAGGTAATTTGACTGAAGCCAGCCCATCTGCGACTGCTGATTGATTTTTGTTTTTGGAGTTAATTGCTTGGTATTACTTTGAAATATGACACGGAGCCACGCAATCCGTCAAATCTGCCGTTGCGCTCGTGTGAGCGAGCTTATATAAAAACTAATGAAGCCGTTTTGATTAGATTTTTGCAGCCTGCTAGATAATCACCCCGAGAGCCATCCATTCGCTAGTGGAAATGATCCGGAATGTTTTTGTGTGAGAATCCCAGAAAAAGGATCCGGGAATTTCCCCTAGGCGTGCCAACATTCGCTAAATCTCAACTGAATATTTCAAATGAGCTTGTTTGAACAAAATCGTTTGTAACTGTCGTGCGGATCACAACGTTCTGAATAAATTTGATTGGGAAGCGCATCCCGCCGCCCACTAGAAGAAGAGACGAGCGAGCGTTTGTTTCCGCCTGGCAAAACGGGGATAATCACGGTGGGCAAATGAGCCGAGTCCCGAGCGCCCGGGCCCTCGTCGAGCGCCCCGGAGCGACCCCGTGACAAGCTTGATGGATGGCGCTGCCCGCCGAGCTCACTCCCAGAGGAAGCTTTCGAAATACGACGGCGGAGCTCTGCGGGTGGTCACGAGACCGACCAAACGGGAAGGAACAAAGGCGGAGCTTGATCCGGCAAGGGTCAGCGGGTGAACGTGTTTCTTTCAGCCCACAGATGATGTGTGAGCTCATGTGAGAAATGAGGTGGTGCCAGGGGGCAAAGGTCACTTTCAAAAATCCAAAGAGGGTGTGAATGAATAACTTTGGACAACGATTATTATTGTGCAGCACGAGACTTGAATAGAGTCAAGCGGATGTCAAACGCTGTGGAAAAATCATTGGGATCGCAGCGGGCGGGCCTGCGTTGCCCACTTGGCACGTGTGGCTCATCTCTGGACACCAAAACAATTCGCAACAATCATCAAATAAACATTTTTTATCTTGCCACTGTGTTGCCATGGCAGCACTCTGAGCCGTGCTGTGGTCACAGCATATATTAGCCCCCCCCACCGCCACAAAAATATTATTGGTATATAAAAATTTGAGTGGCGAACCGGTTAATGTGCTCACCAGTTGGCCCCCACACACACAGAAATGCACAAGAGCGCTAATCTCATGGCATGACATCATCCAATCCAGCTACAACACGACACGTTTTCCTGGGCTGGCATCCAAAACGCGCTGTATTCCAAATTGATTCCGGCCTGAGAACAAGCTCCCCCGTGGAAGTTGACTTCATTTGTTTGTTTGTTTTTTCTGTGCCTTAAATAGTTTGAAGAACGTCCCCACTGATTTGACAAACTATAGTAGCTGTTGCCAAGTGTGGGGCCCATGGTGCTTTTTGGGACATTTCAATGGAAATTCATAATTACCCGCCATGTTAATTATTATTTTTTAATTACTTTGTGAATATGTTTCTGAACACACTATATGCAAAT
This sequence comes from Syngnathus scovelli, assembly GCF_024217435.2. Taxonomy (NCBI): domain Eukaryota; kingdom Metazoa; phylum Chordata; class Actinopteri; order Syngnathiformes; family Syngnathidae; genus Syngnathus; species Syngnathus scovelli. The sequence continues at coordinate 1,243,378 of NC_090868.1, forward strand.
ATTACTGTATTGTATCAGTGGCGAATATTTGGGGATTTCAATAAGGCACCTGGGACAACTATAGGGGTCCTCAGTACCCGGAAGTAGTTGGCAGTGAGCGGGAGTTTCGCCGGGTGTAATTGCCGCTGTTGTGTGTGTTTCAGGTGAGTAAAGCTGTTGAAAAGATGATAATCACAACTTGCAATACTGCTAATTATTGTTTTAGAATATGATACATACGGTTGTATAATGTATAATTTTGCGTATAATATGGACAATGTGTGATGTTTCTAACGGATTCGCGTCCATGCGTGCGACACAAGTAACCAATTTGTTTTCAATTCACTCGCGCTAAACACTTGCTCATTTGAAATGGTTAAATATTTGACATTTTCAGGAATTATGGAATGTGTTTCCATAAATGTTTGAACCAAATTAACCTTTTCCCAAGCATTTTCTTATTCACGATTAGTAATGTGTACATTTTAGAGTCATAATTTCTTCCTCTACGATTTTTCCTTTGGAACGTAAGTGCATACACAGCACCCCACTGCCCCTAGAGGCCAAGGCGTGCATAGCAGTAACAGTCCCTATTTATTTGTATTCATCCTTTTGTACTGTTGCTATATTAATGAATTGATGTTGTTACTAATCTAAATTGGCAGTTGAATATATCGTATCTTTTGAAATTAATTGTGATTTCAATATCAATCCAAATAATGGTGATTTTTTTTATTCAGTCCATAATTGAGTAAACATCCAATTGTTGTCAGTTGGGCCTTCAGAAATAACCTTGGCAAAAAAGCCGCATGCTGCTTCACCAACTTGTTCTTCTCATTTGGTCCCACGCTCGTAATTCATTGCGAACAAGGCCTTCGCTGAATTGATGGAATTTTTGAGTGTGTGCGTATTAATATTGATGCGCTTCTGATGAGCTATCCTGACTCGCTAACATTTGGAAAGGTCGTAACCCAGGGGAGATAGCCATCGTCCCCGTCGCTTCCCGTAAGATTCCGGGTCCTTCCAAGCCAAACGTCTTTCTCCGTTCCTGCTCATTTCTGACCTTGCTGAAATTTGCTGAAGGTGCTTCCCGGCGTTTGCATCGGCACTTGGTATTCCGCTCTCCTCTCGGGCGCCTTCTCCGTATCCGAGGGGAGGCGAGTCAATGTCTTTTTTTCTTCTCCCTCCGGGAGATAATTGAAGGCCGGGACGTTTTATTTGCTGTGCTCCGACAGGCTGACGTTCTTGTCGTTTCGCATCGCAAATCTAGACATATATCATTTTCTCCGTGGCACGGCCTCGACCTTTCTCTTTTGAGTCTTTGTTTTCTCAGCTTCTCTCTGTTAACTTCATTCTGAACAACGTGGGGAATGCTCAGCCCATCAACAACAACAAAAAATAATCCCCCACTTTGCGTCCACTCGTGTGAAAACGTTTCCAGCGTCTTCAAATAAACACTCGCTCTGCCAGCAAGTTGACAAATGCTCTCCGGGGAGAACAAGCTGCACTTTTTGGCACCGTTGCTCGCTCTCGCTGCCAGATGCTAAATGGTTTCTCCCGCAAGAAGGCGTGCGCAATATTCCGGAAATTAGCATGACGGATGTCACGCGGCCAATGCTCGTCCATCATTGCTTAATGACTGCAACTTTCCTGCTTTTTATTAATGTTGACTCTTTTGCATCTGACTTTTTTTTTTGCATTGTGTGTGTGTGTTCTGTAATTAACTAAGAGCGCGAGTGACCTGGTTGAGCGCGAGGCCCTATTGTGGTCAATGGCGGTCAATGGACTAATGAATGGCGGTTGCGATGGTATAAATCGGGTCGGGACCAGATGGCGCTGAGCTGCCTGCCTGCGGGCAGCCGCCAACGATCGCCGGCTCCCAACACCATGACGTCAGGATTGCTCATTGCATTGCGTCCTAATTTTGCATCATCATCGTGTGATGAAATTGAATGCGCACTTGGGATTAAACTGAAGTTTTTCTGGCTGTTAAGGGACGACATCATAAGTGATTCCTTCGTTTTATTTCCATTTAGCGAGCGAGGCTGCTAATTCCATTGCCTTTGATGCTAACGATAAACTTGTGTGCGTCAGCAAGCCTCGCTTTCACCCGTCACCCGCTAAGAGGCATATCTCACCGCCTCTTCTCTTATCTCTCCTTGCTTGGCTTTCTTTTTTCTTTTTTGTAAGAAGAGATGCGTCGCAAAGACAACAAGCGATGTAAAGATATGGGTGGCTGCGGAGCGCAGCTTGTGCAGGCGCTGAATTTACAATCTGTCGCACTGCAACACGGATGACATGGGGCTCGCCGTGGCGCAAAAACAATCAAGTGTTTTGCTCCCCGGGCCGGCAGTCCATATTTCACCGCCGTAAAGCTCGGTTATTTATCAGCACGGACTGCCCCCTTTTGGCTCGGAAGACATTTGTGCCGGGTGGGCTCGAGGGTTGATTTAGAGATACTTTGGAAGGTGCTGTTATTGGCGCCCTCGTGTGGACACTGAAGGAATTGCAGTATCCATTTCCTTCGTAGGTGAGCGGCAAGCATTTACGCGGTGCCGCGCTGATCTCGTGCAGTGAAAATGGCCGCTGCGCGCGGGAGTCATTATTGATCAGAGCGTTCCCTGGCTCGGTTGATCGGTCGCGATGGCACAAATCGATGGGGCGCATCGTGTCGGGAGCGGACGCCGCCGGCCTGCGGGCAGCCGTCATCGATCACGATGCCGCGTCATGCCTTCAAAAAGCCCTAATTTGAAACTTGATCACCAACCCTCACCAGATTGTAAAAATCCAAGTTAGTTTGATTTATTGGCAGCATTTCTATTGACTTGTTGTCGCGTGTTGGAGGAGGAAAAAAAAAAAAAAACACAAGTGGGGAAGTATCCAGACGTCCTGCTGTTTTTTTTCTTTCTTGAGGAAGAATGAGTCAAGGTGTGAACAATGAAGCAAGGAGAAGAAATAAATCGCTTCTCCTCATTTTGGGAAATTCCAATGTGGTGGCAACGCCATCATTTTTTTTCTTTTTGCGTGCGCCTGCATGTGCGAACGTCCTCAGCTGCTCTCCTGGCTCATGTGCGCCGCGTGCGCCTGACTCACTTCCCCGATTGGCCGCACACTCCAAACCTCAAAACAATAAAAAAAAAAAAAAAAAACTCAGTCCCTGTGGTAGGAGTCATCATGACAATTAAAGTTGGGAAAAAAAGAAATTCGGGAAATTACATCTTCTATTTTAAAGTCTATAGAATGTTGCAGGGATTGGATTTGGGTTCTCGTGCAAGAAAAAACCCCAAAACCGACCCGACGTGCCGGGTTGACACTTCCTCCACTCCGCTGTCACATCATGGCCGTCCGATGGAATGCACACCTGACACCTCCATTAAGGGCCCGGCTGACGGGCTGCGCCGTCACCCGCAATTTCCCCGGGGATCGTCACGGTGACAAGAAGTGGCAGGCCGGGACACTGGCCCCCCCGTGACCCCGACCTTAACCTCCTCCCTCGACCCCAGTCAGCATCTTAGCTGTCAGGGGCGTTGCCGCCCACGCCGCCGCCACCGCGGTGCTGACAGCGGCCAAAAGAATATGAAGGTCTCGCCCGCTGTCAAGACTTAGCTTAGCTCGTAGCTCGAGGGAGCTTCTGTTTTTATTGCTGTGCAAAATGATTACTCCAGGTAGGTGGACACTAGAAAATGACCTGATGGCACAAGTTGACGTTTTGGAAAGGATTTTTTTTTCGGGTTGTTTCTTCACGTTACGCCGCCTCGCCGGTGTCGGCCTTCGCAGCTGCGAACTCGGCAAGCGGCCAAGCTGGGTGAGCGATGGTGCGTTGACCTGGAAGCGCCAAAAGCCGCCGCTGCCGCCCCGAATGTGCCAGAACGTGTGCAATTGTGTCAGGACAATTGTTGCCGCACTTTGCCGGCGCCGGAAGGTTTTTTTGACCTTTATGTCCACTGCACCATTTTCAACACTTTCCAATTGAAGTTTTTTCTCTTTGGGTCTCTTACGGGGCAGCAAAGTAATCGCTAACGATATCGTAACGATGCGTGGAAGAAAATCTTTCAATGTGTGCTCTCGCTTCCTGTTTTGGCAGCAAATGACTCAGGCCTGAAACATTCATTGAAGTGAGAATTGGCCAAAAAATTATACATTGATTTATTATTTTGCGGGACCGCATTGTGCCCAAGCACGCGTGCAGCTGTGAGGTTTCTTTTTTTTTTTTTTTGTTTCTTTCTTTGTGCTTCCCTTACACTAAGGCCTGCTGAGCCAATCACAGCCCATTCGCCTGTTGCCATGGCGACTACCTGTTAATATTCCGGGAGAGTTTTCTCACCGGTGAGGGGGGATTGCCGCACTCCTTCAGAAGAGAATCGATTCCTGCAGGTGGGGAAAAAAAAAAAAAAAAGGGCCACCCGTTTGATTCGGCGGCTCATCATCAATGTGGCCTAATTGACCTTGACCAGGATTATGGCCTGGCTAATCCCACCCAAAATGGACTCCTGCCTTTTCCTCTCGGCTTCATCCCCACATCAATGACAAAGTGCATTTTCATTGAGCGACGTGAAATCGTGTTGGACCCGCTAAAAATGTTTACGCTTACGCAGGTGTCCTGAGCCTACCCGAGAGTCTGAACCTCCACCGGGACCAGCAGCAGCGCTCGGGTCACGGCTGCCTCACGCCGGCCGAACTGCGCACGTTGGAGCAATCGTTGCTGGCCACGCGTGTTGGAAGCATCGGCGAGCTGAGTGAGTATCACGCACCGTCTGCAGGCGGGACATCTATTTTTGATGATCCTGGACTTGATAGGCCTCATTTTTCTTGACGTGACACTTTGGAAATGAAGGTAAGGTGGAATAGAAGCGGCCAGCAAGACCCCGTTCCTTTCTTCAACACGAAACGCCCCCGAGTGCCGATTTGAGCGCTCTTCAGACATTTTTGTTTTCTTGGCCTGAAGTTTGCTCAGCCTGCGTCCTCCACAAAAATCTTTTTGGCATGTGTCGGAAAGGCGGCCTTCCAGGAGCGATAGCGAGGACGACACAAGCGGCGCCGGCCTCGCTTGCCAAGGATTCACTTTAAACAATGAATCCATTAATCCTAAACTAGAAGGTCCTCGTTCTTCAAAATAAACATCAAACAGGGATATTATATGATTTGCTCATTTGCATATTTCATCAGCACAGAGGAGAAAGTCGTGAGTCCAAAAAGATATGCTTTCCCATGTGTGTGTGTGTGTGTGTGTGTGTGTGTGTGTGTGTGTCTGTGTGTGGTTTGCTGAGCTCATCACAGCATAGACACCCCCCCGTCAAAAAAAAAAAAATAGAAACAAGCAACGACAGCAGAGGAATTAATGAAGCAACACAAAAGTGCTTCATCAAGGGAGGCATTAGCAGTTTGTCTCGTTAAAAATCAAAGTTGTTATTTGCAGACGCGCTTTGGGGACACCCCCCCCTCCCCCTGCCACTTCTCAGCTCGCCAGGCGTGGACGCCTTCTAGCATCTGGCTTTCTCCCTTTTCTTTTATGCTCTTTATCTTCCCGCTGACCGAGGCCGCTTCCTGGAAAGCGGGCGTGACAGCCGACCTTCAGCAATTCCAAGAATTAAAAAACAAAAGATCAGATGCATCACATACTAAAGTCCAACTGCGTCTTAAGATGGCCGTCCAACACATTAAAAAAAGAGAGATAGAATTTGAGAAAATGCAATGTTGAAATATTGCATGATTTTTTTGTTTTGTTCTCGCAGGCGATTTGGTGTCGCGGGCCATGCACCACCTGCAGCCGCTGCACGTGAAGAACAGCAGCACAGGCAGCCCGCTCCACCACCACTACCACCACCACAAGATGGCCGCCGCCACCGTCAGTAGCAGCAGCAGTGGCAGCGGCAGCTCGGGCGTGGCGGCGACTTGCGGCGGCGGAGACGTCCACTGGGAGCCCGAGGCGCTCTACACCTTGTGCTACTTCATGCACTGCCCACAGGTGGAGTGGGAGAACCCCAACGTGGAGCCCTCCAAGGTCACCCTGCACACCGAGAGGTACGAGCGCTCGTTGCCACTGGTGGCGCTAGAGGGGGGGGGGGGCTCTGAGGTCCCTGGGGAAAAAAATCCTAGCACCGCCAGTGCACATTGCAGCACATCATCTGCTTTGTTTTGGTCTGACTTATTGAAGTATCTGTAAATTATGGAGGAAGGAAGGCTTTCCCCGTTTTCCTTCCCATGTTTGCAGTCCATTGATAGAAGAGCAGAGAAAGAGGATGTGAATGCTTGATTACACGAGGCGCCTGCGTAAAATGAATTGAACATGAGAAAAAAAATGATGGAGGGCAATTCCGGATGAGGCCCGGCCTACTTCCAGCTCGACCTCGTTTGAACCCTGACCATACCCAAATAGCACGTTGCTACATGTTGCTCATTGCGACCCAAAAAAAAAAAGCTAACCTATTCTAACCCTGGTCAGCCAAGAAAGTAAGTCAGTAGTTTTCCTCCCAAAACAACAATTTAGAATTATCGGACAAAAGTAGAGATTTCGCGCCTGCTGCAATATGAAGCCCAGCTCAGTTTGATTGAGGGCTGCTCGTAAGAATTTTAGCATCTCTCTCTTCCCCCTCACAGCAAGTCTAAATCAATTTTATGAGCTTGGCTCGGCCTTTATAGAGACGTGTAATGAGCAAGTCGATGCGGCGCGATTTACGCCAGGCACGGCGGCGGCGGCGCTATTGACGCGTGCGCTGCGGCCCCCTCAGGCCCTTCCTGGTGATGCCGCCGCTGATGGAGTGGATCCGGGTGGCGGTCGCCCACGCTGAGCACCGCCGCAGCCCGGCCGTGGACAGCGACGACGTGCGGCAGGCCGCCCGACTCATGCTCCCCGGCGTCGACTGCGAGCCCAGACAAATCAAGTCAGCCCGCTGGACCGGAGCGACCCGACAATAGACGCTTTTGAAATTCACAATATTTCCGTTTTGGATGGTGTGTAGAGCAGAGGATTGTTTCTGCGGCACCCGCAAGCTGGACGCCGCCTCCACGGAGGCCAAGTTCCTGCAGGACCTGGGCTTCCGGATGCTCAACTGCGGACGCACCGACCTAGTCAAGCAGGCCGTCAACCTGCTCGGACCCGACGGCGTCAACAGCGTCAGCGAGCAGGTACTAAACGGGGCTTGAATCCTTTCCCAAAAGTAACTGGGGCTCATCGCATGTCTCTAGCGCCCCCAAGTGGAAGGGAGGTTATCATCACCCGTCACTTCTTTTGGCACTTTCTTTTTGGCACCGCCAAGAGTTGAGAGCGAGAAGCATCTTCTGGCGGCGCCTGCCAACATACGCGGTAGTCTCCCACGCGAGCAAGTGCTTGTTTGTCTCTCTCAGTTTTTGTTGCCAGCCTTCGCCCAATCAACCCTTTGCTTGAAAAAAACAAAAATCAATTTCACAAGTGAAAAAGTCCTACTTTTAAAAGAAGCATTTTACAGAGCAAAAGTTCCGATTCAAAGACAAATAATTCAACTATTTTACGAGAAAAAGATCATTAAAAATGTATTTTAAATCCAACGCGGCCATTGTGTTCCAGGGAATGACGCCCCTGATGTACGCGTGCGTGCGCGGGGACGAAGCCATGGTCCAAATGCTCCTGGACGCCGGCGCCGACGTCAACGGCGAGGTAAGCGACTCCCGGCCGTGCTTTCACTGCCGCATGATCGTAACGAAATTGCTGTGGCGCCTCTGCGGGGCTTTTTCTTGTTTGTTTATTTTGCTGCTCATCAATAATGCATGCTCATCATTCCTGGAGAGAGCTCTCGCTCGCTCGCGCGCGCGCGCGCGACTCATCTAATCGTCGCAGTCCAGAGACCGCACGTTTAATGAACGAGTCCGTGGACGTCCATTTTCATGAACGCTCCTCGTCAACCTTGACGTCACCTCACCTGAAACACAATCCCTCAAAGTTTGATGAAAGAAAATGAGCTTGAGGTGGCTATAATCACTCATTTTCATAGTTCCTTGCCTCTTGGATTAAAAAAAAAAAAAATCCCCCAAAGCAAACTTGCTAGACTTTTCTATCAGCTTTTCTAACCAAAAAACGACGCTTCTTTCTGCAACCGCCTGCCAGCGCCCCCCGCTGGCCGCCGTTAACTTGTGTAATGTGACTCTCCCAGGTGCCCGCCACAGTGCGCAAGCACCCGTCCGTTTATCCCGACGCACGCGGCGGGACGCCGCTCACGTTCGCCGTCTTGCACGGACACGCACCTGTCGTGCAGGTAGTGACGGCCCACCCCTGGATGGAAAAAAAATAATAAGGAATACAATCAATCATTGATCTCAATGGATTCATGCGCACCACATTCTAAATCAACCTGTTGTGTGTCCATAACTTCATACACACTAACGTCAGCGCTTCCAGAATATTCCATAAGTGTGGGAAAATGCCCACGTTTGACCCCCATTTTTGACCCCCACTCCTTCCCTGTTGCTCCCTTAGCTGTTGCTGGACAACAGCGCCGGCGTGGAGGGTTCGCTGCAGGACGGCGCCGACAACTACACGGAGACGCCGCTCCAGCTGGCCTCGGCCGCGGGTGCGCATGAAAAGATTTCAAATTTGTCTGAAATATTGCCCCCTTGAAGTTGACGTCGTCCCACGCAGGCAACTTTGAGCTGGTGAGTCTGCTCCTGGAGCGAGGTGCCGACCCAATGATCGGCACGGCGTGCCGCAACGGCATCTCGTCGGCGCCGCTCGGCGACATGAACTCCTTCAGCCTGGCGGCGGCACACGGACACAGGTAGCACCTTTTAGCCGAATATTCCACCTTGAGTTTCCCTAACAATGACAGCGGTCCGCTTTGTTCGTAGAAACGTGTTCCGGAAGCTGCTGTCCCACACGGAGAAGGACAAGGCCGACGTCGTTTCGCTGGAGGAGATCCTGGCCGAGGGTTCGGCGCCGTCGGCGCAGAAGGCGTCGGCCTCGCACGCTAACGGCGGCGGCACGCTGCGAACAGGAAAGGCCAAGCTGCGCGCCCTGAAAGAGGCCATGTACCATAGCGCCGAGCACAGCCATGTGGACATCACCATCGACATCCGCAGCTTAGGTCAGACTCACGCATGCATGCCACACTCGAGAGTACTCGTGAACAATTTCTTCTTAGCTTCATGCTAACAAGCGTGAAGCTAACTTCTAAGCATCAAAAACGGTGGCGCAGCTCATGCAGATAGACAATTGAACCATTCCTCTCAATGGGGAAATATCTCTCTGCCACATTTCACAAGCTTCATTCTCCACCTGACATAAGCGACACTATCACTCATTCATCAGAGGAGGCCAAGCTTTTCAAAGTCACATTTTTTCAAATTCTCATTCTATCAATGCTCATGAAATGTTGATTTGTTTTCCTAACCAAGCAAAAATGTTCCGCCTGTATACCTCATCCTCCATTCATGTAAAATGATGGAGTCTTTCCCCATCACGCGCATCCAGGCGTTCCGTGGACGCTGCACACGTGGCTGGAGTCGCTGCGGACGGGCTTTGCGCAGCAGCGCCGCCCGCTGATCCAGGCTCTGCTTAAGGACTTCTGCTGCATCCGCGAGGACGAGTACACCGAGGAGCTGCTCACGCACGGCCTGCCCCTCATGTTCCGCATCCTCCGATCCTGCAAGGTCCTCCGGCCGCCGCCGCCGCCGCTTGGCTTTCAAATGTTTTGTAAATCCTTGCTGACTGTGGAACTGTGCGCGTGTGTAGAACGAGGTGATCAGCCAGCAGCTGTCTGTCATCTTCACGCAGTGCTACGGTCCCTTCCCCATCCCAAAGCTCACCGAGATCAAGAGGAAGCAGACCTCGCGCTTAGGTGACACCCTCAAAATGCAACTTGTTTGTTGTAGCGGGCTGACGACTCGAACTGCTTATTTTTAGCTTTCCGTCAAATGTTAAAGCTTTTAAGATGCGCATCAAATGTCACTGCGCTCTTTTGCAGCAAAATTCCACACCCCCCTCTCAATTTTCCTCTGATTATTTTTGACATTTATTTTATTTTTATTTTTTTGAAATATGAATCCGACTGCTCTGAAGTGCACTCCAACTGAATTTAGTTCTTTACTGTCGTGTTTGAAGGGAAATGTGGTTTGAAAAAAAATCCAAGAAAAGTTCATGGCTGCGCTGTAGCACCCCCTACCCTTTGAATGTCTCATTGCACTTTTATTCAACCCCTGATGACAATTTCGCTAAGCGGCATGAAATTTGGTTGGCATGTCTGTTAGAAGTACGCCTCCAAAAAAAGTCTGAAGGATCTACACCCAAAAAAAACAAAACAAGAAGTCCACCATTTTGCGTTGAAGTGTCCATTTTAGGGCGACCATTTCCCAGCGTCCTCTAAAGACTTCTCCTCGAGATTCTGTCTGATTGCCACCAAATTTGGCTCATGTCGACCTGACAGATGGGTGAGAATTTCGATGGGTTTTTATGTTATTGCGTGTTGGCGGAGCGTGGCAGCAAACGTTGATGACTCACCCAAAAAGCAGGCCAAACAGCACAAGGCCAGAGAAGACACGGCATGCAGCTTTAATCTACTAATTGTTGTGTTTTCATTTTTCATAAAGCCACTCGGCGAGGCGTGTAACGAAGGAGCACGTTCGTTTAAGCTGCTGCTGCTGCTGCTGCTGCACTCAGCGTTCAGACGAGATGACTAATGAGGCGTTTTGTGTGCTGCTATCGGCAGACCCGCACTTCCTCAACAACAAGGAGATGTCGGATGTCACCTTCCTGGTGGAGGGGAAACCCTTTTATGCACACAAAGTTCTGCTTTTCACCGCATCGCCCAGGTAAAGGCTCTTTTATTTTTATTGTCATCTGCAGACAAAAAAAAAAATGGATCAATTACTTCCAGGTTTAAATCGCTGCTGCAAAACCGACCGGCGGCCGAGAACACGTGCATCGAAATCAGCCACGTCAAGTACAACATATTTCACGTAAGGCCCACTCCAAACCACTAGGGGGCAGTGTGGCAACCAGACACCTCAATAAATGTTCTTGCCTGTCCAGTTGGTTATGCAGTATCTCTACTGCGGGGGCGCAGAGTTCTTGCACATACGCAACACCGAAGTCATGGAGGTAAGAGGGCCTTGGCTTAGCATGTGTTAGCTAGTGCGAGTTAGCATTTTTAACTGAGACGGCCGCGTGTGTCGCGCAGCTACTGTCTGCCTCCAAGTTCTTCCAACTCGAGGCCCTTCAGAGACATTGTGAGATCATCTGCTCCAAGAACATCACCACCGAGACCTGCGTGGACCTCTACAAGCACGCCAAGGTCAGACAACAGCCAATAGCAAAGCACTAGCCTGCACTAAATGCTAATGTCGCGTTGATCTCTTGAAACGTCACTCCAATCGCACAGTTCCTGGGCGCCTTGGAGCTGACGCGCTTCATCGAGGGCTACTTCCTGAAGAACATGGCGCTGCTGGTGGAGCTGGACACCTTCAAGCAGCTTCTGTACGAGGCCCCGCCGCCGGCTCCCTCCTCCCCAGACGGCCCCGCCCCCCCTTGCTCGGACATCCTGCACGACCTGGAGAAGACGCTGGCCTCTCGCGTCCACTCCATCCACCTGTCCACCTCCAAAGGCTCAGTGGTGTGACGCGCGCGCCATCATCAATGATCAGTAGCAAAGCCAGCAAAAGGAACCTTTTGGGCCAAACCTTCTGCATCTGGGACACTGTGTTACCAAACTCCTCCCACCCTGATTTTGTTTTTTGCATGAGGCCCTTTTATGCACAGCCTTCCTTCCCTCTGAGGAAGTGGAGGACCCCACTGAAATAATGCAAAGTGTCATTAGATCCACGTTTGTCCAACTTTGTCATCTCTGGCTTGAATGTGCGCGTTGCACATTTGTAGCCGGCCGCCGTCCTGCTTTCGCGGCACATTTTTTCCCCCCTTGTAATATTCTGGTGAGTTCAAGTCAAGCAAAATGATTGAAAAGGGATTGAAACGTGATGGGAAATACAAGAGGTATTGATCAGTAGGTGTTCTTAATAAAGTGACAGTCCAGCAGACAACCAAAAACATAATAGTAATGCAGCACTGTACTACTATTGATTGTAGGCACTTGAATCGTGTAAATAGAAACAGAAATCCTATACTATTTCTTTATTTTCATACATATAGCCCCATAGATTTCATTTTAATCTATTTTGTTGATATACATATAAAGAGGATGTTTAAAAAAAAGATAAATTATGTAAGTCTGACTGAGACACAATGTGAGAAGCAAGGATGTAGTTGCACTCGTGCTACACTTTCCATGTTTCTGTGGGCAGACAATAAATGACCACATTTTCATTTATATGTTGCATTTTATTGTTTCCCCACGTATGATGTGCATAATTTTTAAATGGGGCTTTGACTTCTAGCTCTTTTGATTTTGCACCCTAACCCTGCAGTACTCCAAATGGTCTGTAGTAGGCGGTGTTCGTTCACTTCACCAAGCAAAGAAGAACCCTCCCTTTTCCTTTTTTCCCCACTTAGCGAGGGGGAGAAAGTTTGCTAATGTTCCGCATTGTGGAGCTTTTATTCCCTTGTAAAGGCGAGAATATCAAACTGAATTCAACGTTATCATGTTGGGAGACAACTGACTGAAGACGAGAGAAATCCTCTTAAAGGACGACGACGCCTGCGCAGTCGGGAGAGAAAATCGAGCCGCCTTTTCCTTCCCCGCCAACTGGCACCGCACCGTAGGGCCGGGCGGACGTCGTCTCACAATCGAACCCCGTAGTACTCTTTATTTGTGGCTTTTCCAAAGACCTCCCTAGCAACATGGAAGCGTTGCATCGCGCCGAACACGGTAAACGGAACACAAATGATAAATGTATCACTCCTAGCGAGTTTACGGCGTTTTCATTTTTGCCTTGTGTGCGTCCGATTCGTAACATGGCGTAGCCCGCTGTGAGATGGCGCTGAGCTAACGTAGCCGCTCACTTAGCTGGAAGAAGCTAAGCAACGGCTAGTTATGCTAAGCTAAGTCATCATCATATTTTTAAATGTATTCGAAACGTCAGATGGGCTGAATTTTAAATCCAGTGACCTCATCTGTTAATTTAGCCACTGATGAGAATGTTTAACAACTGACCGATGCTGTGTTTGTTTACTTTACCGAAAACTGGATTTTCTGTCATTACTTGCTTCAAAATTATAAGGAGAACACTATATTAAAGTCAAAACCCTGGGCACGCACTCGCGAGGAGTGTTGTTACACTAAAGCAGCAACTCGCGTCAGTTTCACCCCAACTGTTGACGTCCAAAAGTGACTTCTGTCGTTGTGTTTTAGAATTACGACGCAGTTTGCCTGTCCCTGAAGGCAGCAGCAGTTACCGCTTTCCTGCTTATTTGTTTTACGTTCTAATGAATGTGTTTGAATTAAATTCAATTAGTGGGTAAATAATGCAGGGGAAAAAAAAGACAGTTTGAAGAATATTTGTTGATGGTCTGCACACTAGTCCACTGCACCAACGCAACAGAAATGAAGATAAGCTTGGGGATGGATGCCTTTAGATGATTGATTTGTAATGAAATGTTTGTATGATGTGTGTCCAGATTCTCCTCTCCTGCTGCCCTCCCTGCGCCTCTTCATCCCGCCTCTGCGCCTGGTGTCGGCCGCCATGTGGCAGGTTGTGCAGCGCGGCGACGTGCGGGACTACGGCACGGTGGAGGAGTTTGTCAGCACAGTCACCGACATTTTACCCGAGCTGTTGAATCCCGACCAGAAGGCACAGTTGCTGCTGGGTCTCCGGGCACGGGTAAGATCGAGGAAAGATGACATTTGAGTGAGTATCAGATAGGCCACTGTGAAAAAAACGTGTCCTTGGTTGCATGTTTCAGATGGTTGTGGATTTGTGTCGGTCCGAGGAGAACCCGGAGAGGGAAACCATTGAGGTGCATTTAGAACGAATCAAAGGCCTCATATCGACATGGGCATCTCAGGTATTCAGATCCAATGAGCTTATTTTTTATTGTCCACTTGAAGCACCCATGTTTGTCTTCCAGCCGTGCTTTGCCGAGGTCCAGTTTGCCAAATCCAACTTTGTGGATCAGATCGAGCTACTGCTGAAAGACCCTGAAGAGCGGGACAAGTTCTTTCAGGTTTTTTTTTTTTGAATTGCTGTCAAAATGATCTTTTTGTGGCCTGATTTCAAAACAATCTGTCCTTTTCCAGGAGGCATTTCCAACTGCCTTTGGGCCAGAATATGACAGCGCCCTGCAAGTGCTCATGTTGGACTTCCTCTCCAGGCTGGATAAGCTTCTGCCTGTCCCGGACCTCCAGCAGGTACCAGAACCACAGCCAAATGACATGATTATATTATACGGTAGCGGGATTATTGTTTGTCTCCTCTCCAGACGGCCGCCATGTTGAGCAATGTCCCGGAGGCCCTGGACGAGTGCGTCCACTCTGTTCCCGACCCGCCTCATTTGAAGGCGGCGCTCTTGCACCACTCTGCGCTCGGACATTTTGATTTAACCGGTGAGGCTCCTCGGTCGACATGATCCACTCGAGAAAAGTCGACAGTTTTGGACGTTTGCGTTTGTTCTCCCGACTAGACGACTCTCAGAGCATCCTGTCCTCCTTCGGGAACTGCATCCTGTCCTCGCTGTCCCTCCCGCAGCTGGAGAAGGTGGTCATCGACGCCGACCACATCCAGCTGCGCTCGCCCGCCGAGCAGATGGCGGGATGCGTCACGGTGCAGGTGGAGGGTGAGACGGTCACGCTCTTGGACTACATCCACATTGAGGAGGCGCCTGGCTTGATGGAGCCCGCCCCTCAGGAGGGTGAAGAACAAGACAAAGAGGAGGAGGGAGAGGAAGCGGACGACGACGACGCTTCGTTGAAGCCGGCGGCGTTCCAACCGCTCAAGCAGAGCAAGCGTCTGCAGCTGAAGAGGCAAGCGGCCCAGGCGGAGAAAGACGACGACGACGACGACGACAGATCGGCCAAGCATCAGAGGAAGAAGCACCCCAACAACAAGACGTGCCCCGTGTGCGGCAAGAGCTTCCTGCGCGCCGCCGCCATGAGGCGCCACCAGGAGACGCACTCCGAGAACCGCGAGCTCAAGTACAAGTGCGACCGCTGCGACAAGCGCTTCCGCGACCAGTACGACATGAAGCGCCACAACATGCGAGTCCACGAGCGAGACGACGACGACGCAGAGGACGAGGCGGCGCCGGCCGAGCCCGAGCCTCCGGAGATGCCCGGCGACAAAAACTGCGCCCTCTGCGGCAAGTACATTGCACGCAAGGTAGACATGGAGCGCCACATGACGTCGCACTCGGAAGACCGGCCGCACGAGTGCTCCTTTTGCGACAAGCGGTTCAAGACCCGCTACGTCCTCAAGCGACACCAGAAGGAGTTCTGCAAGAGTCAAGGACTCAAGAGTCACGACGAGCAGAGCCCGGATCCGCGGCCGGCCACGTCCGCCGAGGGCAAAGTCTGCCCCATCTGCAGCCGCACGCTGCCGTGCAGCGCCGACATGGACAAGCACCTGCGCTCGCACACGGAGGAGCGCCCTTTCATCTGCGTGGGCTGCGACAAGGGCTTCAAGTACCGCGACACGCTCAAGAAGCACCAGATCATCCACGGCCACGAGGGCGTCCGCGAGGAGGCCAGCAAAAGCACCGAGGAGATCCTGGCCCAAGCCGAGAAGAACCCGGAGAGCGCCGCCGGCGACGCCCCCGAGGCGCAGACGGCCCGCGGCAAAGCCCCCAAAGCCTGCCCGGTGTGCGCCGGCTCCTTCGACAACGTCAAGACGCTGAACCGCCACATCCAGAGCCACACGCAGGAGCGGCCCTTCCACTGCGTGCACTGCAAGAGGCGCTTCAAGCACCTGCACGGCCTCAAGCGCCACCAGATCTACGCCATCTGCCACAAGAAGACGGCCCGCTGCCCCTGGAAGAAGGAGGCCAAGGCCGGGCCCAGCCACGGCGACGGCCAGCAGCTCCAGATCCCCGTCTGGTGCTCCAACTGCGGCAAGCACTTTGAGGTCCTGTCGGCGCTCAAGGAGCACCAGGAGAAGGTGTGCAAGGCGGACCTGCGCGATGTCATGACCTGCGGCGCCTGTGGCAAGGAGTTCAAGAGCCTCACCATGCTCAAGGTAGTATCGGCGCACTTTGGCTTTCAGTACCCGCACGCAACTTAACGATTGATGGGCCGATAGATTGAAAGGGTTGGCGAGCTTCACATATTTGCGTCGGCGACCGAGCGGCTCTCCCTTTCTCCGAAATAGCCCGTCTGTTGTGACGACAGGTGCACCAGAGGATCCACGACCCGCTGTACTGCAAGGAGTGCGGCAAGATCCTGGCCAGCCAGGCGGCCTTCGAGCGCCACCTGCTGATGCACCGGCCCATGGCGTGCACCATGTGCGACAAGACCTTCACGCTGATGCGCCGCCTGCGCGAGCACTACGAGAAGCAGCACGCCTTCAGCGGGCCCTACCCGTGCTCGCAGTGCGACAAGAGCTTCTCGCAGCTCTCCTACCTGGCCGTCCACCAGCGCATCCACAAGGGCGAGTTCCCCTTCGCCTGCGACTCGTGCCCCGCCCGCTTCCGCTCGTCCAACTGCCTGACGGTGCACCAGCGCAAGCACACGGGCGAGCGGCCCTTCCTGTGCTGGCAGTGCGGCAAGTGCTACCGCTCGGCCTCGGAGCTCACCGTGCACATGGGCACGCACTCGGAGGCGCGGCCGTGGGCCTGCGCCCAGTGCCCGGCCGCCTACCGCACCAAGCAGCAGCTGGGCAACCACGTGGCGCAGGTGCACGTGGGCGTGCGCTACCCCTGCGCCAGCTGCGGCAAGCAGTTCATGAAGGAGACCTCGCTCAAGCGCCACGAGCTCATCCACACGGGCGAGCGGCCGTACCAGTGCACGGTGTGCGGCAAGACCTTCCTCACCGCCAACGAGCTGCGGCTGCACACCCGCTACCACACGGGCGAGCGGCCGTACAAGTGCGACGTGTGCGGCAAGGCCTTCATCCAGTCGGGCTACCTCAAGTCGCACGTGCGCATCCACACGGGCGAGAAGCCCTTCAAATGCGACGTGTGCGGCAAGGCCTTCCGCATGTCCTACCACATGAAGAAGCACCGGCGCACGCACGCCACCAAGGCGGCCAAGACGGCCAAGGTCAAGACCTACGCTTGCGACCGCTGCGACCTGGCCTTCCTGCACAAGAAGGCGCTGTGGGAGCACGCCGCCGCACACCCCGTCAAGATGGAGCAAACATTCGCCCAAGTCAGGATCGAGTTCCAGTGACCAAAGACAAAGGCCGTCCTTGCCTAATAAATCACGCTTCGCTCGTTTTCAAGCTGTCATGTTTTAAATAAACAAACAAACAAACGCCGGATGTACGCTACTCTACTCATGTTTTGGTTTTTTTGGGCCTGTTGGGAATTCTCTTTTAAGGTAAGGAACTATACACTCCATCTTTGAAATGAAAAAATGGTTGTCATTGGTACATTTCTTGCCAAATGTTTATGTAGTTTAATTTTATTTCACATGAAGTTTTGCATTAGTGGTAAGAATGAAAAATAATTTGTAAATTGTACTTCTTACAAAGCCCATCCTCAAGTAATTTGATCTAAAAAGTGACAGTTTAAATGAAGCAGCGTTGTGTTCGTTTCATGTCATTACCTACTTTCGCCAATAGGTGTCAGCACAGTAGCGCAAATCACCGGGCAGCCGACCGTCAGGCGTTGTCGCCCCCTACTGGAGTCCCGCCACGGTACAAGATGCACGCTCCTGCAAATGATGCTCAGCTCGTCCTTTTGTCCTCATGTCAATGTCTCTCGGTGTTTTCCAGCGCTCCTTGACCGCAATGACACTTTTCAATTGCCGGCTTCCGATGTGTCGTCTAGCAGGAGCGCGAATGACTCTGCGGAGCCTCTCGCTGTCCAGACCCAAGCTCTGCTGATTTATGCCGGCCTGTAATTGCTTCAGCGTGCGGCTTCCCTGCACACCGCGAGGTATCGCAATACACACACACACGGGCCTCATATATGTGTGTGTGCCAATAAATATTCCATTCTTTCACATAGCCTTGTGAAGCTCACAAAATGGTCACCCGCCAGACTCCCAAAACGACTGCATGGCATATGAGCTCATGTACGCGCATACTACAGCGCTTGCACTTTTTGCCCTTTTGATCTCACAATATTGATTTATGGCCCAAGGCAAGAATATTTGCATAAAAGTGGATTTCAATGAGTACACAGTGTTTTCCCCCATAAAAAAATAATAGGCGTCATTTATAGCATCATACATCAAAGCACGCAATTTACCTTTGATTTTTCTAGAAAGACTTTTTGAGATTTATGGCCTCATCCATCCATCCATCCATTTTGTCATGTAAATAACGCTGCCATAGGAACATTCGACAAGCCAGCTTTTATTTACACGCAGTTTTACAATTCCAAAAAGTGACATTTACGAGCAGGATTTCTGCGGTCAAATAATAAACGCTGAGCTTTCTTTCCCCCCTCCTCGTGTCGGAATCCGGCGTGACGCACTATGTCACACGTCCGACAAGTGCGCTGCAAAATTGCTTTTGATTGTCAGCAGGCGCGCTGGAAACCGCGGCGACCCTCGCATGTTACCGCGGAAACGATAAAACATGCGCCCCTCCGCTTGGCTTCATTTCTTCCATATGAACGTCCGACAAGCGGAAAGTTCACCACTTTGAAATCCTCCCGTGTGGATGGAGAACGCATTAGAATTATGCGTGCACGCTTCTCAATTTTAGAGAAATTGAACAAACATTTCAGTATTAGAATTTCTCCCTTTTTTTTAGGGGGGGGGGGGAGACAAGATTTCAGAGTCGGAAGCGTCACAGTTAATCTGGAGAGCGGAGGATTAATGGCTTTCTTTATCAAGCATCCTCATGTGACCCTGCTTGCCCGCACGGACATGCTAACTGGCACTTTGCATCGTAGCAATCAATAGAGCCACTCAAAAATAATCCACCAAAAAATAAATCAATAACAATCCGCTGCAGTTGCCTTTATTGCCAGCTGCTTTAGAGCTTTTTGACCTACAGGACATTGTTTTTTTGACATTTCCCCAAAAGTTTGTAACCAGCTTTTCGGGGTCTTTACCGACAGTAGGTTGGTATCACCAAAAATATACATATATGCTTTAAATAAACGTGAGTTGAGTTTGAAGCAGTGCAATGCCGCCATCAACTGGCGGCTGTTTGTCATTACAATTGACGTCTGAAGTTAACCCACTTAAAAACGTACATGACAATTGTGTTTATATACGAGTAAATTGTTGTGTTAAAAATTGTGTTTTTTGTACGAGTGCCTCCTTGCACAAATATAAAAAATAGAAATGAACCCATCGACCCGAAGTAATCCACACCGTGCCAAAAGTCCCAAACCAACGCGCCAGCCACTTGCCACCAACAGGGTCATACCGTGATCCCAAATCAGCTTTCGGCGTCATCGCCACCATCATCATCATCTTCTTCTTCGTCATCGCGCTCCTGCGCATGCGCTTTGACCCACTTCCCCTTAGCGTGTCTTGGCTTCCCTGGTGGCCGATGCAAGCCGGGAGGGCCGCATGCACGCTCGGCTGTCCTGCTTTGAGATTGGCTCTCGTCGTGCCAGCGCTCCCTCCCTCCCTCCCTCTTAAGCCCTGCGTGCACTGTCATTACTCAGTGGCGCCCCCTAACCCCCCCCCCCCCCTTCCTTGCAACATGTGTCAAGTTGCAAGGTGAAACCGACCCGAGATCAGCCATCATGTGCTGGAATGACACTCGTTCAATTGCATAGCAAAAAAAAAAAAAAAAAGCAGTCCAAAAAAACTCGCAAGCCTCTTCTAAGAAGCCGAGAAAAAAAAAACTGAGCGAGAGAGAGAGAAAAAAAAAAAAAAGAATGACGTGATTTGAGCGCGTGCCCAAAAATCCTTAATGAATAACTTCGGAGGAGCGCGAGCTGGGTTGAAGGCTGGCCCAGCTGTCTCCTGCTCTGCTCCCTCCACATGTCTTTGCAGTGTATGTAATGTTAGATAAATGTGAGGGATTTTCTCGCTAAATCCGTCTCCTGTTCGCTAAATCTCACTTCTCTCCAAAACGAGCGTGCGCAATGGAACAAAAGTGGGAACGTTGAGATGTGACATTGGCCCCCGGCCGGCACGCGCATCTCGTCCGCTTTTTCTGCCCCGTTCGTTCTTCTTCTTCTTCTTCCTCCTCCTCTTTTCTTTTTTTCCGTCTTTTCTCTGTTTTTTAATGACTTGAAACAAGTTGATTCCTCGTCGGCTTTTTTTTTTTTTTTTTTTTTTTTTTTTTTTTTTGCTTGCGGAGACCCGCGGGGATGTCCTGCGCTCTTTCCTCCCCCTGTTGGCATTTATGGGACGTCCTCAAGGTAACTTGTACCTGCTCCGCGCGCACACTTTTCATGTTATTTTCATGATGTGCTTTTATTTTCAGCACATGACATGCGCGCCCGCCGTAAGTTTATTCCCTCGCATGCAACATTCGCCTGCATTTCTTGTCTGCCGTCTTTTTGTCCTTTTCGCGTTTTTGTTTTTTCCCCCCCTTCGCCTAAATTGCACGCATGGCTTTATCGGATCTTTCTTTCCCTCCATGGACGTGATGATTGTTGACGATTGCGGCTTCCGTTTGCGAGCACTCTGGAGGTGTTTATGACGTTTTATTGCACTCGCGGGGCCGGTTTTTCCCCTCCTCGGGGAGGTGCGCATCTGTCAGTGCTCGCAGCGGTTCTTGTGCGTAATTTCGCGAGACAAGATAGAATAATTTTTTTTTGCTGCACATTCAAGCCGGCTTTTTTGTTGTTGTTTTTTTTTGGGGGGGGGGGGGGGGTAACGTGTTTTAAACTCTTGAACTCAATCTCAAGTGTTTCTCCGGTTCAATGTTGGTTGGATGCATTTTTTTTTTTTTTGCGGGCGGACATGAAAGTCTGGCTCTCATGCAAGCGAGCGGATTGCGGGAGTGCGTGCGCTGTTCGCGCCTCTGACTTTCTCTCTTGATCTCCGGCAGAGTGCGATGTGCTGCTGGATGTCCCGTAGCCACACCCTCTCACTACTGCTGTGCGTCCTCAGCCTGACTCCGGCGGCTTCAGGGGCGCGGCCAGAGACGCTGTGCGGGGCGGAGCTGGTCGACACGCTGCAGTTCGTGTGCGGAGAGAGGGGCTTTTATTTCAGTAAGTGCACCCCGCATGCATGCGCGCGCACGCTTCCTTCTTATTTTTTATTCATGACTGAGCTCATCAATAAAAAAGCAGCCGCCTTGACATTCACATCCTTTTCCGGGAGATGCTGGTCCCGTCCCGTTTTCTCACACCTGCAATAGACAATCTCGGATCGTGCAAATAATTGCATTAGTCGGCTATATCTCGTTTTTTTTTTTTTTTTTTAGTGAGTGCATACCCACAAATATTCTGATCATGCCGAGTTGAATCGGTGTGACCTTGGTGAAATATTTCACCTCCAGGACCTCGGCTCCAAAGTTTCCAACCTCCGCTTTTAAATTAAATTCTTTTGAGTTCAGATCATGCATATTCAAAAATGATATATATTTCAATATTAATATTAGAATTTATTGTTGGAGTGAAACGTGTGCGCCTGTCTTTAGCGGCCGATGCTAAGCAAGGCGGAGGAGAGACGTGCGAACCAAGCAAACCACAAGTGAGGCTTAAAGCGAGCATAAGAAAGATGATGGCGGGTGTCAAGTGGCAGCTTTGGCCATCAGGGAAAGTCTTTAAGGCGGAGTCAGGGGGGTCGAAACTTCATGTTTTCCACCCGAGAAGGGGAAAAGAAAAGCAGGAGTTAAATCTCCGCTTGTTCCATTACGGTTGCTTCCTTCCCTACAGTGAAACATGACATTGCCGTTCTTGTTTCTCAACCTCCAACGTGTCCCCCCACCCCCCACCCCCCCCCACCCCTCTAAAAAAAAAAAAAAAGGCCCTGCCAACCCCATCTCGCTTATAATCGATGGAGCGGCGTGCCGCTTTGACATCCATTAGTGAGGCTTTGGTCTGGTCCCAAAGCTGCGAGAGATTTTTCCACACAACGTTTGGCAGCTGCCAATTCCAGAAAGACATTTGGGGAGGGGAGGGGGGGAGGGGGGTGATCCCTCGCAGCATCTCAAGTGCTTTTCGACTTGAAGCCTTTTGCCCACTAATTGCTTGCTTTAACCTGAATTATGAAGGATTAGGCGATGAGAGACCGTGGTGATGGTTCCACATCTCCACCTTGTCATGTGTGCTTCAACTCCGGTCGAGGAGTCTCGAGGTCTCCAATGGCGTCAGAGTGCACCTTGCTCCTCGCTTGGCGCCACGCGTCCTTCCCAGCGCACGGCTGCCAGGCACTTTGGATCTGGCCGCAGAGGCTCGGCTGCTGGAGGGGCACCAAGCTTCCGAACGGCAGCGAGCTCTGCCCGTCCAAAACCTTGCTGGCAGCGCTCGAGCGCCGCTCGCCGGCGCCAGATTTCCGCCAGTCACGCTTGGCTTTTTCTCTCTTCATCATCGCCGCTCTGGTCCAACATACCATGTTCTTGTCCGTCGGACCTGCTCGGGGCATTAGCGTGTTTTCCCTTCCTCCTCCGTTCAGGAGATGCGGCTGGTGCTACCTTCACTTAAGACTTGAAATGGAGTCAAGCGACCACTTCATTATGTTGACACATTATCGTGATGGACCGGCGATGGGTATTCGGGTCTCGTCGGCGCTCGTTACGTCACCAGATGTTGGTGTTTTCACGATGAGCGCTTCTCCTCGAAGGCGAGCGCAAAGTGTCATATTCACGTGGAAGCCTTGAACGGCGGCCAAGCCGTTGAGTGATCTCGCAGCTCCTTAAGCAAGAGCAGACCGTTTTGCGGTGAGCCACGTGTTGGTTGGTCTTTCCCGCGTCGCCTTACCATGGCATTTTTGACCCGGCGTGAAAAAAAAAAAAAAAAAAACGGCTCCTCCTGCTGGCCTGGCTTGGCAGCGAGCGCCTCCACGATCTGGAGAATCCATTTGGGCGGCGTCCAGTTCAGGACCTCCCCTCCCCGAGTGTTCCCATCCGCCGTGCTTGTGTTGGCCCGCTGACATTGCTCGCGACCACCGCCGGCCTCGCCGGTCCACCTTCCGCGTGTCACTTAGCCTTCAGGACGACGCGCTTTCTGGGATTACTAAATACTTAGCTGGGTGGAAACAAACTGCGGTAGCGCAAGAATCCACATCCGTAGTCACTTTTTCCAATTATTGCTCTGACCTAGAAATCCCGAGTCGGCGCGTGTGCAGAGCTTCTGCCGCCGGACCGGCATGGCGGTTCTCGGCTTTTTCCGCCTCGGCCGGAGTCGAAGTTGAAACTCTGGAGTGAGCGCGGGAAAAAAAAAAGCGAAAACTTCCCTAATTGTTTGCGCGCAGATCTGGCACAGCCACACAGGAAATTGGCGGCTCTCGCTCCATTTCACTACCGATGGAGAATGCGTAAATAGCACGTCACATGCGTGCACGCAAGCGGCGAGGCCTTGGCCCTCAGCGGCGGTTGCGGATTAGGGGGGATTACGGGATGAGCCAGCGGCCTGCCCGCCGCAAACCTGAATGCACGGCCCAGCGCAAAGAAAGACCTCCCGTGTCCTCGGCATCTCAAAGACGTCCGCGGGGGGTCCGCCCGGGACCAAAACATCGGCGAGACCTCATTAGTTTGATGCCGTCACACACCCGGGGCTTCTCTGCAAAGACGTGAGCTCCAGCGGGAGATTCTCTTGAATTTCTTTGACGACCTTTTCTAGCGACGGCCGCGCACCTCATTTTTCCTATTTTGATTTCCAATTTTTTGTAAGACGGCCCGGCCCGGCCCGGCCCGGTCGGCCTCGGAGCCAGCTCACCTTTTTCCAATCAATCTTAACGTTTTTACATCTAAGATTGGATTTGAACGCAGAGGTGTGCCGTCTTTACGTCGGAGGGCTGGCGCCGAGCTGCTCCCGATCGGCCGTAAAGCCTCCGCGGCGCCGGCCAGCTCCGACAATCTTTGGGTTTTGAAGAACAGTGTGAGCGCACTGTAAAAGTCAAGAAACTCGGCGTGCCCTTCTGGAATGATGGCGGAAGGAGAATCCAAGCCGTTGATGCTTCCCAGAGCTGCCGCGAGCGTCGGCTCGGGGCGGAGCCTCCCCTCCGCCGCTACCGTTTGCCGGGCCGGCCCGACTATTCCCGACAGATGGACTCCGAGAGTAAATCACTTGTTGGAAAAAAAGAAAGAAAGAAAAAGAAAAAAGTCGGCAGTCGGCCGACGTTGAAGGGGAAAAAGTGTCAATCCGGATCTGGAGACCTCGACGGCGCGTTGGAAAAAATAACTGGCTGTCGTCGTGCGGCCTTCTGCCTCAAGCGATAGCGCGTTTGTTCGCGGCGCGCGGGCAGATCGGGAAAAAAAAAAAAAATGCGCGGGATTACGGGCATTATCCGCAGAAGCGTATCAAGCTTTAAAACCTGATTATTATCATCGGCATGATTTTTTTTCCCCTCAACCTGCCCGTGCTGATTATCTGACATCTTCCAAGCGATGCCATCTGATTTGTTAATCCGCCAGGCGGGCGGGCGGGGCGGGCTATTTTGCGGCTGTTAATTTGCTTTTTCTTGAAAGTGCTGCAAGTCACGATGGCTCCTTGGCACTCCTTACATAATCTCGCAGTTTGCGCTATAAAGGTGTTTTGGCTTTGACGGAATCCCCGCCATCGGCCAATCTGCCGCCGGGCTAAATAATGCAGCCACGCGTCGTATTTTTAGCTCGGGCGACTCGTTGTCACCTCCGCTAGCGCCGTCGCTGGTCTTTCTTTGAATGAAAGGCTCCAGAACGGGTCGGCCCCGGCAGAACCTAATGGACTTTGTCAGCGCCGGTGAGACTGAGAGCCAAGAGCGATTAAGTCTGAGAGGGAAAGGCATTTCCTCCTTGTAAACGCCATCTTAAATTATGATTCTTTCATTTGGTAACGAGGAAAAGGCCATCAGGTCCTGCCTCGCTCGCTTCAAGCCAGCGGGGAAATAGCAAATGGGCCGGGGGATCCAAAAGCCATTCCACCTGTGGACACGCCTGTAGCAAAACCAAACAAAAATTGTCTGCTAAAAGTCCAAGTGCACTGTTGACGCTTTGTCACGGAAGCCGCAAGCGCGAAATCGCTCGCAAATTTACGACACGGGAGCCGCGCGGACCGTTAAATGTGCGAGGCGGGTCGATTTACACCGACACGTGGACCGCGCGCTACATAAGGAAAGCACGGATCATTAAATATGATGGAATTTTTTTTTCGGAACCTATGGAGCTTCACAGACGATTAAATTGGATGTAAATATAGTTGACGTTGAATGCTTGACAGCATGGTGGAGCCACGCAGACAAATGAACTTTGCGTTTCGCCAGGCAAGCCCACGGGCTACGGCCCCAACGCCCGGCGCTCGCGGGGCATCGTGGACGAGTGCTGCTTCCAGAGTTGCGAGTTGCGGCGGCTGGAGATGTACTGCGCCCCCGCGAAGACCGGCAAGGCCGCCCGCTCGGTGCGCGCCCAGCGCCACACGGACGCGCCGCGGGCCGCCAAGCCCGCCGCCGCCGCCGGACACAAGGCCGACAAGAGCTCGGAGCGACGGGCGCCCGCCCAGACGGATAAGACAAAAAACAAGAAGGTGAGATGGGAGAATGCGGCGAGTTGGGGAGCCGGCCGTCAATTAATCGTGTCTCCTTCTTCCCGCAGAGACCGTTAGCCGCCGCCGCCGCCGCCGGACACGCTCACTCAGCCTTTAAGGTACGCGGCGGCGTTTTCTTTTGGCGCTCACGCGATGCCTCCGAAGAGGCCAAGTGTGCCACGCGTGTGTGCGTGCGTGCGCTTCTTTTTCTCAGAAAAACATTAGTGGGCGAAGGAACTAAGTGGTTTTCGTGGTAGTGGCACTCCCGCGCCGCTCTGCCACTGCGCATTACGCGTTCCGCATGCCGGCGTATCGAGCGACACGACACGCGAGGGGAAAAAAAAACATCTCTCAGATTATCCAAAGTGTGCCATTGTCATCTGGTTGAAGGAGCCATTTTGTTTTGAGCGTTTTGCTAAGTGTGTTTTTTTTCTCGCTCCCGCAGGAAGCGCATCCCAAAAACTCAAGTCGAGGTCACGCCGCAGGCCGAAACTACCGAATGTAGGCGAGGGGAGAAGGCCTCGCCCGACCTGACCCGGCCTGGCCCGGTCCACCCCGAACCACGTGACAAAAGGATGGAGAGGCCAGGCCAGGCATCTTTTCATTGTTTTCCACACTGCAGCGCTCCAAATCGTGCAAAACGCGAGCTAAAAGATGCTAACTTAGCTGCTAGCAGACAAGTCAAAAGAACCATTTCAAATCTTTCCGCCGTTTAGCCCTCATGCATTGCAGAGCGTTTTTTCTTTCTTTGTTTCTGAACGAAACCCTAAAGACCAAAGTGGCTCATAGTTGGGTATTTTTATTTTTTCTAAATCACGACTCTTGGCTCCGGTCTTTAAACCAAATAACGGGCCGATCGAGCAGTTCTCAAACTTTTTGGGTCCAGGACAAAATACTTTGATGCCATAAACCACCATGACAAAAATGTTGCAATAGCAAAATCAGATGAATTGATGATAATATTAGAAATCGATTTATAATCTGTAAAAAGAAACAATGACATTTTAAGAATTGAGAAGACATTATACAAGAATAAAGTCGTATTTTTCCAAGATGAAGTCAAAATGTTAAGAAAAATCCAACTTTATTCTCGTAATATTACACTTTTTATTCTGGTAAAGACTCACTTATTTTAAAAAAAAATAGGATTATATTTTTGACAAAATTTTGTTGTGGGGAAAAATAGAACTTTATTTCTGTAATGATGATTTTTGTTCGGGGGGGGGGGGGGGGAAGCCAAAACTACTAAGGCGGAACTAATTAAGCATCTTTTAGTGCAAATGATTTTGTCCAGGCACCTTAGTTTGAGAACCGCTGCATTAGGGAAAATTGACGGCCACGCTGCACTCGCACCCCCCCTCCCCCTTCTTGATGTTTCCAAACATAAATAAACACAACTGTATGGAATGCAGGAGCCCAAAGTGAATTATTCTCCTTTTACGGTGCTTGTCACAAATGAGTCGCTTCTGGACTCAAAGTGCATTTGGGCGGGTGCAAGCAGACGCCCAAAAAAAAAAGCCAAAGTGAGCAGAAAAGGGGGGGCGGCGGCGTTCAAGGCCGAACGCGAGCAATTTGCGTTGGGTCCGACGCACACGCACTAACACGCACACACCAACTGATGGTTTTCATGCTCATCGCTCCGCCTGCATATAATCCTAAACACGTATGGTATAATCTATGCATTACTATTTCCTATACGAGCAAGTGTCCACTGTATAATGGTGCTACTTTGTGAGCGACGGGTGGGCGAGGGGGGCGCTTCTCTTTTGCACAACCTAGTGGCCGCCCGCGGAATTGTCTTTGTTTATTTGAGCGCTTTGGCGGCAAAATCTGCGACTTCAGAAGAGCAGAGTGCCGCAAATGTCATTTTTTTCTACTGTTTTTAAATTATTTCTTCCACGCTCCAGAGCCGGAATGCCAAAACATGAACAAATTCCTCCACAAATAAAAAAAAAGTACTGTGAAGTGAAACGACATCCCGCTAATGCTATGAGATAGCCGCTATGCTACGAAGGTTGAACCTAATCGGAGTATTTAAAGTGAGGCTACGTAACATTTGGACGTTATTCAACACCAAAAAAATGTGCCTAGCGTGAAACGGCTAACCTGAACCTAAAGAGCTAACCAGATTCCATTGCTAGCTAGCGATGACACGTGTTGAATGAACGTGGCGGTTACGTAGTCTCCCTTAAAGTTGAGTTTCACATGTCAGTCATCGGATCTCTGCATGAACTTTTTCTGTCATTGGAACTTTTGAAGCACTTTCGGTCGTACAAGCCAAAGACTTTTTTTTGAACTTCGAAATTGGCCCCTCATGTTGACAAAGGTCATCGCTAATTGTCTAAGCCCCGACGATGACAAAGACAAGGCCGCGTAATAGTCGCGGCGCACGGTTGCCTTCTGTAGTAAAAAAGACAAAAAACGACAAAAGTGACAAAATTGTTCACCATTCCTGCTGAATAAACCACTTGTCAACATCACAGCGAGTGTACGAAGCCTTTTTGGGATTGGGCGAACGCGCGGGCCGTTTTGTAGCTAGCGAATGACAACGCGCGCGACTTTGCTAGCGGTTTTTATTTCCTTTTGGGCTCGAGCGATAGCTAGATCGTTATCGATCGCAAACGGTATATCGCATTACTGTGCCTCCGGAAGGAAGGTAGCTAAGGAAGGTAGGAGAAAGGCAAGACGCGACTTAAGATGGAAAGAGAAAGCAGGCAGAAAGGAAGGAAGAAACACGGAAAGGCGGAGAAGAAAAATAGAGTGGCGAGGCGTGGCAGCGCCCGCTGGTTGGAGCTGCCAAGTCAGCGCTTTTTTTAGGGGGGGGATGCTCGGAATGCACGACCCCCACCGCCCAAATAAAAAAAAAAAACCTTGAAGAGCTGGCCGGCGGACAAGCTGGCATGTCGGCGCCCCCCCAACTTGTTCTTTCTCTCGCTGCCATCCTGGATGTTATTTCATCCTGGGAATCGATGAGGTGCACCCGCTGACCCGGCGAGGCCTTGTCACCATCACCAATCCGAGAAATCCCAAACGGTCCCCGAGATGCTCCGGCGTTTCATTCGGCAGTGGAAATTCACTGAGGCTCCCCGCCGCCGGCTCAGCTGTGAGCTCCGAGAAGCCGTGATGTCAGATCCTTGTTTTCTTTGGAGGGCTCCTCATCAGCTGCATTGTTTCCAGGAAAGCGCGGGGGCTCTTCTCGGGGGCAACCCACAAGAAACCGCAACACCTACCGGGCCCGCGGCCTTCTCCTCTCTCTCTCTCTCTCTCGCTCTCTCGTGTGAAGGAAGAAAAAGAAGATGAAGACTGGCGCTGATGAAGTGTTGCTGATGTCACACTCCCGAGGTTTGCTGTGATTGATGAAAACATGAACAAATGAGCTTTTCTAGGAAGCCTTGGAGGACCGCAGCGGATGCCGACTCGAGGGGAATCTTACTCATGAATATGGGCTGGAGCTTTAGTTGAGAGCGGGCCGCGTCGTCGGTGGCCGCCCGCTTGGCGCGCCATTCACAATCTCGTAATGAAGCCGCCGCCACCTTTGACCTGATCCCGACCCCTATTACAGCCGCCCCAAAGAGAGAAAATGACTCCATTCAGTCGCCCTTTAAAAGAAGTATGACATTTGCGAGTGACCTTGCGTCGTCATCTCCTCACGAGGCGTGACGCTCTCGGGCCGTCGGCCTATAAAACGCCGGACCGCAAGCCAGGTGAGCGCATCAGCGTCCGAACGGCAACATGTCTTCCGTTCACCGCGTGCTTCTGGCTCTGTTGCTCCTCTCCAACATGAACCGGCGAGCGGTCGCCGTCGCTACCGACGATGGAATGAGTCTGCCGATGGGGGACAATAGCGTCGCCGCCACCGGCGCCCTCGGGACCAACTTGGTGTGGGACGTCGCGGATGAAGATGAAGGCCCCAAATTGCTCCTGCTGGCGGTGAGCCTCACAAAACCAATTTTACTGGGCAGAAGAATGACAAAATAGGAATATTGAAGCACAACAATAATAATTCAATTAAAATAATAACAATAAAAAATAAATTTAATTCATAATTCAATTAAAATAATAAAATAAATTGCAATTTAAATGAATCTTAAATTGAATTAACAAGACGAGTGTATATTTGCAAGCAGGACAAGAGGCGGAGAGGATCGCATTTTCGAGGTCTCCACCGGCGACTTCCCGTGATGGACGAGCCCCGCTGGAGCCAAAATGCGGCGGCAGAGAGACTCGAGCGCAGGGACAACGAAAACGACATTGACAGTGAGTACCTGAAGCTTCCACGTGCTCTGCTGAGCCTCATTTTGCGTGTGTGTGTGTGTTTTGTCCCGCACAGTGTTGCGCTGCATGATCGGACGAGTGTACCGACCCTGCTGGGGAGCGTCGTGAGCGGCCGTCCGGCGTCTTCGCCATAAAGACCACAAGTGTGTACAATAAAATAAAAGTTTATTTCAAATGAACTCCTATTTACAGCGTGGTTTCATCCTTTCAAAATAAGGCTCGTGGGATTGATTTTTCCACACAATAAAGAAACACAAGCGTCTCCAAAATGGCCTCTTAAGCAGTAAGTGACCAAAAAAAAAAAGTCTCTCTGTGGGTTGTCACTGGTGGTTCGAAACTCTGAAGAAGCTGGTGAGCGTGGCCTGTCCTGTGATCATCTTGGTCTTCTTGGTGGTTTTCAGCGGCTGCTTCTTCTTCGGAGCTTCGTTCTCCGTTCCCACGTCAGCCCGCCTCCTTTTCTTTGTCGTCTTTTCAACTGCGCTGTCTGAACCGGCAGCTCGGACCGGGTCAGAGTTCACGCTCCTGGGAGCCAAGGCGGCGATTGTCTCGGAAGGTTTCGCTTGACAAAACATGGGCTCAGTAAATCCGCCGAACGTGCAGCCGTCACAAATGGGTGTGAAAAATGGAAGCCGTTTTACCTGCGGGTCCGCTTTTGGGTTTGGGTGCCGGGTGCACGCAGGTGGGCACTTGGCTGGAGCTCGGGAAGAGCAGAACACGATTGAGGGCCGGTTCTTCGTCCTCCTGGTAGGTGCAAGCAAACTGGGATCGGATTGCTCGGGGTCCCATCTAGAAGATGGAGTTCAAATCAAAACTCCTTCCAGCTGCAACAATATGCTTCCACTACACAGCTCACACTATTATTATATTTTTTTGGGATGATGGGGGGGGGGGGCAATTCCAGCCCCTCTGTGTTGCCATGTCAACTAAACTGCAGAAAGGACTAGCGGGGATGCTAATTAACAACCCAGGGGAAGGAAGCCACGGGATGCCGCGTCTTAACGGGGGACCTTGAAGCCCCTCAAATCCTCTCCCTCCCTCCCTCCCTCCCTCCCTCCCTCCCTCCCTCCCTTTCTCGCTCTCTAGTGCCGGTGGACGGCAGGAAGCCCAAAGGCAGCTGTGCA
The DNA here is from genome assembly GCF_024217435.2 of Syngnathus scovelli. Classification (NCBI taxonomy): domain Eukaryota; kingdom Metazoa; phylum Chordata; class Actinopteri; order Syngnathiformes; family Syngnathidae; genus Syngnathus; species Syngnathus scovelli. Next base: position 1,274,347 of record NC_090868.1, read on the forward strand.
AACGCTCAGCTGGGACAAGCAAAGCAAAGCTAAACAAGCGTGGGGAGAAATGACAGGATGTGAAGACATTATATTACCTTGGGTTTGAGCAGGGCCAGGTGGCTCCGGGCTCGCTTCTTCAGGGGCTCTGGGGAAGATCCGGTGGACACTTCAGGGGACCTGAGTAATGCGGGGGGGTGGGGGGGGCAATCTTAGGTGATCCATTCCACTTTTAGTGGCGCCGTGTGAGAGTTTGACGAACCTGAACAAGGCGAGAACGGAGGTGGCTTCGGTCCCGTTGAGCACGGGCTGGTCCTCGGACAGCAAGTCGGCCTTGTTAGAGCAAGGCGGCGTCGCGGCTTCTTGGTCCAGCAGAGCCAGCAGAACCTTCAGCGTATCTCGGCCGCCGTACGCCGTGAACCGCGCCTTTGGCTGCGGGGAGAGCCCAAGAAAAGAATAAGGTCAAGTTCTATGAAAAGGGGGACGGGGAGTTTACCCTGGCAGGGCTGATCCCGCTCCCAACTGCATCATCTTTCTGGATTTGGTGCAGTTTGCAGATTTCCTCCTTCAGCTGGCTTGCCGTCTCCTCTGCGGCGGAGCGGATGTCTCTGGAGTCACAAGCCTTCACCAGAACCCCGCGGATGGCACATACCAGCTTCGACCCACACACGCTGGAAAGAGACAAAAATGAGATTCAAGTCAAGACCCAGGTGAAGAAGATTGCATATTAGCACAAGCAATATTTGCTACCTGGGGTCAGGCGTCTCCCCCAGGATGTCCTGCAGGTTGTCCATGAAGTGGACGAAGGCGGACAGGCCCTTGATGTGCTTCCTGAGCGGGTCAGAGGGCGCCGGCGCGTAGCCCTTGCCGCCCAGCTGGACGGTCCTCACGAACGACGTCAACGCCTGGGAGCAAAAGTGTCACATTGAGTGACATTGGCTTCAAAGTGACGAAAAATACTCACCAAGAAGAGCGACATGTCGCTCCGGCGCGCCGCACGCTTCACGTCGGTGAACGTCTGTCTTCCCAGCGCTCGATCGGGGACGTCCAGAGTCAGCGCCGTGGCCAGGTCGTCCTTGGCGTTGACCAGCAAGCTCAGGTAGGAGCAGAACACTCTTCTCATTGCAGATTTCACACGCCAACCGCACGCCGGGCTGGCAGCCGACGGTGTTGACGGGATGGGAGCGTCCGGGACATCCGAGCTGCCTGACAGGAACTCGTATAGCTCGACCTTTGGCGAGGGGGGTAAGGTCAGATATCAGTGATGATTCGTCACAATCACATCAGAGCACCTGCTGGCGTTTTTGTCTACTCACAGGACTGACCAGCTCCTCGGGGTTCTGGAGCCCCTGGCACATGGCCAGCACGTGGACCAGATCCACAGCGTTGGAGCGCTTCAGGAAGGCCTCGTACGCCTCCGGGATGACATCACCGCTTTGGCGCCGCACCGCCTGCCCGTCCGGGGGCCGCAGGTCGAGTTTGTCCACCAGCAAGCGCTTCCACGCCAGCAGGACGTCGCTGAGGGCCACTCGGAACTCGCCGCCTTCCTGTCGCCAGGAGAAAAGACAACCGGAGCTGCTCTTTGTCAGCGTTCGGTGGCGCCGCCAAAACGGCGTGAATGTACCGACGGGCAGCTCGATGCTGACAAGGAGCAGACGCGGCGTCTACGTCTGGGAACTCACCTGCTTGTTGACTTGGGCCATGACCAGCTGCAGCACCATCAGCATGGCGTCGGCCCCATACACGGTGGTTCTCTCGGATTCCAGCAAGCGATGGCTCTCTCGCCTAAAGAGTCTCATCATCTGCTTCAAACGCTCTCCTACAGCTTTCATTGTACACTGAAACGAGGCATGTAGCTTGTTTTTATGTCACTAATTTATAGTAAATTAATAATCACAACATTTATCTTGAAACAGCTAAATAGCGTGCTAGTTAGTTCTTAGTGGACTCGCCACTAAAAGCACATTGCATAGTCATTACGAACAAAGTACAGTACACGCTAAGATATATTATATACTACATTTAAGTAAATATTCGTGTATAAATAATATAAATTGTTGCTAATATGCCACTAACCTGCAATTTTGTTGTCAAATCAACCTCCAAAACACCTACGACGTCCAAGAAAACAAGACAAGAAAACAGCTGATTTTAAATTTTAAACTATTTATGACGTCTCTGCCGACGAGCCAATCAGCATGCAGTTGACTATAACATCCTTTTGTTTCTCGCGTTTAGTATAACATGTGAATAACACAATGTTAAGGCTCAAAACGTGTTAAATGGTATTAGTGTTCAATATAAACTCAAATAGGATGCTTGAAATATGCACTCCGGTGTTTTTAAATCGTATGTCACAAAATTGTTTCCCCCCGAGTTTAGTTGATAATGGTCCACTCTGAGAAGAACCCGGAAGCGCTCGGCAGCATCCTCCGAACCGCGCTCCATTTGACTCCACTGGAACTGATTGTAAACTCAAAGGTGACTTATAACTACTTATTTTCTCAGCTATTTGTTTGTAGTCGATGGTCATTATGTTTCAGTAAATATTGTGTCAAAATGTAGAATATTAAACTTTTGGACAAAGCGTTAAAGTGGCTGCTAGCTGCGTGTTTTGGCACGTGCTTTACAAAGTTCATTTTCACTCCTGAATAGAATTAAAATGTCATTTGAGATTATTATTTTGCCCCAGAAGCGCACCGAGAGTTGGTTGTAATATTGGGATTTAGGTCATTTGTCAATAAGCCGGTGTCTCGTTTATAAATATTTCGTCTAATACTGGTTTGCTAATGAATTAAGTTGTCAATGTACATGAAAATATTGACAGTGGTGACAAAATGGCGGATGGTGTACCCAAAATGGCGTTAAAAAACATGTTTCATTGGTAATGTATTTCTGGGAGCAGACACAGTACCATAGTGGTTCGCTTGTCTGCCTCGCATTTTGGATGTTTGGGTTTGAATCTTTTTTACAGGAATTTTATTCATTTAAATTTTGGGAATATACAAAATAGTCAAATGAATGGAAAACTCTTGTTTCTCATCTACCTACCAAATTTTTAGGATAATCAGCATGGAAAATGATTTTATTTATTTTTTATTCCAGTGATAGTCCGGGATGAGCGTTGCCAGGCCGCTTGGCGCTGGGGACGACAGCAGCCGAGGCCCCAGCTACACGGTGCCGTGTGATGACTACGTTCACGTGGTGGAATTCAGCCCCTTCGCCTCGGGCATGCCCGCCTCCCTGCTGGCTTATGGCTGCAACCAGTGCGTGGTGGTGGGCACCTGCCTCTTCCAGGTGAGCCATTGGCACACAAGTCTGTGTACATCCACCCTCATCATGAAATATGACCTCAGGAGGAAGACATGAACGTGGAGGGGGTGGAGTTCAACGTTCTCCGTGCTTTCCATCACGATTCACGAGTGGACGTGCTGGCTTGGAGCCCGGAGTCCCGCCTGGACAGGATTCCCACAATCAGGTCTCAAAATGTTCCAGAAAGCCCACTTTGATATTTACTTGACAAAACATATTGTACTAACTTCATGAAATGAAATGAAATGAAAATCACGTTTAATTGACTGCGACTGACACAAAAGAAGACGACGTTCACAAGTAATATTGGTAGTGCTTCGCAGATATTCCACGAAATCCGAATTGAAGCCGTTCACGTGTTACGTAAGCGTACAAACAGCCTGGCTAGGTCCAGGTTATGATTATTCATTCATAATTCCGTCCAGCACAAGCAACAGCTGTGTTGAAGTAGCCGCCGCTCGCTGCCAAGTCGCCGCTAACGACGCAATCGTTTGACAGCGCCGCTTCCGCTTAATTGACCTGACCCGCTCGGCGGCGGCGTTGCGTAACGGCACCGTGACGTGCGGGCGTCTCGTTGCGCGCATAACTCCGCGCTCAGGTTCCACGGGCGCACGGAAGCTGCCGGAAAACGGAGGGGCCGGCCACATCACTTCCTTTCATTTATCAACAAGGAGCTTCTTTTTGATACGGGGGAAATTGTATTTTGCGTTTTTGTGTATTGGAAAAATTGAGAGGTGTTGAGTCATTGCAATCAATCCTTTCCAACATTTGGCTGCGTGCGTGCCGCTCTTGATTTGAGCTCGTCCCGTTGTTTGACATCCATCACTTTCCTCGAATAACATCTTAATGTGCGGCCCGCGCTAATGTCATCTCGTCTGATTTGCCACGTCACCTCGTGCCAAGTCCCGCACCGTTCATGTGCGTGTTTTCCCTGTCAGGAGCCAGTGGCTGTAATCGTGTGAATAATGACCGAGGAGAGAATCTTTCTTGTCTCTCCGCGTGTTGACATTAGCGCGCAATTACAATCTCCCTTCTCCAACTTTCTACCACACACGCACGTACAGAGAGTACACGTTTTGGTGGGACGTGGCTCTTTTTTTTTTTTTTTGGTCATGTTTTCAAAAGCGGCTCTCTTGTCTTTGCAGAATCTGCACGGCCGCCCCCGACAGAAAACTCCGTTTGTTGACGTCGGGCCTTCAGGATCAACACGAGGTCAAGGTATGGCGGTGGCTAACGGGGGAGGGGGTGAACATAAACGAAAAAAACTTGAGAAGATGTATTTTTTGTTAGGTGATGGAGGGCCACAGCAGCTACATTAACCATTTGGTCTTCGAGCCCAGCGAAGGGAAGCAAATCGCTTCCGTCAGCGATGACCACACTTGCAGGTTCCAACCGGCGCTTGCCTTCTTTTTCTTTTTTCTTTCTTCTTTTCTTCTTTCCGCTGCGGATGTTACAGTACGTGTGTGTGTGGAGTGGGGGGGCGGGGGGGGCTTCTGGTTTGGAGTTCTGTTCTCCTTCTTCTTCTGTTACGGGTTCAGAAAGTCCCGGCCGTGTTTCCACAGTGAAACGTGACGCTAAGCACAACACGCTCGGCTGCGACCGTGCGTAAGCGCCGAGCTGTTTTGCGAGCTAATTGCTTTAATATGGAAATCCAATTAGACGCTTTTTTGCTCCCTTCGAGGAGAAGACGAGGAGGGGGGGTGGTCATTAACTTCCCCCTCTCCAAAAAAAGAGAGCGAGAGAGAGAGTGCGAGGAGTAGCAAGGGTCACCTCCGGGACATGCCCCCGGAGAGGGCCCCATGACGGCCTTTCTTGGGCTTGTCAGCGGCTTTTTAGCTGCTTGTTTTGCTGCTAATGTTTCCATCCACTCGCCGCCGGAGAGGAAAAACCACAAAGCAGCACAAGACGCTCGCTCGCTTGCTCGCTCAAGGGAAAGGATCAAGCGCCAGCCAATGCGCCCCCTAGAGAGCAAAAGGGCGAACGGCATGCTCCTGCTGGGCTCGGCTTGGCTCGGGTTGAGTGGGTTCACTGCGAACAGCTGACAGGCACCTGCCGCCGATGTCGCACGGGCAACTTTTCTCTTTTTTTAAGTCCCTTTGTTTTGTATTTCAAGCAAAGAAAATGTGCATGTGAGTTGCCGTTTTATTTTATTTATTTTTTTTTATTGACTCGATTCAGCGTCCCGGCCCAACAGGGTCACAGATGGTCAAATCAGGTTCAGATGTGCTTTAGTGTATTTTGGTAAAAATTCCACCAAGAGCGAGTACTGCCGTTCATCGTGCAGGTTCTCAAGGCTGCGTCGTCCGTTTCCATGTTTTCTCGCTCCAACCTCAGATGTCCTTTGGAGCATCCCGAGCGATGCGGTGATCAGCAGGTCAGCAGTGTCATGTGTCTTTTTTTCCTTTTTTTTTTTTTTGGGGCTGCTCATGTTTGTCCGCGGAGCCCCGTTTGAAGGGTAGCGCGGTGGACCGCACTTTGGCGCCGGTCGAGTAGCGTGCAATAGAGCTTCGGCTTGGCCGGCGCTCTTCGAAAATAAGGTCGAGTCATTGTTTTGCTCCTGTGGTCTGGTCTGCTGTGTGTGTGTGTGTGGGGCGGGGGGGGGCACATGTCAGCTGGGAGTATTCTTCCCGGGGGGTGAAAATGTAGAGCGGCTTGTCTGTGAAATGGGCCATATCTGCACGGGGGCTGAGTCGTGCGTGGTGACCTCATCCGCCAATTCCCGTCTCTGCAAGTTCCCATGTGCCCCCCCCCTCCTTTTGCCCTCCCCTCCACCTCTCTTCATTCCGAGGTGGTTAACCAGAGATCCACGTCGCTCAGAACCGCAGCCCTCCTCCCCGGCCAAGTCCTTTGTGACGTCCGTTTGCGTGTGTATGTCATAGCTGTCTTTACGATCACCCAAAAAAAAAAAAAGAAAACAGCTCGCCTGCTTGCTTAAGAAAGTGATTGTCATTTTCCTACTGTAAAAGTAGCTTGTTCTGCAGTAAAGCCATCAAATCCACACCGGGGCGCCACGTCCAAATCGCCGCAGCGCTTCCAAGTGTCGTCAGCGCTGTAAAATGGAAGTGCCCGTATCCAGAGCGAAAGATTTTGGCAGGCATGTCCAAAAATATTTTTTTTTTCCCCCCCACTCAGGGCCACAAAGAGAAAACCGAGAGAAGGGGGGCCTCCCACAATGTCAAACATGCCCAAACCAATTCCAGTTGCTGCTCTTGTTTTACGTTGGACTCACTGAAACTTGTTCATATTCAAGTGATATTTAATATTTGACATTTTGACGCAAATGGCCTTTTTTCGTAGACCGCATATTGGCTTGACTGATTGATCACATTCGGTCCGGTCCGCAGGGTGTGGGACCTGGACGGAAACGAATGCGCCCTTTTCCGCCTCCGCTCTCCCGGCATCAGCGTGTGCTGGCACCCGGAGGAGGTCTTCAAGGTAGACGCCGCCGGCCCCGACGTTTCGCGTACGCCGCAGCTGACGCCCGTCTCGCCGCCGACCTCCCTCAGCTGATGGTGGCCGAGCAGAAGGGCACGGTTCGCTTCTACGACCTCCTGAGTCAGCAGGCCATCCTGTCGCTGGACTGCGGCCAGTCGCCGCTCTGCGCCGCCGACTGGTGCCTGGCCAACACCATCAAGGTGGGCGCGGTGGCGGGCAGCGACTGGCTCATCTGGGACATCACCCGCTCCAGGTAACGCCCGCGTGACCCACGACAGGCGCAGCGCCCGCGATACCTAAGCGACATTTTTTTTTTCGGCAGCTACCCCCAGGAACGAAGGCCGGCGCACAGACAGAAAGCCCAGCAGTTCAAGTAAGACACCGTTGCTGCCAAAAGATGTCAAAGAAGTTCTTTCCACCCGGCCACCTGTTTCTCTTTTTTCGAATCGCCGCGTCCCGGCCTCACTTAACGCGTAGCACAAGAACATAAATAAACGGGGCAACAGCATGAAAATATAATTTGAATTTGGGACCCGAGAGCCATTTGACGGCAGGTAAATGTGCCGCCTCCCTTCAAACTTTGTCGTGGCGAGGGGATGAGTTGCGCTCAGGGCCAAAGTGTCGCTCTTCCGCCGGCAGGTGGTCACGGGCCCAAGAGAACCTTTTCGCCACCACCGGATGTACCGGCAAGGTCAGCAGCCAGCTGCTCATCCACCATCTGGGCCACCCGCAGGTCAGCCAAGTTTGAACACATTGTGAGATGTGATTTTTTTGGTTCTTAACTTTCTCCTCTTTGCCGTCGATCCCAGCCGGTGACGGTGGGCACGGTGACGGTGGGCTCGGGCCTCAGCTGGCACCGCACGCTCCCGCTGTGCGTGATCGGCAGCGACCGCAAACTTTGCTTCTGGATGACGGAGATGTAAGCACGTGCTCTCTTCTTTGATGTTGTTCTTGAAATGGGTTCAGTAAAATATTTTTCTGAGTAGATGTGGCGTGTGCGTGGAATTCTGTGGACGTGTTGTGTTCGCTGCTTTTTTTTTTTCATTCTTCCCCCCTCCTTTCCTGACCCTCATGTCAGCCTCACCTCATCTGTCTTTCCCGTGAGCACCGATGTGGCAACTCCTCGGCCAAAGCGGCGCAATTCGCACAGCAGAATTTCCTCACGGACGAGATTTTACGACTTGGGCACATTTCTCCCCCGAAGTGCGCAGCGCTCTTCAAACTTCCTATATCTGCTCCACTTTTCCATCCCGCCGTGTCGTAACTCATCGCGATATAGCCCTCGCTCTCGGCCAGTCAGGTGCTTGGCGGAATACGGTCCCGCGCGGTCGTGCAGGCGTTCGTTGGCACGTAAGTCAGCCCTCCCGGTTTTGGCCTGTTATGTCGTGCCAGCGGAGGCGCAGTTCAAAGGCGAAGGCGGACCGGCGTTGGCACGGCCGCCCGTCTATCCGTCCATCCATCTTGCCGCTTTCCCAGCATTCCCCACCCAATGACACCACGCTGCATATTTGCCTGATCTCTTAAGCGTGTAACCACCGCAGATAGGCTAAATCACATATTAGCAATCAATCACTCCATCCATGGCAATCAATCACAAGCCTGGTGTTGGATGCCGCCAAGTGTGTTGTTTTATTTTCGATGCCGTAAAAAAGCGGGCTTTTCTGTGAACCGAGCCATCCACAGCGTGGCACAGACACAAACTTGTGAGGTCTCAATTCGGGGAAACTTTCTTCCTCCTTCTCTCTTTAGATTTCAACTAAAAGACATTTTATTTCTTGAGTAGCATGCCGATTTCCAATCTGGATCAACATGAAGCATTCTTGACCCACTTCCTGAAAGAAAGAAAAAAAAAATAACGTGTTTGCATGACTGCTAAATGTAAAAAAAATGGAATTTTTGAGATTTCTCCCACAGTATAGATGAAAGATCATCTGCTCGCTTGGTTCACTGCCTCCCACGGAATCATCTCGCCGTTCTTGACATCTAATTAGCCTCCAACAACGCCGCCAGGCCTCTGGAGACCTTCAAAAGCAGTGCGTCAAGCTCGTATGTTTCTTGGCCGCGGCGGTTTGAAACCGCCGGCCGCAAAGCGTAACGCGCTACCGCTCTGCGCGTACGTCCTTGTCCAGTGCGGTCGCCGCTCGGGCGCGAGCTTTGGAGTTGCCGGAGCAGCAGCTGCACACGAGCCAGACGGCCAGAACTGTCTGTGCGTACTCTGATTGTTTTCCAAATGCTATCAAACTTCCCTTTGCACGCTGAGATGTTTTTTTTCTCCTCCCCTGAAATACGAGTCGCGAGTTTAGCAGAGCTTCGCCCGGGGCTGCCGCGAGGACGCCATCTCAAGGCCGACGAGAGGAGCAACAAGGATGCAAGTAAGTTTTGACCTTGCAAAAATCGGACTTTCTACTAATTGCTGCAGTTATTTAATTTTTTTTTTGCTGCTTTAAAAGCTCGAGATGAGCGGCGGAGCTAATGAGCAACATCATACGCGGGCGGGGAGATTAAAGTTCTTTGAGGCGGGTGTTTGCTCTAATCTCGTGAGTGTTTTCCCACGATGAAGAAAGTCGAGTTAGGAAAGCAAATGTCCTCTTTGTTGCAGTTGTCGGCGCTCCCCAGGCTGGTTTAGCCAATGCCATCGATTCATGTACGACCTTGCTCAAGTGTCGATATCCGAGTCCTTGCCTTCCCGTCCTCCTCCGCGTTGTCAGTCAGGCTCAGCTCGGCGCAGCCAGCGTTTGTCCTCTCGGTGAACTTGGGCGAAGAGGATTTGTTAAGTATAAACCTCAAAGTGTTTAGAATGGAATCATGATCTTCACGCAGGACTCGCTGAACCCGCCGACCCGGGCGGGCTCCGGCTCGCGCCAAGTCGGCTCGGGATGTCCACGCAAACACTTTGGGATGATGCGGCCCGTTGGGATTTGTGGCCGGCCGCGCCAAGAGCAAGAATTTTGCCTTGTCGTTGCCGCGGCAACCTGCTGATATTTGGCCCTCAGGCAGAGCCGCATCCTGGCCGCGGTTTCTCTGGGATTTGTGGCTTTGAAATCGTCGGATGCGAGGATTGAGTGAGCGAGCGAGCGAGCGCGCTCACCCGCCACTCCCTCGTCGGCGATTGTTCTCTTCCTGCCGAGCTTCCCACGGAGGCCAGAGTGGGCTCTAATTTGCCATCGGGAGTTTTGAGGACTTGCGTGTTGATAGCGGAGCGACGGGTATTGACCAGCATCGGATCGGAATCTTTGACCTTGCTGAAATGTCAAAAGAACCGCCTTCTCGGGTCTCACGAGGAACAAGGAGTGCGTGCCAGCACTTCTCGATTGACTGTGAGGTCCCGCTGACCTGGCCCGCGAGGCCCGCGAGGCCTTGCCGTTGGCTCCGACTTGAAGCGGCGGAGGCAACTCGATACTTAAATCATTCATAATAAGCTCATTCTGCCTGTTCGACCGCAACGCCTTCCAAGAATTGTCGACATGGAAATTGTCGGTTTGGAAACAAACGGCCTCTGAGCAAGTGTTGCTTGTGTAGCCGTTTTACTCCCACTGCCTTTCTTTTTTTTTTTTTTTTCGCTCGTCATGTATGTCACTGACATGCAGTCAGGAAAAATAGATCTTTATTTCTTTCACAATACAACGCGGAGCAGAGATGAACAGCAACTTTCCCATTTTGAACGCCCCGGTCAAGTTTTCTCAGGAGGAGCTGAGCTTGTCCAAGGCGCTCTGCAACATCCTCAGGTCATCTTGTGTCTTGCGCAAGGCGTTTTGGATCTTACTGGGCTGATCCAGAACTTCCACGCTGCACGTAATTGGCTCGTAGCGCACGGCAAAAGGTCGCTTAATGGTCGTCGAGTACTTCCTGGAAAGCAAAAAGGATGAATTGCAGTTTACGTGTGACCTTTCAAAGGAGTCCAAGCAACCTTCAGTACCTCAATTGGATCTTGGCATCCTCAAAGCTTTCCGAGACAAAGTAAACCGGCTGGTAGCTTTGGTCCTGGTACGGCTGCACAGCGGCTTCCTCGGGATTGAACGCCTTGTACTCGGGTTTGTTGGACAGGGCGTACTAAAAAGAAAAGTTGGAGAGTGTCAAGGCACGTAGAACGGAAGGAAATCTGGTCGACAGTGCGACGACTCACCACCAGTTCTCCGTAGGATGAGAGAAGTCCCGCACCGTAGGCTTTCACCGTTCCGTTCTGTTTGCAAAGGCCGAACTCCACGGTGAACCAGTAGAGCTGGACCAAGGAACCAAATTGGGTGCAGCTGTTAGTTTTTGCCACTGGGTGCTGCTCAAGTCTCACATTGAAACAACCAGCCCAGCAGACGCAACCTCAATGGAGCCCTCCCTCCCTTCATTCATCATCTCAAACGCTTCTCCATCAATGGAAGGATCTCATTCGGAGCCAACGTCTTACCGTGGATAATTTCTCAATGTCTTCTTGCGACGCTCCAAGCGAGGCCAATCCGATCTCCTGCAAGAGACCACGTCAATCATCAGCGTCGAGAAACACAACCAAAGGACACCATGTGCAACATACCTGAGAAAACTGAGCAAACTCTTTGTCCGCCAACATGGGGATATGACCGAGCAGCTCGTGGCAGCAGTCCCTGTGCGAGAAAGTCCGACCTCAGTAAAAGGAGCACGGGGTGGGGGGGCGGCGGAGGAACCCGGCAGGACTTACGGCTCAGGAGAGTGCATGGGCGCCGAGGCGTGGCGGATGTACTGAGTGCACTGAAACACTCGGAAAGCCAAGCTGGCCAGGAAATCTCTGGCGGACAGCAGGCCGGCCACCGGACGCAACTGGAACCCTGTTTTTTCTGAAGACAACAACAAACTTGTCACTCTAATGGAGTTTTTCATTTCACTCTTACAGAACACTGTTCAAAGGCGACTGCGGCCTCTCTGGACCCCGTTCGTTGGCCAGAACCTGAAGTGTTGCCATGGACACCGACAGGAAGTGGGGTACTTCCAAGTCCCGCCCACAATTGAAATCAACGGCCTCGACCATCCATCAACAACTAGTCACCTTTGAGGAAGGCGGAAATGTCTCTGAGCTGAGGGACGCGCTCCTCGCCGTAGCCGCAATGGCTCTCCAGCTGCTGCAGGCCGTCCAGGAACTGTCGGCAGGCCAGATTGGGGTAAACGCTCCGCAGCGTCTTGTACACCTGCCGCCATGTGGCTATTTCCTCCGCCGTGTACTCCACCTCGGGCAGCGGGTCACCCCTGCGACAAGCCGGACCAAATGAATCGACGGCATTCCGGGAGGAGAAGCGAGCGGCTATCTCGTCCAACTCACTGTTTGTATGTGTAGGACAGCTCGGAGATGAAGGCACGGCGCTTCCTGTATTCTGGGTCGGTGTAGCCCTGTGACAGAAGGTGACGCAGATTGTTTGTACGCCGCTTATCTTTTCTCTAGCCCGGATGTTTAGCAGATGCTCACCGGATGATCCTTGTCCATGTCGGGATCGAATTTGGTTATCAGCAAGTTGCATCTGTCCAGGTCCTTTATCTGTCGAGGGAACCAGGGCACTGCCGTGGAGATGAAAAGAACTAATTAGACATTTTTTGTTTTTCAATCAGCAACCAGGTCACTCTTGTTCAAAACGCACCTTTTTCTTCTGGGATTGACCTAACGTTGTCCACCACTCTTTTCAGTGAGTTGATAAAGACGTCCAAGTCGGAGCTGTGCACCTCGCACTTGACCAAGAACTCCAAGAACTCGGACGTGCTGTTCTTGGACCGCCTGCCCGGCCGGCTCTCCACGTGAAGAAGTTTGGCGTCGAACGTCTGCAAAGGTGACAAACACTTCACATCGCATCGCTCTCGATTTTCACGGAGAACCGACCGCACGATTCCGTTAGGGCAGGGAGAGATTACCTCAAATATTTTGCCTGTCTTAAAGAAGCCCACGTTCTTCTCATTGCTGAGGTTGAACACCACGTTGAGGGTGACCCGGCCCTCCTTCTCCTCAAAAACCTGCGGGTCCGCCCCCGTCGGACTCCCGACTCGCTCCCGCCGGGCGTCCTCGATCAAACTCTGCCTCCGAGCACCGAAGGGTGCCGCTTGAGCCGCCGTGCTGCCTTCCGTCTTCATGCTTTTAAAGATGCTCCAGTGTGAGCTCCAGCCATTTAAATAGCATCTCATCTGAGGGCTGAATGCAGATGAGTGGGTCCTCTTTTTCGTTGAGGAGGGGCACCTTTTGCGTCACCCAGCCAAAAGCGAGTCAGTGAACAGACGCTTGTTATCTAACGTCAGCGTGCGACGGCCATTCAAGCGAAACGGGTCTTGCATAAATGGCGCTAAAAATATGAATGGAAAAACATGCCGTGTATTTTTAGCCTTTTTTTTGTTTGTCTCATATGATTAGAAACACTTGGGGGGGGGGGGCAATATTATGAATATCCTGTTTATTCGTTTCATTCAAATGTTCCATGCACAAAAATAGAGGAAGAAAAAATTGATTTGGGTCTGTACGTATATTAGAATACAAATTGACATCTTGAGGTTACACATGATTCACCAAACTATAATACATTGAATATTCTTGATCCAATCCCGGTAATTGCTTTAATACAAAAAAAAAAAAAAAAAACAGGTTTCATAAGCTTCAGGTTGATCACTCGAGTTTTTTCAAGGCTTCGCACAATTTGCCCATTTCACCTGGAAGCAAAAAAGACGAAAAGCATGTTAGGAGGAAGCGGCGTTGTATAAAATCATGATATTGGCGCTCACTCTTGATGCTGTTGGCCAGGTTGCCCAGCTGCTGGGTGTTGTCCAGGACTTCCACGCTCTGAGTGTACGGGTTATAGCGCACCGAGAAGGGCCGAGGAATGGTGCCAGCAAACTTCCTGTAAAGCCCGCCCACTCAGCTCACCAAAATGTACGCCCGCCAATCGGACCACCGCCATACCTGACTCTGTCTTTGGCATCCTCAAAGCTTTCGGCGACAAAGTAGACCGGCTGGTACTCCGTGATCGGGTATTTCTGGACGCTGGTCTTCTCGGGGTCAAAGGGAAGCAGTTTAGGCTGGTCCGTCAGGCAGTACTGGAAGACGAGGAAGGTTCTCAGACACTCAGCGAGCCTTGACGTTCCAGTTCAAAGCAGGAAGTGGAGCATGATTACGGACTCGTCGGAGTGCACGTCCTCCGCTGATGCAACTTGACCTCCATAGCCGCTCTTTGGCCCACGCTGAGCCACTGAACCACTTTTTCCGCTCAGGTCGGTGACACGTAAAAGCCGAATGTACCACTAACCCACTGCCTGAGTCCAGACCCCGGCCCCCCTCGACGAGCCTACCTGCAGCTCTCCGAAGGACGACAGCAAGCCCGCTCCGAATGCTCTCGTCTCGTTGCCCTGCTTGCACAGGCCGAACTCGACGGTGAACCAGTAGACCTGACGCGCAAACAAAGACCCGGTTAACACCCGCTTGATGGAGAATGGAATTGCGGAAACCCACCGTGGCAAGTTTCTCAATGTACTCATCCGGGGCACCAAGAGAAGCAAGACCGATCTCCTGTTTGGAAGGATAAAGAAGTTAACGAGACTCAGGAAGAAGGGATCGGTCCCAGTGCTCGGTTCACCTGGGAGAATTGGGCGAAACCCGAATCGGCAAAGAGCGGGACGTGCCCCAGGAGCTCATGGCAGATGTCTCTGGAACAGAAACCCCTCACTGAGAACATCCCGCGTCATCCGACGGGAATCGGACGCCTTCGCTTACGGTTCGGGCGTGTACGTGGGCTTTGAGCCGTGGCGGATGTACTGCGTGGAATGGAAGACGCGGAAGGCAAGGCCGGCCAGGAAGTCCCGGGAGGAGAGCAAGCCGGCCACCGGCCGAAGTCGGAAACCGGTACAGGCTGCGGATGTGAGTAGATGTCAGATGACGCCAGATGATGCCGGAGCCTCCAAAACAGCGACTCTGAAGACCAGGCCACTCACACTGCAGGAAGCGAGACACGTCCTCGAGCTGCGGGATGTTGTCCTGCCTGTAACCGCAGTATTTCTCCAACAGAGGGAAGACCCGGTTGTGCTCACGGCAGGCGTGACTCGGGTACAGGGTCTTGAGTTCCTTGAACACGGTGCCCCACGTGGCCTTTTCGTCTTCTGTGTACTCCACCCGAGGAATGGGCTGTCCACTGAGAAGGCAAAGACGCAAACCTGAAGCACCAGAAAGCAACGAGGCAGAAAGACAACGTTCAATTACTGTCTGTAGTTGAAGGCGATGTCAGCAAACTCCTTCCTGCGGCTCCGGTACACCGGGTCTGTGAAGCCCTGGCGGACAAAAGGGGGAACGGCGTTAGATCTCACAAACGACGGGCAAGGCCGCAGCCTCGGACAGCACGAGCGCATGCAAATGCCAATTCAGATGAAGCCTTTGTAGAGACGTTTTCAGCGAATATATTTCGCTTTAATGACGGTGGCAAAAGGGAGCAATTATCTATAATTACAGGGGCTCCAATCAAAGCAATGACATCAATTTGTGTGTTTCCATGACAATAGGCCGGCCGCCTCTCCGCTCGTCTTTCATTGGCCGCGTAGGCGTCAGAAGATGCGCCCACCGACGCACGGACCCACAAATGAGTCAGAACTTTACCGGGTGATCAGCATCCAGCTCCGAGCCGTAACTGAGGATCTGGTTGGCAAAGCGGTCCAAGTCCTGGATGTCGTTGGGGAACCATGGCACTGCGGAGTAGAGTTTGGATTGAGTCCATACAAAAAAAGTCACGTGCCAAAAAAAGATACAGCCATTTTTATTTAAGACAAACTCCTTTCGATTTGGTCTCGTAGCAGCCCCAAGTACGGGAATTTGCGACAAGTCACGTCTTAACAAATGGCCGTCGCTCAACCTTTTGTGCGGCCGGAGCCGGAGAAATGGATAATGATGACGGAGATGAGCGTTTGGGCCGTCTTGACACTCGGCAGAGCCGCGCACACAGGCCATCCGCTTGTTCTGCCGGATTTACGACCCCCGCCAATTTCCATCTGCGCCGAAGGCCCCAGGCTACGCCGGGACAATGAGCCTCTAACAACGGGACCGCGACTCTCGTCTGGTCCACTTGACCCTGACCGGTAGTCGGCCGCAACCCGTCGGTCTCGGCCCGCCGTGACCTTGGCGTGTTCCCTCCGGCCCGAGTTGAGCCCTGGATGGAAAGCACACAGAGGTCCCTTCTTCCCGCCGGGCCTGTTGGTGGCGAGTCGCAAAACTAATGTCATTCTGGAAACGACTAATAAAGGGGTCAGCGCCGGTCGGGGTGGCCAGCCCACCCGTCTCGAGCGGGCCCGTGGATAAATAGAGCGGTTTGTCAGGACCTGGACCTCCTTAGCCGCAATACCCCGTTCCTCCTCTTGAGTGCGGTCATCAATCCTGATTGTTTCTCTCACCCGTGTCCTTCTGTTTGTTGCGTGACAGCTCGTGGACTTGGCCGCTGATCTGCGTGCGCAGGCCGTCCACGACTTCGTCCAAGGCCTGAGCGCAGTTGGAGTCCACGTTGATGAAGAACTCGTACTGCTCGTTGCTGATACGCGACGGCCGAGACTCGATGTGCGTCAGGTTGATGCCCTTCTCCTGCCACGAAAATTCCAATGTGAGTCCAAATAGACACCTTTGCACTTCCCTAGTTTGACCACAAGGTCGCGGCCTTTTGCTCTTGATAAGGATTTTTTTTTTTTAACCTCACCACAAATCAATTTGGCCCACAACACAAACAGTCCGTATCACGTCATGGAAATTTCCGAATGTGACCCCATGATGACCCCAAAAAATGGGTCACGTTGTTCAAACGGGTTAAAAGGAGCAAAAATACTTGGTAGATTATTGCCGTCTTTGTTTGACAACACCACTTGTTCGGTGATGTAACGCATCGTTGCGTAAACCGGCGGACAAGTCCAAACTGAGCTGAAACATGCCGCGACAATATGGCTTCCCAAAATGAAGGCTTCACTTATTGCTAAAAATAAATTTCATCTATTATTACAATGGGGTTGAAAATTCCACCGACACAACTTGCAATTTTGCCGCTTCTCCTCCTTTTAGGATCGGCATGCGAACACATTGACCTCGTTTACCGAGACTCGGCACGGACTATAAACGTGAAGTCGTAAGGATGCTCGCGAGCCCCCGGAAGGCATCTCGGCACGCCAAGGGAGGGGGTGTCGGCACTATTCTCCTTCGCGATAGGCCGCTTGCGACGGGAGGGCCTCCCATCATTCCCGCATCTGGTTCAGATTGTCTTAAGCCGCGTCTCGTTAAAAGCCGCGGGCCGCGACGTCCTTCGCGAGCCCCGAGAAGAACGCCACTGTTGCGAAGACGTCGGCGAGGTCAAAGGGCGGATGAAATTGTGCTGCACGGGCTTCTAGAAAGTCAGAACCACTCGAAAGCCTAAGATGGCATTTTTGACTCGTGGTTCCTTCGGGGCAAGGACGGCATTCTTGTCACTGCAAAGCTCCTTTGATTTTTCTTTTTTTTTTCTTTTTCGTGACACCGAAGTCCCTGCTCCGAAATCCCTAAAAGCCTAGTCAGGCTAACACATGACGGTCGGCGTGCGGCGTCACATGAGCGGCACGGTTGGGGCTCGTTCGGGCCGTTTTATGGAGGAGGCCCGGTCGGGGGGGGGGGCTCAGGGGGGAGGATCGGAAGACTGTGAGCTCATAGGTCCAAAGAGAATCAGTCAAGTGCTACACCCCTCCGCAAACCTGTCCCGGCCCCCGCACGCAAAAACACATTTTAACAATTTTAACTGTTCTCACTCCCCCCCCCCTCCCCCAGTTTGTGTGCGTAACCTCGACGATGGTGATTAAATAATACAAGTACTTATGATCAGGGGATGCTTTGAGAATAATTGTCAATTTTTGGCTATGTGAAGCCCTTTGAGACTGTTTGTGATTTAGGGCTATACAAATAAACTTGACTTGACTTGACTTGACTGCCGATCCGTGTTTGATTTGAGCAAAAAGTCACGTACCCAGGCTCTGCTAATCAATAAAATAAAATAAAAAAAACACAGGTCGTTAATGAGTAGCGCGAGCGGGTTAGCGTGCCGCCGCTACCCTTTCAAGTTAAAGACAACTGAACTCAACTTCAAAACGGAAAAGCTCGTTGTCGACAAGTCGAAGCGGCGACTCTTTGGGGTCACCTTCAGCCAGGTTGGCGGATCAATACAGCCGGCCCACGTGCCAGATAAGCTGCGTTTGTTTAGTGGTGGGGCCGCTCGGGAGCAACGTTTTGACCACAGATGCGTATTTATTTTTTGTTTTTTTTGTCCCTCTCAGGCAAAACTGGTTGAAATCTCGCCACCGACTTTGCCACGAAGTGAAATGAGACACCAATCACATGAAAGCTGCCGCATTCTGTGAGGTCATCATCATCATGACCTCCATTTGTTGACTTGTCTTTTCTCATTAGATGGAAAAGCAGAACTTTACCTCAAAGAGTCTGAGCGCTCGGGCCAAGGCGCCCACCTCCTCATTGAGCGAGAAGATGCAGGAGACCACCTCGCTCTTCTTGCTGGTCTCCTCCTCCAGGTACATGGAGCCGCGCCGCCTCTGGCAAGCACAACAACACCACACGTCTGCATCAATCGGAGTCTCGAACGATAAAAAAAAACGATGGAACCCCAAACCGTGATTAAAAACTCGTTTCATCGGCCGGTTTCATTTGGCTCTCTGGAATATTTCAGCGATTCCACGAAGCTACTCCAATTATTTTCTTTCAGCTTTTCAGGCAGAAAAAAAACAAACTTTTTTTCTTTTTTCAGCCTTACCCCTTTCTCGTTGTCGTTGGACTGCGCATCCCCGTTGACTCTCTTGTAAGCCGCGTCCATCGTCTCTTGACGTGCAGGTGAGCTGAGCCGACCGAGTGTGTTTGTGTGTGCAGCGTTTGCCTTTGCTGGATTTTGTTACGCGGGGCCGCCACTTATGACACGGCGGGTCATGTGACTCCACACACACACACCCACACACACACCCCTCTGCGTTGGCATGTGACGGGCCGCCGCTTGTGAGAGAGAGCTGCGGCGGGCCCATGTGGTCCGTCTGCTTGCGCTTGTGGTGGCGCTGACCTACAATTTTAACTCGTTTGTTGACCTCCAGAGTCTTGCGGGGATGTCAAAGCCGCCGAGCAGTTGCATCATTTTGAGTCTTTTGAGATTTTTTTTTGTTTGATTGTTTTGATTTGGAATTTTTTTTGTTTCTCGTCAAATAGTCCAATCCATTATTTTTTGTATTTCTTGTCAAACTTATTTCTTTTTAAATGGACAGGAAACTATTTTCCCCTTTAAAAATACAATTGATATTTTTCACAATTGATGAGTCCAGCTCTTCGCTTCGTCCAACGTGGTAATGAAGGCCCGCCGCAGTCACAAGCTAGTCAGTCGGCGAGCGCCCACGGCGGTGGTGCATGTGCTGTGCTTGGGTCAAAAAAAGTCGCCTTTCAGCCACAGGAGGGCAGCGGAGGACCAGGCGTGAGGCGCTCGCTCGCTCGCTCTGTGAGGCCCCGCCCACCACTTTGTTTGGGCGTCTGCACAGAGGCAAGAAGCAAATTTACGTTCCTTAACACAAAAAGGCCTCATCGGGATGCATTGTTGACTCACACCATCCATCCCCGATGGCCCAATATTTTTGTCCACAACATGGGCCCCGGCCGGGCCTCATCTCCTCCAAGATCTGGAATGAGAGCCACAAGTGTCAACAGGACGCGCTCGGCGCAGATGCACACTTGCTAATCTTGTTAGCATCCCAAACAACTGCGAGATTCAGATAAGATGAAGTGGGAGAAAGAGTGCTGTGACCCGCCCTCCCGATGTGGGGATCACCGCCCCGCCCCCTCCGATGGCACACAAAAGGTGTTAAGCGCTGGCAGGCGTGCTGCTCACTTTCACCTGTCACTCAACACTTCCTCCCTGGCTCAGGTGAGCGACGGAGCGCGGCCGGGACCCTTAAGGGGCTTCTGGCTGACACTGAGGGCTCGCAGCGAGGCCCAATGGGGCGTGCGAACGATTCTTCCAAAAGCTTCAAGCTGTTCTTTGACACTCCCGCTTGACATTTCCGTCAAAGCACGAGCGCCACGCATTCAGCTGGCACCTCGCTTTCATTTCCTGTCCTCAGGTGTGTGTGTTTGCTCAGCTTTTTCAAGCGCAAATCGATTCCTGTAACACAAAAGACATCATCGTAACGAGAAGACGATGACAACACGTCTGCCCTGTGACGGGATCGGCCACTAGAGGGCGACGGTCGCCTGCCGCCCGTGTCTTTTTTTACTTTTTCTTCCCCGCTAATCCACAGCGGCCCCTGTTGCCGTGGCGACGCGCCACCGAGCAGGTGACGCATTGACGGCGAGCAGATGGTTCCCCGCCGAGGTGAGCGTGGAGACCGGCCCACAATGCGTCCATATTCATCATAAAGTCGGGGCCGACTGGCTCAAAGTATCAACACTCCACTTGATATTTACTCACCGCGTGCTTTGTGCCAGGCCGCATTCAAAGGCCCCAAAAGTAGTTTTTGTGCGGCTGTAAAGAGCGTGACAGGTTATTTAAAGGGGCCACCGATGAATAGAAAGTGTTGCATTCGGGGGCCTACTGTACATTGCGGCGTTGAGGCCGGCAGATAAAGTCAAGATCGACAATCGGGCCGGGCCTCTCTTGCAGGTGTTTTTGGCCTCTCGCTGGAAAAAAAGAAGACGCCACTTTTGCCCCTCCTCCCCAGGATCGTCTCTTTCTTCTGACTAACTCGCGAATAATCCGCCAACAATGCGGCCAGGCGCTGTGCAGTGGTTCACTTTTTTTTTTTTTTTTTGGGTGGAGTGCTGGTATTATGGAGATCAGCTATCGTGCCTCGGGACATTTTGGAGCGGGCCCCGCAGAGAGACTGAATGAAAAAAAAAACGTGTGGGTTTATGAAGTTTGCTGAAAAGCGCTGAAATGAAAAGCAATCAACTTTTTTTGTTTCTGTATGACTAAAATAAAAAGTGACACTCAAAAAAGAAGAGCGCTCAAATATAGAAATAATACCGTAGGGGGAAAAAAAAAAAAAAGGGCTATACTTTAGATTTGGAGGTGCAAATAATTTTCCCTGCACACCTGGAAGGCACAACAGAGGTGGGGGGGTCTCGATTGGTGGTGTGGTCTTTGTGGAAGGAGGGGCCAGGCTGCATTCACGGCCCACTATGATAAAGACGCACAGTGAGGCGCCATTCAAAAGCCCCGCGGCCATAATGGAGTCACTAATAGGTGGCCATTCAGCAGGGAAAGTGTTTTCTGGAAGTTTGTCTGGGGGAAGGGGAGGGTGACAATCACTTTGTCTGCAGTGTATATGAAATTTATGCAGCCACCCCTCCATCCAGCCCCCCCGCCCCCCCCAGCTTTGTCTCTCTTTTTTGCTGTCTTCTTTTAAAGTGCTGAATAGGCGACATGCATAGTTTGGAGTCGTCCTTTCATCCTTACTCGAAAATACATTGAATAGTCTCTTTTGGAGTGAGTTGAGTACATCCCCCCCCTGATTGCCCCCCCCCCTCCCCTCCCCTCCAGCTACATCCATCCCCAAAACAATCAACTACCCCATGTCTTTTGCTTCCTGGAGATGGAATGGCCCAATACTTTTGTCCATCACTAAAATGCTGTAATATCATTTTTTTTTTTATAATTGGCAAAAGAAAACTTTTTTTTTTTGCAGCTGATCACCAAAAAAACAAAAAAGTCATTCCTAGCTGTCAGGGCTTGACCACGCCCCTCCCGTCCGGGCGCCCCCTTCCGGGGTCCCGTGGCACCAGCCGGGGGGTCCAGACCTCTTGGACGAGCTGACTAATCTTAAAAAGCTGGAACCATATTGAGCCAGGCCCAAATAAATGGCGGCGGCGTGTCAAAGGCTTGAGCTGACAGATTGATGAGATGAGGAAATAAGGGAGCATGGCGGGGGGCGGCAGGGCGGGGAGCCGGCCGGCACAGGTCAGCGCCTGGCAAAGGGCGCCGCCCGGTGCGCGCCGGCCCCAAAGCCCTCGTAATGCGACCGGCGGGTTGTTTTTGTGTGCGTGATGTGTGATGATGGGTTTATTTCACACCGGCTTTGTCTTTAGGGAAGAGAAAAGCCAGCGTTGCTCTTTGACTCGGCGTGCAAACAAAACCCACGCAACAGTCAACCTCGATTATAATCGGTTTTGTTTTTATTTTGCAGGTGATTAAAGAAAAATATCCTCTTTGAGAAGGTGAGTTTGCCTTTTTTTAGGGGGGAGCTTTAAAAAATAGTTTCATATTTTTAATTTGAGTTTTTTTCCCAATTTTTTTTTTGTAGCTGCACACAAATGCACTAAAAATGATCTTTCATTTTTAGAACGTATCTTTTTATTATTTCAATTTTATTTTTCAGCTTGCAGGTTCTTGGGGGGGAAAAATCTAATTTTGCAAGTACTGGATTTTAAGTTTTCATTCAAATTTCTTTCTTTTATTTTTCTGCAAAACAAAACTCCGCTTCATTCATTTAATTCAAGAAATATACAAACTCCACTCAACTCTCCACTTTTTTTTTTTTTTGTTGCTAAAAAGGATTTCCAGCATAGAATATCTTGTTTGATGACATTCTGACAAAAAAAGGCCACATTTTTGGGGGTGTGCCTTAGCAACGGTCATTGTGGCTCCTGCGTTACCCACAATCCACTGCAGCGCCCCCACCGAGCACTTTTTCCCCCCGGCACTCTCGCTTCTTTAAGTCGGGAAGTTAAATAAAACTTTTTTTTTTCCTTCGCTGTTTGCGGAGGTGGGAGAGAGCTTTAGTCGCGCGTGCTGCGGAGGCGGGGGTGTTTGTTGTGGTCGTCGTGGCAACGAGGCCCTCAGTGCTCGGCGGGCGCAGTTAATACGACACCGGCGTGCCGTTTAACTGGATTTTGCACGTCACAAAATGAAGCAGCTCCACTTCGAGACGCACTCTACATAATAAGCTTTAGCGTGCACGCGCACACACACGGCCGGCGGCCGATTTGTGTGCTTGATAGGCTGCCTTGTTTGCACACAGCTTCGCCACTATCTGACCTTAATGTAATTAAGCGCCGGGGACATTTGTGGGGAGGACGCAAGCCGACCCCTGCTTTGTCTCGCCACCTTTCGCCTTTGGCACGGGAAAAGCCTCGTTATATCGGTATATTCTCCGTGCGCAAACAAGCTCGGCCTTGTCCTCGAGCGGGATGATGCGGAAATGACCGTTTGCACCAAAACGTGGCGAATGGAAGCGCTGCAGTCCAAGCGTGGTAATAATTAACACGTGTGAGCTATTTGAGGAGGCTTCACCTCCCGCTGAGAAACACTTTGAAGAGTTTGCAGATCCAGTGTTAAGTCGGGGACGACATGTCTTTGTCGGCTGCCGGAAACGCCGACTTGAGGCGTCCTCGAAGGCTTTTGCTCAGGCGGCCCGTCGTCAGCCGGCCGCCCGAGACGCTCGGGGTGAGTCCGACAACCTTCGGCGCCGGGCATTTTAGAGCGACTTGGATTCAATTTGGCAATTGCTTGGCTGCAAATGCCAGAATCCAAAGAGCAGCAGGACAAAAGCAACAAGGTTGGTGGATGAAAGGAGCAACTTCTGCAAGCCCATGCCGGCTGGGCCCATGGCTCAGATTGGAGCCAGCCCGCCCGCCCGCCCTCTGTGCACCTCTGTGACACTAATGAATGTTAAGTAGGTTATCTACTGGTGCGCCACCGGCCCGACTCTTTGTCAGCTCGGCTTTTGCGGCCCCCCTCGGAGACCCCCGCCTCCCTGAAAATCACGCCGATCGTCGGCGTATTGATCCGGAGGATTGTGAAGCCTAAAAGGAGCTCTGTTGCACCAGCAGGGGGCATCAGTGACTCCCGGAGCTCATTTCAGGGTCACGGAGTCCTTGCAGCCGTCCTGACCCGGACCCGGACCCCGACCGGCACGCAGAGCAACACCCGGCGCCTGAATGGTATTTGCCGAGGATTGCTCGGATGCTCACGTCGGCGCTTGATTGCGGCTGACCTCTCGCATGCTGAGCCGCTCGCCCTCCCTTCTTTTGTGCACTGGAGGTCCTGCCTTTTTTGGGATTCTGTTTTTTTGTCCTGAGGTCGGCCACTGTGTTGTTGTCTTCACGCTGCAGGCAATGTGTTCTTTCTGCTATGCATACCTTGGCCATGTGGGGGCAGTACAATGCACACATGGAGATGGTCAAAACCACTCAATAAGCAGAAATAATATTTCTTCACAGAGGATAAAGAATATATGGCCGCGAGTGTACGCATCTCAGCGTGAAGACGTCGAGGTTGTAATTTCCTCCAAAGCTGCGGTGTGAAGTCCCCGGGGACCAAAGCGTCGACTGCTGGCTTTGTCTTCCAGCGCCTGCTAATCAAACCCTGATGAAATGCCTATTAATAGGCCCCAGTGGCAGGCTGCGCAGTAATCAGGCGAATTAATAAAACATCCCCAAGTGGAGAGGCGAGCTCCCCGAGGAGGCCGAGCAGATGGCCGCGGGAGTCAAAAAAGCATCCGATGAGCTCCAAATGGGTAATTCGATCAGGCCGTGGAGCGCCACGTGAGTCACGTGGACAGGAAGTACCTGGAGGTGGACAGCGACTGCAAAATGCCATCTGCCGTCCGGGCAAAGATCTCAACGCTGCCCCCTGTCTTCCACCCACCTGCGGTGTCACCCCCACAAAAGAACCCCGAAGCGGAGCGAACCGCGCCGAGGGCTTCGCCGCAGTCAGCCCGTGATGGATGAGTGGACACCGGGGCTCCTCATGGCGGACCCCCGGCCGGGCTGCTGTCCCTCCCGCTGAGGGAGCAGATGGAGCCCAAACGCGTCTGCCGCGTGGGACGACTCCATCAAGTGGTGGCGCTAATCAAGACAGAGGGCTTATTAATGAACTCCATCAATGTGTGTGTGTGTGGGGGGGGGGGGGTCTATCACTGTACTGGTCTTGTGCTGCAACTCTTAATCAAAACCATCAACGGCAACATTGTGTCTGTTTTGTGTTTGTTGCAGGGGCCCGTCTTTGTGTCTTTTGTCAGCAAGGCCGTCTTGTGGGAAAGGCCCGTCGTCTCCTGCCGGACTGTGAGTCCTCGCACACGCACAAGCATTTATGATTACGAACATTTGTAAGAGAAATGAAAGCCGCAAGATGCTAGCGTGCGACGTGCGTATCAAGCTAGCTCTCCCACTTGTCGCTCTTTTGTTGGGCGCGAGCGCTATTTAGGGTTGCCGTGGCGACCGCAGACTTCCTGTCTCGTTGTCCCGGCTAAACAAACAAGTAAATGGCCCGCGCCGGCCTCATTAGCATACGAGAGCGTGGTTGCCGCTCGTGCCTGCCGCCGCTGTGACTTTGTCGCCCGGGACCACGCGGCAGAATGCACAGGTGCCCAAACAAGTTGGTGGCAAAAGTGGCACTCGGCCATCTTGCGGGCAGGAAACTCAAAGTGCAAGCGACCTAACCGTGATTTGCATATCCACCTCATTTGAAGTCACATATCCCCAAAATAAGACAAAAATGTCAGAATGGTTCTTTGTTTTCATTTTGTAATTTTGAATGATCAAAATACAAATGTAGCACAAGGACTGAGACAAATGGAACCTGATGGACTCACTCCTGCCTCAAAGAGACTCTTAAGCCGCATCTGTGTGGTGTTTTTGTGCCGGGGCACGGCGGGGCACCGGCGGGGGGCTCCCGCAAAGCCAGCTCATTGTCTCAAGGCAGAAAGTTTCTAAGCTGCATGCGAGCCCGGCTTCTGACACCGGCCCATAATCACATTTGTGTCCTGGCCGCCACAATGCGGCCCAGTGTCGGGCCTCGCCGTTCGCCCGCCCGCCCGACCGCCCCTCGCCTTCATCCAGCGTCGCGGGCCCCCCCGAACCCCGCGGCAAAGCTAATTACGCCCCGCAGAAACACAAATCTCCCTGATGCAAAAAGTCACTTTTGGGGGCTTTAACCTTGTTAGGCCCCAAATCTGCTTTCTCGCCAAGACGCACGCGTGCGTGCGGACACAGACACGCTTGTGTCCTCGCCGGCTAATGAAGCGCGTCTGCATCGGCTCATGGAAGGTGGCCCGGCCCGGCCAGGCCCGGCCCGGCGTCCATCTGCAGGCCACACGGCCCGGACGCGCTTCCTGCGTGGGCTCGGACGGCGCGCCGGCGCTGCCGCAAGATGGCCTCTAATGAGGTTAGGCGGGGCCGGCCGGCGCGTGGGTTGCCGGGCGCCGGGAGGTCGCCGCGTTTCCCGGGTCTGGTGGATCAAGGCCATTTCATCTGGTTCCCACAAAAAAATAGAATTAAAGTCATTTAGATTTGAAATCACTTGGATAAAAAAGTTGACATTTGTCACCCAGTTGGACGCCGTGCACGGAAGCATCATAAAAGCAGCTTCAGGTTGGCGTGCGACATGCCCACACCTGCCCCCCTCCCTCGAGTGACAGGTAATGAAGGGGGGGGGGGGGGGGGGCGTCCTGCTCTTGTGCCTCACTCGTGTACATCACAAGAATGCAAATCTTTAAAGCCGCACATCTGAGAGCTTGAGATTTCCAAGCTGATCCTCCCTGTGTGAGGCTCAGACAGTGCCCCCCCCGACCCCCCCCAACCCTTCTCCATCCATCCCTCCATCACTCTGCTGGAAAGGGTGTGAGGCTCGCCTAAATCCAAGACAAACACATTTCTTCTTATTTGCTCTGGAAAGGTCACTGTGACTGTTTGTTCACCTTTTTAGGGCCGTCTTGTTTACTGTGGCACTCAACAAAACGCTGTAGTGGGTGTGGTGGCCACAAGAGGGCGACAGAGTTGCCTCGTGATATTTGAACTCCTTCAACTTGCATTTCATGAGGAATTCACTCATATATCATTAATTGTGGCTAAAAAGTTCAGTTAGAAGGACTATCATTTATTATTTTCCATTTCACAAATATTTTTGTATTTCTCCGCAGGCCCGTATGAGTCCCCAGCGTCCCTCCTCACTTTGTCCTCGCTTCTTGTCTCACATGAAGTCCGACTGCCAAGGCCTCCGACCTCCATGTATCCTGAGCTCCAAGCCGCCAGCTCAGCCTCCGTCCGCGGGCATACGGCCGGCTGCTCGCCCCTACCGACCGCCGCCAGGTGAGGCCGAATTCAAATACTACACTACGCCTCTTTGAAATGCATTCGCTTCAGTGCAAACACCGCCGCCCTGTTGGCGGACAAAATAGCCACACGCCGGGGCTAGTTCGGCGGCTCCTTTTTGATGTGAAGGCATGTCGTCGAGCCCTCACCTCAGCGTACGGGGAAAGGGGAGCGCGACGGGGGCCGCATATCTCGGCACGAGCGGCCCAAAAAGTCATTATTCCGCCATATGGCGGCGGGCTGGCTCACAATTGCCCCGAAGGAAGCCGGCGTGCCTCGTACGCCCCGACACATGTCATTTACCCGCGCGCGCTCAGCCCCAACAGATGGGAATGGCGTCGCATTGTAAGGGGAGCAGTGCAGCAATGTGTTCTCTTTATCCCCTGCGCTGACTCCTCATGGTGGAGGAAACAACAGGAGATTGTCCAGCCACCCCCGGCCCCTCCCTCCCAGCTCACGCACACACACACACACACACACACACCCCTCTAATCAGCGGTCCGCCAAGAAAGAGAAAGAGCCCTGAAAAGAATTGGGCGGTGTGCAAAAGGGGAAAGGAGAGAAAGGCCAAAGGGAAAGGGGGCGGAGCCATAAGGACTTCAACTGGTGTCCCTCAGTCTTCATTGTTGCGCATCGGTCGTAAAATGATGGAAGGAATGATAAACAGGTCACAATGCAAAACAAATTCAGGCTTGGGATGGAAAGCAAAAAAAGCTGACAAGAACTTGATTTGGAAACCTCAGCTCAAATTGTGGAGCTTCAGAGAAGTTGCAAAGAATTATGAACGCTTCAAACTCGCACTCACTATTACGGCAAATGTTTTTTAGCCGATCCGAATCTTGCGCCGGCCGTACTCCTGCTGGCTATTGTCAATTTGGGAATGGCGACAGCTGCTCCCGCAGAGTTTTTTCTTTTCCCGCCTTTTGTTGGCTCGCCCAGCAGGGGAACGAGCGTTGTCGCTTCGAGGCCGCTGGGAACGGCGATGTCAACCACAGATGAGCCGAGCGGCGCAAGAAAACAAAAAGCTTTTCTTTCTATTTGCCGCCGTTTTGTCTTTGAAGGGTCCGGCCACGGCCAAACCCACGGGAGAGCGCGTGAAGGCGTCCGATATGCCGTCGCGAACCGACCTCCCGTTCCGCCGTCATCCACCGTCGCGAGACCACACAGCAAAGTTCCCAAAGATGGACGCCGGCCAGCGAACGAACCCGAAGCGGGAGAACCCGACGGGGAATTCTGCTTCAGTCCGAGCGGGGCCAAGCGTTCCGAGGTCTCCTCAGACTTGGCTCGTCCGACGTCTGGTCTATTCAGCCATAGCACCGACTTGGCCGGCGGCCGCAGCAGCAACACATCTGGTTAGCTTTAGCTTTAGCCTCCTTTCTGGTCATTTTGTCTTTCCATAATATGAACTTTGCATCTCATTCGGCAGGAGATCCGAGGCAGCCGTCATCCGCATCACCAGGCCTTCCCGAACGATCCCACCGTCAACCGACTCCTCGGAACGCCTTGGTTCCGATTAATGCCGTCCCACCTGGACCGCCTAATGTTGGTGGTTCTTCGGAAAAGCCTGAGGACACCTTAGAAGGTGCCAGAAATTCCTCCACAGATGCCATCCCACCGTTGGACTCCCGTCGTGGTGTCTCTGCACTCAGTCCCATTTTAGCGAGCAGGAGAACCCCCTCTGCGGACCCCCGGCGCTGGCCCGTGC
The DNA here is from genome assembly GCF_024217435.2 of Syngnathus scovelli. Taxonomy (NCBI): domain Eukaryota; kingdom Metazoa; phylum Chordata; class Actinopteri; order Syngnathiformes; family Syngnathidae; genus Syngnathus; species Syngnathus scovelli. The sequence goes on from NC_090868.1 coordinate 1,302,828, forward strand.
TGCCTCCCATTTCCCCCTTGAAAGGTGGGCTCACCCTCACATGCTCTTTATTTTCCCCGAAAAAAAAAAAAATTGTCAAATTTCTTGATAAGCTGCTACCGTTTAATTGAAGGCTCGGGCCCCTGACATCTGACTCCTTCCAGAACTCGGTGAAAGGAGGCAAACAATGTGCAAATTGTGTTGGGATTTTCTCTCTCTTTTTTGTCCCGGCGGAGTGCGAGCGGGGTGAGGGGCGTCGAGGGGGTCTGCGTCGTCGCCCGCTGTTCTCTCTCTACACGGCGTGTGTCACCGCTTCATTCATTTCAGCAGCAAAAAAAATGGTGGTCCGAAGCCATCTTTGGAATGAAGTGAGATCAGATAGCGACACCTCTGAGTGCCTGAAGGACGGCGGATTGCGTTAAACCCCGGAAGGCTTCCCGCTCTAGATCTCCCCAGCGATAACGACACCTTAGATGACGTCCTTGGGGGAGAAGCTCTGCTCTTTCACCCTAAACATGTTTAGTTGAACACACACGATGTACCTGCAACATGTGGTTGCAGGTCGCTGCGGCTCGACGGCGCCGTCACCGGACTCGGAACTCAGTGGCGTTCACTGCGACCCGTTTGAGGAAGCGGACGCCGTCGCCCCTTCGACGCCTTCGTCCCGCTCGTCTCTGGACCGAGCGGCCGACTCGACGGGCAGCGAAGATTGGCGTGGTAAGACGAGACTTTGATGGCACAATTGCTTAACCGGAGTTCATCAAATGGGCGCGTCTGCTGGCGACGGAACTCGCCGATGATCATGATGCCATTATGTCATTTTCAATTGATTCCATTGAGCTAATTCCGTGTCAATTAGCCACGCTGGCCTTCCTCCAGATCATCGGGGGCGAGCAAGCCAGCTCGTGTATCCAAATGAAGACTTCCCTCCTGGCTAATCCCCGACAAGGTGGTTAACCCGCTCGCTTGTCCCGACCGCTGTCTGACCCACCCGACCTTTGACCCCCGGGCGGTGGAAGGATCAGGGTGGGCCGCTGCCACAGCAACCATAGTGTCAAACAATCAACTCAGGGAGGGGGGCAAACCTCAAAAATATGAAGTAGAAGAGGAACGTAAATTCTTCAACTCGATGTTTTTTTTTAGTGTGATTCCAAATTGCATTCTGGACTGGACAGTGGGTGGTAAGGGCGGGATTAGCCCCCAGATTAGCACTCGGGGGCGGGCAGGGGGGATCTGCTGAGTGTCCTCTCATTCCACTTTCTGGCTAATGATGAAGCGGCGGCAAGTGTGGCCGTCCGTTATCCTGGGATTTCCTCTCGCAAAGTCCACAAAGCTTGTTGCTACCATGACACAACAAATCCATATCTCAGGGGACTTTCTCTCCCCTCCCCTTCTCTTCCCTTCCCTTCCCTTCCCTTCCCGCATACTTGGTGTCTACGAATTCCACCTCCGCACCCATCCAACGCGGGTCGGGACAGATTTGCATGGGCACCCTGCCATATTGTCACTGATCCGTATTTAATTGGGTGTGATGTGCATGCGTGGTTTCCCATTCCAGTTTGACGAGGTTGAAAATGAACGTCGATTTGGTGACTGAGAATGTTTCCTTTAAATTCAAATCAATAAATACATTTCGACTTGTGTGTTTCAAAGCGTCGTCGGTGTGTGCGGCGTTGACGGCAGGCCGCCGTTTGTCATCGGGAGATTCGGGCTCGCTGGCGCGTGTGCGCCTGCTACTCCTGGAGCGTCGCATCACGCCAGAAGACACGCCTGACCTGGCGCCAGGCGAGCAGGACGACGTTTGTGATGTCACGGCCACCTCAGAAGGTTTTGTCTCACATTGCAGTTTTGCATAAAACACATTTGTTTGTGATTTACTGCAATTTCTATTTTGAACTATTTTTGTTTTCATTTACCATATATATTTTTATATATTTGTATTATTTAGTTTTGTATACTATTTATTTTAGTATTATGAAAAAAACTAAAAAATATATAGAATATCTTTATTTTGATTGTTATGAATGATTCTTTTGAAGTTATGCAAAAAAATGTAATGAAAAGTGACATCAATCTCAGCCAGACTTTTTCGACAGTTTGCAGGTGTGTGCATTTTTTGTGTGTTTTTTTTTCAGCAGAAGGGACGCGTGGGCTTTATTGGCACCGACTCAAATGTGCCCTCCCTTTCCCTGAGCTTTAACCGATATTCATAAAGATCAAACCGCCGCCGTCGATCATTAACCGCGGAAAGTCCGACACAGATAGATAAACTCTCCTTTATGGGCTTGTAAAAAGACGCCGGGCGGGGTTCAAGCGTGCCTTCGAAGGCGTCGGCCGGCGCTGCCAGTCCGAAGGCGAGCATTCCGGTCAATCAGAAAGCCGGGAGAAAATCTCATCCTAACCCAAAGAGAATGACATGCTACCTGTTAGCATTTCTACAAGCGATGTCGCAGTGTGACCTCGGGGGGGAAAAAAAAAAATTGCCACAATCGGCGACTTCTCCAATTTAGACTAATGTTGACAATAAGCTTGTCCCCCCCCCCTCCTCCTTTTGCGTCCTAAGAACAATGTTTGCACCTGGCAGGCTCCCGCAGACAGGTGCTGCTCTTTGCCGCTCGCTATTTGCTAACAGAATACACACGCTGTGCGGCCTCACTCATATCTGTGCACACACACGCCATCACAAAAGACAAGTCGGCGTGCGTCAGAGACAAGCGTTTATGTACACACAGACACACACACCTGCCTGCCTGACAAGACCTCACACAAATGACTTCCTGTGATCTTCAGGTCCCACGGGGAGTCCCGACTCATTCTGGAAGGTCCCGGAAGATGACGAGTCGGTGGGTGACCCCCCAACGTGTTGCGCAATTACAAATGATCCCACATTCCACTCCACGCTTCATCATAACTTGCACTCAGCCCAAAGGAAATGATTAGAAAAAGATGGAGACAATCATGTCTGCACAATCTGCTGTGTTTGTCCTTCCAGGATTGGTCGCTGGGAGCTTCCAGGTCTCCTTCGTCATGCCTCCTAAACGTGACTCTGTCACCTGACGGCTTCCCATCAGGGTCCTCCTCGCCCGAAGAAGGTAGCGTAGCGCTTTTAATTTATTTTTTTTCCCCCACATCACATTTTCATCAAGCGTGCGATGCGCTGAAAGCTCTCCCGGCTGCCGGTGGGCGGAGCGAGTTGCTCATCGCCCATCACTCTCCTCCGGTACACTTAAACCGGCCTAATCCTCGGCGTGTATCGTCTTCGCCTGTCTACGTGCCGTATGGTCCAAGCCAAGGAAAAAGGTCAGGCGTGCCCCATCCCCCTCCGCCCACCTTCTTCAGCAAGGAGTTTCCTTCCATACTTGAAAACCCCAAAGATTCCAAAATGCGCTTTCTGACTAGGACAAGGAAGCGAGATCTGATTTTGCTGTCGTCTGCCTAACAAAGCGGTTCATTTTCCACTCGGCCGAGTCTCGAACCAGCTGCGGCCGTCGTCACCATCCGACCTTTGAGCTCATCAGGAATTCATAGGTGGACTAATCCTCGGGTGCTCCCAAAACGCCCCCCCTCCCCTCCCCGGTTAGCATTCAGCTGCTAGCCACCAAGACGTTATCGCGGCCGTCCACAAAAGAGCGTTAATCTGAGTTGTCCGATTAGCGGCGTAAGCGCGAGACCACACACTGACAGCGTTGCCGTGCCGCCATTGTCTGCCGCCCCCCCCAAATCCTCCGGTGGTTGTTGAAGCCCCGCCCACATGGCTGCCGGCGCCTTTGATTGGCACTTGTCAGGCCTGATTGAGAGGCCCATGAATAATCATCGGCGCATTCTTGGAGGGGGCGATGGCGCTGGCTTGAATAGCCCGGGTGCCGCCCGTTGTCCCACCGCCGCTCATCCTTTTCGCAAACGAGTCGCCCCGGCCTGCGTGAGCCACACGGGCGCCCTTTTGACCCTAGCTTAGTTTCCAGCGTGCCATTTTTTCTCAAAGGGTTGCGTGGCCGCATACATCACGTTTGCTCGGCGCGGCGTACAAACGACATCGCTCAATCTGTCCTTGCTGTCGTCCCCCGATTCCAGCGTGACGGCGTGCCGGATGGCCGCCGCCGCCAAATGAGTCGCAGCGCCATCAATCGGGGCGGCAGAGCTTTCAAGGACGCGTGAATGTCGATGAGAGGATGCCCAACTGTAAAGCCGGATGTGAAAAATGTGCAAATATGAAATTGTCGATGAAAACTTGAAATTTATGGAATGCCCTTTTTAACAGTGTCGCTTTTTGTTTTTTTTTGTGCATCCAGGTTTTGCGGTAGAGGAGGCGACGCACTCGAGTGTGGATGCGAGGAAGAGCAAAGTCCTCAACATGCTTTACAAGATGGCGGAGCCCTCCAAGCGCATCCCCGCCGACGCTCGCGTCTGCTCCGACTTTGACGACTGTGAGTCGCTGCCATTCCCCACCTTGTGCGTTTGAAAATGAGCGAGGTGCATTCTGTTGGCTTTTACCCGAAATCAGGTCACCAAAATATGACAAATAGTTCCCGGAGCCAAGCAGTCTGCTTTCATGCAAATTAAGTCTGGATGCTTCAAAACAAACGTTTTGGGACATGTGTGTGCGTGTTTGCACTGTACGTACACTTAGTGCATGCGTGTGTGTTTGGAGTTGTCGTTGGAGAGTGCACAGGGTGTGTCGTATTTACAGAGCGTATGCGGGTACAATCTGTCATATCGTTTTTTGTCTTGTCTTTTTTTTTTTTTTGAATGTCGCGTGCATCCTCACACACACACAGAGTTTGTGTGTGTGTGCGCACGTTGGCCCGCTCACATCCAAACACTTGTGGCGGCGGCCCCTCATTAGCGCTGTGAAAGGGCCTAATTGCATGGACCCGAGTTAAGGACAAAAAAAAAAAAAAAACTACAAGCTGCACTCGTCCATTCATTTGCCCGAGCGTATACGCGGCCAAGTTAACAATAGCGGTTAGGCAAACATTAATGCTCGGTTCCAAGCCAGCGTTTTGATTGGACCGCCGACGTGCTAACGAGGTGGTGACTCGACGTGGCTCTCCGTGAAAGAGAACCAGATACAGTTAGCATGTCGTGCTAGCAGTTTAGTGCTGGCGGCTCCCCTCCAAACTGTTGTTTTTCTTCTTCCCGCCGTCTGTTGGTGTGGGCGCCCTGCAGCACTTTGGAGTTTTGCATAGCTAATTGGGCGCCACACGCACTTTATTGTTGTTGCTCGGTTGCGTGGCGATGACAAAAAGGAAAAAAAAAAGAAAGTTGGGATCTTTAATGGTCGATAATAATCAAGCGAGTTGTCTTCTTTTTTTCCCTCTGTTGTGTCAACAAGAAGGCTCGCAAACACCTGGCGACCTCGCCGTCAGCCTCACTTTGGCCCCGCCCACTCGCTTCTGACTTTTAACCGAGGTGGGGGGGGGTCACCTCGGCGTAATTAAAGCAGATGAATGGAGGCGCGTGCATCCAGATCCTTTTATATGCGCCGTGTTTACCGTCACTCGCCATTGACGGCGTGCAAGATGGCCGCCGCTCCTGTCAAAAGCTCCAAACGGGCCACAATGGGCCTCGTTGACGGCGCCGCGCTAAGGAGCGGCCTTGTCATAATAGGCCGTGATTTGGCTTTTGTGGAGGCTATCTGCGCACATCTGTTCCGCCGGCGTTCAGGTGGGCGTGCGCCGCCGTCTGATTGGTCGGCGGAGGGGCCCGTGTGCGTGCGGCGCTAACTTGCGGTTTGTGGCGAGGCCGCGAGCGTGGCGGCTACGTGTGGCTTTGTTTGTTTTGCCTTGCCGGCACACGCACGCTAATAAGTGCACACAATCGCACAAAGACTCGAATACGCACTCGCATAAACACACTCGCACACCTGCGCAGCAACACACACACTCTTGTGCAAACACACTCCAATCGATTAATTCCACTGAGTCCGTTTTTCATTCCAATATAAGAATCAATATGTCGACGCTGGCTGCTCTCAATTGTCTTTTTTTTTTTTTTTCGAGCCGAAGTAGGTCGGTGACATTCTCCCGCTATTAAAAATAAAAAGAGTTGAGAGGAAAAAGTGGGGTGGGGTGTGCGGGGGTCGCCCGTGTTCAATGTGAGCTTTGTTGAAAGGCATTGTGGGACACTTTGGGTACAGTGGCCATGAGGAGCCGCAAACAAAAGTCTGCCATTAAGCACACACACACACACACACACACAAAAGCAGACTATTGTCCACTTTGGTGCGTGCGTGTGCGCAGCCAAAGGAGGTGGCAAATAAATCCCACTCGGCGCCATTTGTCATCTGCCAAGCCGACGTCCACCAGCAAGCGCTCAATGAGCCGCTCATGACGGACGATCATCCCGTCATATTTTATTTCCTGTTAATTTCACTCGCAAGCCAGGAGGACCCCATCCGTAGCCGTCCAAACAAACACGGGCCTCGCCGCCGTCTCGGCTTACAGCGTTTTTCTCCGGCTCTTTCTGTCTCGTCTTTCCCCATTCACTCGTCTGGCTGATGAACATTTTCTGCTCGGCTTGACAGCAAAGGCGCAACCTGCGCTGCTGCTGGGGGGGAAAAAAAAGAGAGAAAAGGCGTCAGGCGCTGGAGTGGAATCAGATAAGACTCTCAGGCGGGAGCTTTTCCAGGCCGGCTTTGTCCCGCCCGCCGCTGGTCCTCCCTCGATCTCTCACTCCACTGCACACCCCCTCCCTCGCCCCCAGAGACGGCTCCGAGGGCCGAGCAGGTAGTCGCGAGCTAGCGCCTCGGCTGACCTGTGAGATATTTGCAAACAGATGCTGGAGCTTTTTTTTTTTTTTTTTTTTTTGATCCATCAGGCTTCAACAAGTCAAGTTGACTGCACGCCAATGTCGCACTCTGCATGACAAAAGCGGAGGCCCGCTTTGGATGAGAACTAAGCTGATAAATGGCCCGAGCTGCACAAAGCCCGCCGGTCCAGAGGTTTAAGTCAGACGCAAGTGAAATCAACTCTGTCGCCCCCCCACCCTTCCCAAACCCGCCATGAATACGGCCTTCATGCAGCACAGTCACTCTCATCTGCTAAATTGAAGTGGCAGCAGCTTAAAAAGCCCCCCCCCCCCTCCCCTTCACTCACTTTAACCACTGGAATCGCTCGCACCTTTAGGGAGCGTCAACAAAATGACAATCCCAACACGATCAAACGTTTCCTCCTGATTGGAGTGTTTGAAACGTCCTAATGAACTGCGGCGCCATTGTACGTTTCTCTTTGGGACTCGACCGCTCGGTGCAAGATCATGAATGAATTACCATATTGATGATGTGCTTTTCCCTTTTGGGAATTGAATCATGAATCTTTGCCCCGGCTTCCCCTCCGACATCTATTAAGCTGCTTTTATAGAAGGAACCATTAACCCTCTCCCACACACGCACACACGCACGCCCTGAGGTCAACTGGATCCACTCCTGTGAACCGCTCGCCCCACATTGTCCCGCCCGCCTGACCCCGTGTCGGCCAGAAGGGGGACAATCTTGCTGTCCATAGAAATGTGACGTCTGTCCTCTTGTTGTTTTTGCAGTCGACTTTTTGGCAAAGTTCTGCATCTTCAGTCCGGAGAAGCTGGAAGAGTACAAGAGAGCCTTTGAAGCGGTACGTTGGAGGGAAAAAAATAAATAAATCTGGCAAAAATATTGGGACACCCCTACTGGAATGTTGCATGCGTGTTTGCAGGAAGACTCTGACGGCGACGGTTACATCTCGTGCGTTCAAGTGGTGGATGCCCTCAAGCGAATCGTCCCGGCTGAACTTCTCTCCGAAGAGGAGGAGATTTATGTTTACAGGGTTTCATTCTTTTTTTTTCATGTTTTATGGCAGATTTTTGAGGAAACATTTTTATGGGTTTTAAGTTTGGAAGTTAGAATCATAGCTTTGCTAATGTTTGTTAGCCTGCCAATGGTGTTTTCCATCCTATGTTAGCATTATGCTAGCAACTTAATATGTTGTAGTGTGTTTCAATATCAAAATTCTTTTTTTCTAGATCCTGGCCCTGGTGGACTTCCGCGTGACAGACGGCCTGGTGGACGTGAGACTCTTTGCCGTCATCGCCAGCCTGGCGCAGAAGATCGCCACCATGGAGTGAGTGGCTCACCCCGCCATGAATAATATTTAATTTTCTCAACTCATTGTCACATCACCTAAGTGCAAACTGTTGTGAGCTGGAAAGGTTTAAAAAAAATAATAATCATGTGTGCTGTCCTTGTGCTGCTCCCCGTGTGCGCTTGCGCAACATTCCCACACACAGCGCCGTCTACTTGCCCTGGGGGTCTTTGTGGCCTCCGAGCCGACAGGGGTCAAGGCCCGCTGCCAGTGCCCGGCCCACCGCCATGAGGGCTCGCTCTCAGCCGGGCCCGGGTCACGAGATTTACGGCCGTCTCGTTGTCGCGTCCCGTCCTGGGTTGGGAAGATCGGCGTGACGCGAGGCTGCGTGTGGAGATGAGCGCCCATGATAGCGGGGGGAGAACAATAGGATCCTTCTGCCGACCGACCTGGCCCGGTCCGGCTTGGCCCGGTCCCGATCCGATCCTCTTACCTGTGGCTAATCCCGCCGCCCTCTAATCCCGCTTTACGTGCGAGCTGCAACTGTACTTCCACAATCGGCCTTTTCTTTCAGGCTCGCCGCCCTTTGAAAGCTGAGCGGGCGTCTCCAATTTGCATCGATTGTCCAAAAATGTTCCGAGGGCAGCGGAGCCACAAAAACTTTAAAGGCAGCAAAGTGTCAATATGCAGATTTCATTGGCTTTTTTCACCGAGCCCAGGTGGAGTCACATGACCCGAGTTGTCATCGCTATTGCCAAAGTTCAAATTAGGACACGAAAACATTTTCAGGGGGGGGGATTGCAAAAGTGACAAGTCTGCTGTGCTAGCCTAGCGGGAGGCCCGGGAAGGAAAATGGGTTAGGTTGCTCTTAATGTGCACACACACACATGACCCCGAAGCCCCCCACCCCAACTCACCCCCCAGCCTGTTTTGCGTGAGCCATTGTCACACCAGCATCATCAGCACACGGTCGCGTTTGGACTCTTTTACCTCTAAGCAAGTGCAATTAATGATCATTAGCTACCCTGTCCCGCCTCATCCCTTTCAAGCCCCGCCTCTTGCTCCCCACATGGCAGCCAATCACAGCGCAGGAGCGCTGAAGCATAGCGCACTTGTTGGCCCACGTTCGCCCATTCTTTTACATCCGGCCAGGAGGGGCTTCTTTGGGCATTTTCAAAAGGAAAAAGTTTATTTTTTTTAAGTAAAATCTGCAAAATAATTGTACTTTTCTTTATTTTAATTTTTTTATTGTTTAAATTGTATTTTTTTATTTTTTTTAACTTCATATCATAATAAACATTGGGTGTGTCCCAGACATTTTTTTTTTCACCATTGTTTCTAACTGTCCCGCCAAACCTACTTTTTGGTGTCACCCCCCAAACCCCCTTCCTCCCTTATCCCCTCCCCTCGCACCCCAACAAGAGTTCCCCGACTCCCCCCCCCCTTCCCAAAGCAGTTGTAGCCGTTATTGTGGCGGGATGTGTGTGTGTGCCCGCGCATTGTTTGGCGGGCAGGCCGTGCTGAGCAACCACAATGAACTCACAACACTTTACCATCACCGCCCTCCCTAAAACACATGACTGGCACCAAAGTGAGCTGTTGTTGTTTTCTCTTTTGGCAGTGACTTCATGAGGTCGCTGGTCACCAGCATGGACTTTCGCTCTCTCGAAGTACGACTCTTCAAAGTCAAGGTAACGCTCGCCCGACGGCCAACGTCGGCCCATCCTTCTCTGCCGCGCAATACCTTGACTCAGCAAATTAGGTCAGGAATTTAGGTCGGGGCTCCGGCGTTAGGCCGGGCCCAAACAGCGAGTCGCCTATTGCGGCTGCAAAGATGCACGACTGAAAAAGATGACGCAATAAACAAGCTTCCCCGAGCGGGAGAAACCCGGCCTCTGCTTTTCCCTTTTAACAGATTAGTGCAGCCTTAATCTCATTAAAGAGCTGGCCTTGTCATCGCACGACCCACCCACACCAGCGCTCGCACCCACACCGGCGCACGCACCCACATCTGTCCGGCCAGCTCGCAGGTAGCTTGGCAGCTTTGTAGTGGCCGAGCTGTCAGAGATAGCGTTGTTATCCTGCAGGCTTTACAGAGGGGGGGGGGGGGGGGGGGGGAATTGGCTAATTGCCAAGGTGGGGATTAGTTGCACTCACTGCCCCCCCCCACTAACTCCCCCCCTCCCCTCCCCTCTCCTAGCAATTATTCTCCAGCCTGCATTAAGTGTGCAAACAGGTGCACTTCAACAACAGCACAAACAAGCTGAGGTAATCTGACGCCCGCCCGCCGGACCAGCACACTCACACCTACATAACTACACACACACAAACACACACAGCACATATGCCAACCACTTAACGTTTCATATTTGTGCAGAAGAATACATTTGACGTCATTTTCATGGTATTCAATAATTGCTGTAATAAAATCAATTTAATTGGGTCGTTGTTGTAGATTAAAAGATTAAAAGTCAATCCTTTTGAAAATCAATTTGTTGGGCTTGTGTTGACCCAACCTGACGCTGGATTGGAACCCTAATGCAGTGCCCACTTTGCAGCAGCTTTTCCTGTTCCTGCTGGACGAGCACGGGGCAGAGGCGGGCGGGCGGCGAGCTCTCATCAGCGGCGAGCAGCTGGCGCTGGAGCTGAAGGCGGGCGGCATGGGGCCGGCGCGGGAGCTCCGCACGCTTGCGCCTCTCGACCTGCTGGACTTCCTGGCCTACCTGCCGCTCTTCATGCGCATCCACACCTCCGTCGTGGACAACCCGCTGCGCGACGCCACGCAACTGGCGTCAGGTAGGCCGAATCCAAAATTGTTTGGAATGTGCCAGCAGGTGTCCTCAAAGTTGTCAAAGATAAAACAGTAAGTGAAGGTTGCTGTCTCTGGTGCTGAAATGTCTTTGCTCAACGTTGTTCTATTGACTCTGTGTAAAGCTACTTTCCTCCCCTAAAACTTTACTCATTTAAACTGGCAATATCGTCTATATTCCCCCCCCCGCCCCCGTGCTTCGACGCAAAATCTCAGCCGCTGTGCGCTTATGCAAATGTGGCGGGCGAAGCAACAATCCGTCTGCAATGAATAATTTGCCCAATCAGATGCGAGACGGAGCCATTGTTGTCCAGTGGACACGGCCGAGCTCGCCTGCCGGACCCCTAATGTACTCTGACAGACCACAGCGCGGGAATATTGCAGCCAAAAGTCTACTTTTATCCTCAATAACTTTTTTTTTCCCCTCTTAATGACATTTAGCAAACATGTTGGCTTGAATAAATGAAACAACAGATTTGATTCAGTCATGTTCTGCTTCTTCTTGAGTAAAACTCAAATGAAACCAAGCGCTTGTTTTTGGCGGTAATTTGGACGGCCAGTGACTCGCGTGGCAGGACGCTGCGTGTCAGCAGGCACACGCCAAAAGCCTCCCGCCCCCTCCCTCACCTGTCAAACTTGGTTTGGGCTCAAACAAACCGCCCCTCCCTCACCCAGCACGCTCTTGATGCACCCAAAAAAAAAAGCCCCTTTCATTCCACTTCAAAACATCCACCCAAACTTCTTTTAGATGCATAAATGAAAAAAAAAAATTCTAAATGTCTCAAATATTCCCCTCAAATTCCACAAACAGTAAGAGTCAGTAGCAAGTCATTTATTGTTGCACTATAGAAAATATGCTTCTTCTTCATAATAATAATAATAATAATAATGGTTTCCAACATGGTGCTGGCTTGTTTGGACACTAGCTGCATGATAAGTTTTGATCATGAACAAGTTTAAATAAGACACGTCGGTGCTGCGTTCAGGGAAAGGATTCATAAGACACGTGACATATATAGAATTATGTAAGCAAAATATATACAAAAAAAAGGATGCGTACAAAAAAAAGTCTATAAATCTCTTTACATAGAAAAATAGTTGATATATTTGCAAAAAACAGTATCAGAGCACTTGAGATGATTTCCTACGACATGGAAGCTGTTGTGACAAAGGCTGATTGGATTTAGCATAGTTTCTTCTTCATTCCTGTGAAATAATGTTTTTTTGTGTGTGTGTGTGTGGTCCGCGGAGCCCCAAAAGTCTGTCCACGCGTGTGTGCGTCCCCATTCGGCGTCCTCATGCGGGCTTCTCCTTCCAACTTTTGCATGGGCGCTTCTTGACTCTCCACCCGGGCTTGCGAACGGACTGGAGTCTTTTTTTGTTTTCTTTTCCTGTACGGGAAGAAAAGGGGAGGTTGGTTCTAATTCGAAGGAGGAGAGTCGGTCGAGGCGAGGCGCGTAATGGGTTGGAGCCTTACCCGCGCATAGGAGCTCAGAACCAGTTGGTGAAGTCGAGGAGTTCCTGCTCCTCCGGGCTGAGGGGGTCGTACGACACCTCGTCCGACGAGTAGGAGGACACGGGCGAGCCGGCCATGGAGTTCATATCGGCCGTCGCGTAGCCGTGCGCCTGCAAACCGGGCGATGACGCTTGCAGGACGCCCGCCTGGAAGGCAGCGCTGACCGCGTCGTGCTCGTCCAGCAGCTGCTGCAGCGCGCGGATGTACTCGACAGCCGAGCGGAGGGTCTCCACCTTGCTCATCTTCTTGTTGGCGGCGCCGTTGGGGACGTGCTCGCGGAGGGTGGCGAAGCCGTTGTTGACCAGCTTGACGCGGTTGCGCTCGCGCTCGTTGCGACGCGCCACCGCGTGCGGTTGCTGCAGGGGCAGCGAGTAGCCGAAAGCGGCGAAGTTCAGGCGACGCTTGCAGCGGAGGAGCTCCGGGGACGACGAGCGGGGCCGCTTGGCGGACGCAGCCGCGGCCCCCGCGGCCTTTCCGCTCGGGCTCAACGGGACGCTCTGCGCGCTGTATAAGCAAGCGGCCGGAGCGAGCTCCATGGTGCGCTCCCCACAAAAAAATGCAATTGAAAAACAAGTCAAGTACGAAAATCTGAGGGTTGAAAAAAAAGTTTCAATCACTTTTTCCCCCCCAAAGTTTTGTAGTTGCAACAAAACGCTTGTAAACAAAGCAAGTTGGGAGAAAACACTAATAAAAAACGTAGTTGCGGGAAAAAAAATACTAAGACCCCAAAAATCCCTATTTTTTAATTAATTACAAGTTTTCTAGGTGCGTGTCTTGCGGATGCCGGTCACGTGGTTGGAGGCGTGCGTCTCTATCTGTCTTTTTGCGCGTGCGTGCGTGCGTAGCGTGTTGCTGTGCGAGTGGAGTGTGAGCCACAGACAAGAGACGGCCGCTTTTCAACGGCCGTTGACGGCCTGCCGGCCGCGTGGCCACACCTTGGCTCCGCCCAGCGCGCCGGTGCGATGCGCGCGCCTGACGCGTGCCACTTGGAGCACTAAACAAACAGCCTGTCACTCTGTGTGTGTGTGTGTGTGTGTGTGTGAGGGAGGTGTGTGTGTCTTAGGGAGGGGGGGAAAAAGTTGCAAAGAAAAAAACACAAGTTCAGTCAAGTTCCTACAATGCATATTTAACTTGAGCTGGTTGCAAAAAGACAAAAAATGAAAAAATACGATTGGTGTTTTGCTGTGTTAAAATTCTGCATGAATTGAAATTAATTCAAAATTTTTTGCCTGTTTTTTTCCAGAGTGAAGAGTTGCATCTTCTGCTGATGTTCCAGGCTGCTTTGATTGAAGCGGATCATCGTCCGTATGGAAAAAGGGGAGGCTGGCGGGGTTTGTCTTTGTGTGCAATTGGCTCCACTTGATAGTGTTACAGTAGCGTCCAGCAGGCGCTGTGCGCGTGCGTTATTGTCGCTTTGGGAAGAGTGCGGCATAATAAGACTTGTCAGTCAGGCTGGAACAAAACACAGCAAAGTGTAGCCCCCCCCCCCCTTTCTGCCCCTTGCACCTCTGTCCCCCTCCCTTTCCTACTCCCTCCTTTATTCCCGTCCCTGCGTCCTGAAGAGGGATTGTAATAAATTGTGCAATTTTCTGCGTTGGCCGTGGCATTCAAAATCAAGCGTGCATTGAGTGAGACCCCCACTCTCTCGCTCCACCAGTACTTTCCTTTATTTGCCCCCCACCCCTCTTTCCCCCAGGCCTGCCTGTGTGTTTGGCCCAGCAAGGGAGTTTGGAAAGGAGCGTGGGTTCTATTCAGAGCCTGGCCACGTCCGGCCTCTGTGAAACCAATCCAGGCGCTCTCAGCCGCTCGCCCTGCAGTCCAATTAGTGCTTTGTGAGGACTTGCGGTGCACTCGTCCGCCCGCGGGCCCGCGGGGGCTTCCCGTGCGCCCTAATGAAGGACGTGACATCTGGGTGCCCTTCCGAACAAACACCTTGAAGGTCTCACTCGGTGTCTGGCTCACTCCAAAGAAAAAGGCGCAGCTACTGCAGGGAAACGTGGTAAGGGCTTGCATTTTTTTGGTCAAATAACAAGTCAAGCAACAATGAATTTTTTCTCAACATCACAAAAATGTATTTCCATCAGAAATAAATACAAATTAATGACTAATCAAACATACTGCGTCGAAAAGTAATTTGCAAATAAATCCCCAAATTAAATTTGAGTGATTTTTTTCCCCCTGTGTAGCACTAGAGGGAGCCACACACCATCGCAATTTGACAATCACCGTTGATGATCTATCCTTTTTCTATTCACATTGTCCCTATTATGGCAAGGCACGCATGTTATCTACTCGTCCATAATTTTGCTTCATGTTGTTTTAAAGTGAATAGAAAGTGCACATGTAAGGATCCACTCTACAGTCTCCCCTGGAGTCTGTGTTACGTCATCAAACTTAATTTATGACATCACTTGTCACATTTGAATACAGCCCAAAGTCCTTCACTCAATAACAATTCATAAAACCTTGCTTTCTCTATTTGTATGACCTTGCTCATCTCATTGGAGTCGCTGCCATAAAAAAATGTGAGCAAACAACTCCCTCCTGTGGACAGAAATGTCATTGCAAGACCCTTCGAGATTTTATTTTTAATTGTCCATTCTGCTGTGCCGTACTGTGCCCAGTCACGTGACTTTGTTGACCGGGAAGAGCGCGACCGACAACTTCGCTAGCCCAAAATAACGAAGCAAAAGTGGACTTTTTGAAAAATAAAAAGTATTCAGAGTATACTTTAAGAGCCATTCTGACTAATAATGTAGTTTTCAGGTTGAGTTTTGATTGATTAGCCGTCGGCTAGCACAAAACAGAAGCTACGAACGAGGAGGTTGAGACGTTCTCGAAACTTCTGATGTCAAAGTTGCTATTTGGTTAAATTCGGTCACTATGAGGTCGCTGAATTACGTCCAACGTGTTAGTTTGGACTTTTCCGGTACGCTCTTTCCTCACGCCATCTGCCTGGGAGATGCTGACAACGACACGGTGAGCATAACGTGCTTGAATGAAAGTTTTTTTTATTTCCCTAAGATTTGACCTTTACTTTCTTTCCTCAAACCAACTATAGCTGAACGAGCTTGTGGTGGGCGACACTAGCGGCAAGTTGCACGTGTACAAGAACGATGACAGCAAAGCCTGGATCACCAGGAGCTGCGTGGGCATGGTGGGCAAAGTCATCTTGATATATTTTTGATGGTAATAATTCAATTTCTCTTGTCTGTCAGCTGACGTGCGTCGGCGTGGGAGACGTGTGCAACAAGGGGAAGGTACGTCCCAGACCGGCGTGCTCTCGGCTGCTGTTGTGAACCGGTGCTCATGAAAGATCTTGGGTCAGAACTTTGTGGTGGCCGTTGGGGCGGAGGGCTGGTTCCACCTCTTCGACCTGAGCGCCGCCAAGGGCGACTCGGCGAGTCTGCACGAAGGTTTCGCCGTGGACGAGCAGAGGCCTCTCTTCACGCAGCATATCCCCGCCAACACCAAAGTCATCCTCATCAGCGATATCGGTACTCGCCGAGCCTTGAAATGATCGAGTCGTTTTTTCACTGATGCCAATGAATTGCCCAGATGGCGACGGACGCAGCGAGCTGGTGGTGGGCTACACCGACCGAGTGGTGCGAGCGTTCCGATGGGAAGAACCGTCGGACGCTTCCGACTCGGGATCGGGTCAGCTGGTTCTACTCAAGAAATGGCTGCTGGAAGGACAGGTTGCACCTTTGTTTTGAAAAATATTTCCCATCAAGCCCTCTAACTTTTTTTATGTTGTTTCAGGTCGACAGTCTTTCGGTGAACCCGGGTCCCGAGGGCCTGCCGGAGCTCATGGTGTCCCAGCCCGGCTGCGGCTACGCCATCCTGCTCTGCTCCTGGACTCAGCAGGACTCACCGACCCCCGGAGACCGCCACTACGACGAGGGCGAGGCTTCTGGATCCAGCAGGTAGGAAAACTGCTCCAAAATGTCAGGTACTGGGATTAATTTGGTGGTGACTTTGCTGGTTTTCAAGTGAGGGGCCTTCACAAGATATCATCCTCCATCTGACCACCGGGCGGATCCACAACAAAAATGTGTCAACGCATCTCATTGGGAGCATCAGCAAAGGTGAGCATTGATTCATGATCGATTGAAATCGGTCGGGAATCAATAGATGATGTTGATGTGATTGACAGGCTCGAAAGAGGAGTCTTCCAGATGCGGCCTCTTTGCTCTCTGCACTCTGGATGGTAAGCCCATCAATCATTCATGACGGGTGGGATTATGCTACCTCCCCCAAGGCTTCCGGCGTTAAAATTAGACGCCGGCATTCAAATAGAATGACACCCAGGAGAGCCATGACCTCCGCCAAGGCCAAAGTGTCCTCATTTGGATGCAGTTGTACTAAAGTTTCACACTTGATAAGACATTTTTAAAAATTGCAAATGTGTGCCGCAGGGACGCTGAAGTTGATGGACAGCTCCGAGCAGCTCTTGTGGTCGGTGCAGGTGGACCATCAGCTCTTCGCCCTGCAGAAGCTTGACGTCACGGTCACTTTTTTTTGGGGGACTATTTTTACGAATGTCTCGCAAAGTGAAAGGGTAGTCAGCAAATTTCGGGTTGTTCTTGTTTCAGAGGGACGGGCGTGAGGAAGTGGTGGCGTGCGCCTGGGACGGCCAGACGTACATCATCGACCACAACCGCGCCGTGGTGCGCTTCCAGTTTGACGAGAACGTCAACGCTTTCTGCGCCGGTGAGGAATCGCCAAACTGTTACCAAAAAGAAAGTTATCCAGAAAATGATTCCGTTTGAACAATGTTGTTGTCATTATTTTGTTTGGCCAGCAGGTGGTAGCAGAGAGCCTCACAGGCTCAAGCCAATTCGTTTTTTGTCAAAATGAAGTCAATGTAAAATGATTCATATTTGTTTCATTTTTATTTGATAAGAAGGAGCTACTCGTTTATAATTTCATGTTTTGCACGTGCAGGCCAGTACACGTGCAAGGAGGGCAAGAACAGCCCGTGTTTGGTGTACGTCAGCTTCAACCACAAGATCTACGTCTACTGGAAGGTGCAGCTGGAGCGCATGGAGTCCACCAACCTGATGCGGGTGCTGGACGAGCGGCCGCAGTTTACACAACACCTGGCGGCGCTGGGACTCGGTGAGTACGCATTTCCAAAAAAACAAAATAAAAAAAACTCACACGGTGGTTGAGGTTACGCCTCGGATGTGGTCGGGCGGTGACACGACGCGCCCTAATGAGGAGGAGGAGGAAAGCTGCATGAACGCAGACACAATTAAAATAGAGTGGATATAAAAAGTCTACACACGCCTGTTTGAACGCCAGCTTTTTCCGGTATCAAAAACTAAAACCTTTTGAGTAAAAAAAAAAAAAAAAGGACAGCGCCGCAATGTGGGACCCTAAGAGGTCTTTGCTTGTGTGGCACCTCCTCTCCACAGGTGGCGAGGACCCGGCGGCCGTCAGATCGCTGCTGTCCGACGTTCTCTACCAAGACGCGTCCCCATCTTTGTCTCGGCTTTGTCCGCGCTAAGAAACGCCTCCTCCACTTCAAAAGGGAGCCGCCAATCAAACATGACAGGCCGGTGGAAGCGCTTCAGTCACTCCGCACCGCCTCCTGTCAGTCTTCCCCCCCCCCCTCCCTCCTTGTCATGGACGGGCTCCTCGTGGCCGCCCGCGTGCCCTTTTGACACGCCAAGCCAATTGTCCTCGCTTATTTCGTGTGCCCGGTGAGCTCGTTACGTAAGCTTGACGCGATGGATGCTGACGAGCAGCGGCGCCGCCAGCCTCGGGAACTTAACATGACACCACCGAGCGCAGCCCCTATCGAGATCCCAGCGGCCTATAAAAACAAGCCCGTCGTGTAAGCGTATTAAAGGCACCATTTTAATTTATTTTAAATGAAGCCCCAAGTGCGTGTGTTTGGATTTCAAGGGAATCATTTTGAATTTGGCACGCGAAGGATTTGTGAATCCTTGGGTGGATGGAAATATCCAGACGGATCTTCTCATTGTCTGGCCGACTCCCTTGCTCTCGCCGGAGAGTTACATAAGCCGAGCACATCAATATTCGCCTTCCCTGCGGAGACCCGAGCTGAGCTACGCCAGCTGCAAAAATATTGGGACGCCGACAGCAAGAAAAATCACATTCTGCTGCTCTTAGTTGAACTTGAGGGAAGAAAAGCTTCTTTTTTTTTGTTACCGCTCGCTAACAGGATGCGGCGAGGCAGGTGGGAGCAAGCGAAGAGGCGGCGGCAAATTGAAGCGCGGGGATTTTCTCTCGCGCGCCTTCTCATACTTCCGTTGTCGCCTTCATGTTGTGCTCGGCTTATCGCCGGCGTGAAAAAAAAAATAAAGCGCCTGACAGGGCCAATTTAAAAGTGGAGAGACCTAACTGGAAAAAGGATTAAGGACACCAAGCTCATTTTGGCCACTTTTTTCCTCCTCATCAGAGCCAGTACACAAATTCCATATTAAAGTCTCAAAAATTCCTTTCAAAATGGAGTTGTAAGAATTTCCTGTTTTATAGCTACGCATCAATGACTCACATGGCTCGCTCGACGTTGCCAATCACTCACGGCGAGGTTAGTTTGGGCAAGCTTTCAAAACGTTGACTGATGTGGCCGAAACGAAGCAATGTCAAGAGGTCTCGTTTGTGCAAACCATCTCAAGTATTCAAGAGGCTCTTATGTTGCTAAATGAGGAAAGTACAATTTGTTTTCCTCCCTCAGTCGCAAGTCCTTATTTAGTCACGTATTTTGGAGCTTTTTTTTTTGCCGATAATGGGAATGAGCGAGGTAACCTTTGGCAAGCCGCGAGCCGTCTGCTCGGGCGCAGATAAGACAGACATATATTCAACACGTGTGCCCTTTAAAAATAGAGCGAAAGATGCACAGAGCTAGCCAGAATACGTATCTTTTTATTTGTCAGCCAGAGAAAATACGCTTGTACAGAAGAAGAGCAAGGAGAAACGGCAAAAATAAACCTGTCGTGACATAACGGCACTGGGTGACGGAGGGCAAAATCCAAAACAAAAAAAAACAAGCGGCTGCATTGATAATCTGCCAACCACAGATGTGCAATAATTCACATCGACGTATTTTAGGGCATCGTTTCGTATAAGTGTGGCGTAGTACCCGGGCTGACCTTTGAGAGGCAGTGTCGTGCCGCAAATTTAAATAGAAAAAAATGAAGAAGCTAGGCTAGCTCTTAGCTTATCTGGTTTGGTGAATTTATATTGCATAAGAATTTTTTTTGATTGAATGACAGACAAGTCAATTTACCAACAAATTTAATTTTCTTTTAATTGAATTTAAGTTTGAGCTGATTTTTTTGTTTAGCTTACGTAAATGATGTTTGTGTAACATCTGTGGTTCACAGAATCCTTCAATGCATTTATTTATTTTTTTTACTAAATAGTAAATGCTCTACTTCCAAAGTTAGCTACCTTTAAGAAAAGATCAAAGAGGCAAACGTGGAGGTCTCAAAGGCGCTAAAATGCACAGAATGATTCCAAAAAGATGCAAAGCTTTTAAAGATGTGACAAAGGCGGCGTGGGAAGGCAGCTTGTTTGGCAGCTTGTACCCGCTCGGCTTTTTTTTTTTTTTTCCTCTGTGTGAGCCAGAAAAACACACATGCACACATTCACAGACACACACACACACACTCCTGGGGTTCACGCAATCAGACAAGTACACGAACATGCAGGCGGAACGCCACAACGTCATGCACATGGAATGTTTTCCCATTTCAGTGTGACTCGGATATAAACGTGTGACGAGCTAATTTTATTTGGAGGATTTGCCGAAGCCAGCCGCGCACCGAGCGACAAAACAATTTCTGGAGAAATTGCACGTGAACTGAAATCAATGAATTGTTGAAATGAACGATAATTCGTACAATGTCGCCGTTCAGTTGGGAATTTTTGTGTATGTCTTGAAAAAATATGAGCCTGAATTCTTTTGGTTTAAATATGGAAGGATGAGGTCGCTGAGTGTGCGGCTGGTTTCAAAGGTCAGTTTAAATTCTTCTGTCGTTGTTTGTCGAGGAGGTAGAGGGATGTCTAAACATTTGGCGAGTGCAGTCGCTTCCTATGTGAGTGAGTTCACACGCTAATCAGCCTAGCATAGCCTACTGCTAGTTAGTTGGCCTTTGATTTAGAATTTTTTACTCATTGGGAGTCCGGTTTTGGTTCTTACACGAAGCTAGGCTAAGCTAACATTTAGGCAAGGCCAACGAAATTGATTAATTGAATTCCAGTCACCAAAAAAATCCCGTTCTCTCAATAATCTCAGATTAATTGATTGAGAAGTGCCAATTAACACACATGGGCTCAGGCTAATTTCTTGCGCGGCTAACGCTCATCCGGGCTCTGGCGGCGTGAACTGCCAGGCGGTCCCAAACCGTTGCGATGCGGCAGCGGGGGGCGCTCACACCTTTTTCGCGCTGTCGGGTTTTTCGTCACTCAGGAAGGGAAGCTCCTCAGCGTCGCCCCCTAGCTTCAAAACCTGGCGGTTCAGGTCCAGGCAGCACTGCAGAAAGCAAGTATTGATCATATTCACTCATCTTTTTCTCTTGAGTTGTATTTTTTTTATTCTCGCTTACTTTGAGTTTGAGCAGAGTGTGCAGGCCGAGGCTCAGCTCGCACGTCTCGTCTTCTAAGAGGTAAAAATAATTTTTCAAGCTCTTCAGCAAAAGCCAAGGTTTTTAAATGCTTTTCCTGGTTGTACCTTGGACCAAAGCAGAGCACTGGATCGTCTTTGAGCCCAGCTGAAGCTTGAGGTCGTTCACCGAGCCGCCGCTTTGGACCCAACCGGTCCCCGAGAGCCTGATGGAACACCACAACATCACCAACTTCAAATTGGAAGTAAGAGTTCAACCTCACATTTTGTTTTTCGAAATGATGTATGATACACACAAAAGAATTTAATTGAATATATCGATTTAGTGAGGACGTTCTTACCCGAGCCGTTGGCAGCAGGACGCCGAGATGTGGTTGTCTACGCTGTTGGTGTTTAACGAAAGTGTCACTTGACGCTCGCAGCACTGAGAACACAAAATGGAGTGTTGTCGTCAAAACACAAAATGGATGCCTGATTTGTGCTGACTTGTTGTCGTCGCAATTGGTGGTTAATCATCGTTTACGAATGGACTTAATGGAACATGGACAGGATGTTCTTCAATGCTGCGTCAGCTAATATTAAGTCAGCCATTCTGTAGCTTAAACTGAATTTCCACACACCTGTTGAAAAATTACAAATTGTAAGGTTCCCACAGGCAACTCAAACCCCCAAGTGGAAAAAAAAACATCCGTCCATTTTGGTTTGAAGGTGTTCTTTTTCAGAATGCCCGTTAAATCAATATAGCCGCTGCACTTCAGCCCCTCGGGTTATTTTCCCCCTTGAGGAAAAAAAAAAAAAGCAGCATTTTTTTCTCCATTGTTTTGAAGTGCTCAAGCTGAGCCTGCCTTTTATCCACGAAGGCAGAGCAGCTTATCAGCAACACCGCAAAAGGCTCGGTCTTTCTTTTTTTTTTTCTGTCTTTTGTCTCCGTGCTAAAATCTCTCTTCTTGCAGTGAAGTTTAAAAATAGATGTTGGATAAGTAAACCACACGAGATGGAGCACTTAGCTGCGTGTGAGCAAAAAAAATAAAAATGTTGAATAGTGCTGAAAAGGTTGCACAAATATTTCACGTAGTTTAACTGTAATTTTTTTACCAAAATTAAACAGTTTAAATTTTGGCTACCTTGCAGTGAACGCGCAGAGCGGCGAGACGTGTCGTTTCGGAGGCCGCCGCGTCGCCGCCGTCATCGTCCGATCGCAGACTCTTGTCGCTCTCGGCCGAGGAGTCGTCGGCGCTTTCGTCCTCACCGTCCGCTTGCCCGTCCTTGCCGTCGTCGGCCAGCGGCGAGCGGACGTGTGCGGCGGGGTCTCGGGCCTCGCCCCGCAGCCGCGTGATGTTGCCCTCTAGGAGGCGGCGCTGCACGATGCTGTGGGGTTGCTATGGAAATAAACCAGTGTCATGGATGTAATCCAGTCCTCTCACGTCTGGCCTTGTCTCAAATTGCCTTTCAGTGTCCATCTGGGAAGATGCTCAGCTCCACCAGGGAGGCAGGCGCGTTTGGCAGCCGCGGAACGGTAAGATGAGGAAGCGAGTACATTGTCTGCTTGGCTGAACATCAAAATGGCAAAAAAAGGCTCCCTGCACTCCCTTTGCACTCCATATTTGGGGCCACTCAGAATCTCCTCAGGCTCACAGTCTTGGGATTTATCCGTCAATTCTAATTGGGCCCCTAACGCTAATTGCTAACTAACTAGCCTAAACAAGCCAGAAAGCATCTGGCAAATCCAAAACACCTGCTAATTGCCAGACACAGAATAACAAATACATGCTAACTTATATTAGCATAACTCCTTTCAAGCATCCCAAGAACACCCTAATAGCACTCTGGGTGAAAGGTCGCCTATTAAATGAATACTGCAAATTTTCCACGGATGTGTATCGTGCCTAATAAAGTGGCGACTCTCCAATCCGCCTGCTGGCCGCTTGCATCCTAACGTTATTTGTGGCAGGGTTGCAGGCGCCCGGAGCACAAACAGACAACGATCGAAATTGAATTGCGCTCGTAGATTGAATTTATCCTAACTGTCTGCTTCCCTGCGCAGAGGAAACACCTCAAAATAAGATATGACTAGTGGCTTGCTACTTTTTATCTTTTATCGAATTCATGGCTGCTAACCGGTGAGCAATTACTCAACTGTTGAGTTAGCGATTTGCTTTTGTGTCAAGCTGTTATGTAGTCATTTATTATGCTGTGCTCAGCGTATTTAAAAGTCGAGAAGTTGTTAGCTTGTAGCTCGTCAGCGATTTTAAACTATCTATTTGCACTTCACTGCCGTTGTTGGGGTTGTTTGAGTCGACTATTTTTAGCTGCCCAACTTCCAGCGGAACACACAAAAAACACTCACATTAGCACGGATACTAATTGTCCTGTGGAGAATAATAATACGAACGCAGCCAGGGTACATTTAAGCTGCCTATATTTTACTGCCATAATGGTTCTTGTGAGTGTGCTTGACTTTGAAGTGCTGCTCTGCTGCTGCTGCTGCCTGCTGGGGAAAAAAAAAAAACCCTCATATTTGGAGATGAATATAAAACACCTGCTGCAGGATTAAGTCAACTCTGGTCCATCTGCCTCCATGTGGCACCTCTTCTGGACTCGACGTTCCCTTCCATTTTGATGTTTTATGCACAAGATGGCGGTGTATGTGGAGCTCAGGTGGTTTGTGTCACTGGACTCAGATGTTGAGCTAACAATTCCCACACATCTGCGCTTTGTCTTTACATTTAATGCACGCATGGTTGCATAATAACCCCCCCCTCGGGTTGCACGTGTCCTCAAGACGACGTTTCACTTGCTTTAGAGGACGGCCATTTTTTTTTTTTTCTTTCTAACATGTTCGCTGATGCTCGCCACTCGGCACCCACTAACCCTCGGGCAAAAGAGAACAAAAAACAAA
This sequence comes from Syngnathus scovelli, assembly GCF_024217435.2. Classification (NCBI taxonomy): domain Eukaryota; kingdom Metazoa; phylum Chordata; class Actinopteri; order Syngnathiformes; family Syngnathidae; genus Syngnathus; species Syngnathus scovelli. The sequence goes on from NC_090868.1 coordinate 1,326,684, forward strand.
CGTTGCGTAACCAACACTGCTGAATTACACATCAGAACGGAAAGGCCGGCGGTGGATTCTCGTGCAGGATGACATTTAACTGCCAATTACTATTTCATTATTTATAAGTGTTAACAATGCTTCCCATTTTCCACCCTGATTTTGAAATCAATTTTTTTCCGAAGACATTTATCAGAATCAAACTACTAGCGAGCCAACTGCTAGCTTGTCGACCACAAGCTAGTGACTCCAACGCTAATGACAGTCAGCTCTGTGTCTCGATCTGTATCTTTCTATACCCGACTTGCCATGCTAATTTGCTACTTTTCATCCAGAGAGAAAATGCTAAAAAGATTAAATAAATAGCTGTCAGGCTCGCAGACATCCTTAGGATGTCATTCTTGTCATTTAATGACTTTCTCAAGTGTATTCAGCGGCTAAACGGCGACCCAGGCTCTCATCTGACAATTTCCATTCCCGCCGGCTCAAATCGTCAACGCCATGCTTGACAGATTGCTTTTTTCTTTTTCAAATTTGCCTATCTGCCCAGACACAAGCGTCATTCCAGATAATTGGTTTTAACATAAGACCCTGATGTAGCGGTTGGAGCGCTGGCAGCTAATAAATGACTAGCGTGTTAAGCTCCTCAAAACTAATCAAGTTTTAACCATTCATAGCTTACTTCGTGGTATTTCAAATTTCCTTTCCCTGTTTTTTCTTTCCTGGGTTCAACGCAGGACAAAAATAACTCTAGCGCTTAGAATTTATTGCCAAAATAGATGGAGCGGCTGCGCTAACTTTCAGTGTTAGCTTCCTCGGTTACTTCCTGCATTAGCTTCTGAAGTTATTTGTACACGATTCCAAAATGTGAGTTTCCACCCTGTGGCCCCAATGAACTTCAACTGCCTGTCAAGAGCTGTCTTGAAATCTTCCATCATGCTGTCAAGCTGGCCAGCGATCAGCTGCTGGCCACACTCACTCGCTTAATTGCCAGCGTGAGTTATTGTTAGGCGTCCTTGGGTCCTTTGAAAGGTCCCTGCTCGTAGTAGTGACATTACAAATGACTGACATTTTCTATGCTCCTCCATAAAGATCATGTGGAGGCACCAGCGAGTTCATTCTTGATGTCCTCCGGGGTGTGCGCACTTACCAGGTCTTTAGACGTTCCCAGTCTCTTGAGACCGTCCAGGGGCAGCAGGTCAGCCGAGTCCTTGTGCGTGAACTGCGTGGCCTGCTTGAGACGGCGCTGCTGGTGCAGGATGGCTTTATCTCGGATGGCCAGCTCACCTTTTTTGGCCTCACTCATGGTCTTCAAAACTGGAATCCCGCTCCGGCCCCCCCTCCCCGAAACAAAAGACACCAATGTAGCTTCAAGGAGAACAGTGCTGATTTGTTGTGTTCCTCCTGGATGATGGTCTGATGTGGTCGAGCATCCTCCTGCGTGATTTCCCGTCTGTCTCCTTCCGAGCGGATTCTCCTCCCTCGCCCGCTTGCTTTCTCTCCTCCCTCGACACTCCTCCCCCCTCCTCTTGCTCTCGTCAGACACCGATGTAGAGCGAATGTTTTGCTCACTTGCAACTGGCGTCCTGGCGAATGCTCGCTGATGAGCCTCCGCGGTCCCGCTGCGGAGGTGTGACCCCACGCAGCCTGAGCCAATCAATCGTGCAGCAACGATCGTTCCCTTTCGCTCCACTAAACACTCAATTGAAAAGCTGTTTAACCCTTGGAGGCATTTTTCAATCGTGACATCAGTCTGGTGTGGAATTTGTGCATGAATTCTTAAGTCCTTGTGAAGGTTAGATTTGGTTGGATTTCGAGGTGTTAGTTGGCGCCCTCTGTTGGCCTTTTGTCTGAACTACACGCATTTCCGACTCTCCGACCTCCTGAGCTGCATTTTTAATAATGGCATCCGACATTAAACAGAAGTCGTTGAGCCCTCATGGAGGTGAATCAAGGTGGATTGCTAGCTGGTTTGTGTCTCCCCCTGTTGGCCAGATGCTGGCATTACACTTTGTCACCTAATTTGTCTCTTTTTTTCTTGCTATTGTTTAATTCAGTTTGGATTTTTCAGAAGACAGTTTCCATTAGCCTAAGAATATAGCGTCAGGAAGGCGATTTAAACTTGTAAAAATTATTTTACTGACGGAAAATGACTTGACATATTTTTAAATGTTATTCTTAAGTGCTCAACGTTATTTAGCTTGGATTTCTGGGTTGTTTCTGTCGCCCTCTGTTGGCCACCTGTCCACACTACCCACATTTCTATCCGTCTTAAGCTTGCATATATTTCAGTCCAGGTTAACAACTTCGATTCATAAAATATTTAATTTATATTAATAATTATAATTCTCAATTTATCACACAGATTGAGGAATGAAAAGCACCTTTATTCAAAGAACAAACTTTTGCAACTTTAGCAACAGCCCAAAAAAAACAATAAAACAGCAGTATGGTCATTTTGTGCTTTTTGTGAGAGGAGCGAGTTTGTAATGGAAAAGGCACGTATGCAATTGAATGTCACAGAATTTCAACTCTTTCTATCTTTAACATAGGAATGCTTTTTTTTTTTAAGGTTTGTCATGAACATCTGCAACCTGTATTCCAACAATAATGACCATTTTGACCTTAACTATTGGATGTTTTTTGACCACTGACATCTGTCTGCCCCCCCTGTAGGTCTGGAGTGTGAAATACAAAGTGCAATTTAGCTTAATTTGGCCTCAATGCTGTGGCAGATGTAACTGCAGTCTCTTCCATCACAGCACGTTGGGGAGATAAAGCGAGCAAAGCAGCATGTTCTGTCCGAACGCTCGCAAGCGCCTGAAGGCCTCCCAGGCGTCGTTGAATATGTTGTACTTGAGGAAGACGCGGTGCTCCATGCTGGTGGACAGCCCCACGTCGCGGCTCATGATGTAGATGCCGTCGTTGTGCAGCGTGCACGTCAGGTTGAGGCCCGACTTGGACGTGTTCTCCTTGAGCTGCAGCCACTCGCCGGTGGTGACGTTGTACGACTGCACGGTCAGCACGTCCTCCATCTCGCTGGGCCAGCGCCGCGTGTGCTCCAGTTTGTGCGTGTAGCCGCCCACCAGGTAGATAGTGTCCTCCACCGACAGCATCTGCTGCTTGCGCACGTGCACCGTGCACGGGCGGAACGCCGTCCACGTGTCGGACACAGGGCAGTAGCGCAGAAGATTGGTGTTGCGCACTACGGCGAGACACAAACGTTAGCAGAAAATGGCCAGATGCAAACTGGACCTTTGCGCCCACCTCTGGCCGTGTATCCGCCCATGACGTAGATCATTCCCTGGCACTCGCAGGCCGAAAACTCGGCCAGTGGGTCGGGCATGGACGACACGCAGGTCCAGTAGTCGTTCTCCGGGCTGTAGCACTCCACCGTGCCCAGACTTTGTCCCCCGACGGCGTACAACTTCCCTTGCACGGCCAGGAGCTTGAAGTTGGACCTGAAGGACAGCAAAAAGGGGTCAGGGTCTTAACGGCTCTTGAAAGAACTTGATGGCGATCTGCCAAACTGCCGCTCCAGCCATGTTAACGTTACCTCTTCTGGTTGAGTGGCGCCACCTGGTTCCACTCGTTCCTGCAGGGGTTGTAGCAGTGCGTGGCCGAGATCTCCTGGCTGCTGGTTCGGTAGCCCCCGGCGATGAAGAGGTAGTTGTCCAGCACGGCCGAGCCGTAACCTCTCACGTTGATCATGTCCGCCGGCAGGTTGTTGGCCAGCGGCTTCCAGCGCTGCTCAGCCTCGCCGTACCTCAGCATGGAGCAGGGCTCTTCCTGGTCCGGCATGTCCAGGCACAGGCTGCTGAAGTCCCCCATGGCCACCAGGGTGGCGGCACCCCTCATGCGCATCTCCTTGGCCTGCTCCCTGACAGCAGGGGGGAGGCTGCAGAACTCGGGTCGCCTCATCATGGGGTGGTAGTAGCAGCTCATGAATTTGAGGCAAGCGCTGCGCAGCTCGTGAGTTCCGTAAACCTCTGACAAGGTGTAGAGCTCCACGCAGTTGTCCAGCCGGATCTCTGCCATCAGCACCTTGAGGATGGAGGTGACCTGCAGGAAGGATGCTGTCTCGATCAGGTCCTCCAGGGTCTCGTTGACGATCTCTACTTTGGAGGTGTTGATGAACTCCAGGACCAGCTCCAAGCCGGGGGCGCTGAGGCCCTGCAGCTGCACGGAGTCCTCCGTGGACTCCCTCATTCCCGAGCTGTACAGAGCACGGAAGTAGTCGCTCTTCTCAATCAGCTTCCTCTTGTTCACCTCGTATCTTTTGTCCTCCATCACGATGGCGATGTTGTGCTCCGATGACATGTCGAAAAGAGTGCGCGTCTCGAGCAGGCCGACTTGAATGGATTTGGTTTACGTCTCCCCGGTGTGAACCGCTCCAAATATGGCCATGTTTGGCCCACGGCTCGTCATGGAGCAACTTTCTATAGCCGGGGAAGCTAACCTGCAAACGACGCCAGACAGAACCGGCCACAGACAGGCCAGCAACGCACTTTAACACCCCGCAAGAGTCCAATAAAAGACCCCCCGAAGATAAAAGTGGTAGTTTAAGTGATGCAAAGAACTTCCAAAAGCTACCGTGGTGATTTGCATCCCATTTTGTCAGCCTTCACTGCCAACTTTGGGATTGTTTTGGTTCCGAGCGCTCTTCGTCGTTGGTGGCTTTATTGCTAACTTTCATGCTTCTGCCGCCTGGCGGTGTTTGAACGCTACTGCGTTTGACTCGATTGGCTCGTTATTTGGATCATTCTCTGCTTCTTTCACTCGAGATAATAACGTTAGGAAAATATGGTTTGGAAGAACTCGTTAAATACGGTTTAAATACAGGAATGGTGGCGTTTGAAACATTCTTGGCAATTGTCTTTTAATTCGAAACCGGGAGATGGCATGTATGCCTTCCCTCTCGGCTTGACGTCGGTGTTTATGCTTTTAGTTTGAAAACCGGACGTCTCATCTCGTCTGTGCATTCCTTGTGACTTGACGTCGGTGTGTTTATTTGCGTGTGACAGGCAGACGGTGGCACATCAATGACTGGGGCGTTACACGCCCGGACCGTTTTGACTCTGTGGCTCCAGGCAGCGAGCCGTCCGCCGTTCGTTATCCGAGTTGATGATGTGGAAACCGGCGTGCGCCTCCTGGTCCCCCCGCTGCCTGCTGATGCTCATCATCGTCGCCGCTGTCAAGACAACCTACGCCGACACGACGCTACCGCCGTGCGATGAGGTAAGCGTGCACAATAGATCATATTATTCATTTGTAAAATTAGTGCAAAACATTGATAAATAATAACAGTGGTGATATTTAATTTGTCGCTATGCATAACACGTTGGCAAAATAGTTGAATTGCACATTGAAGCTTTAACAAATTGTTAATTTGATACCATTCATTTGATATCATTTTAAAAGTGTTGTCATAAAAGGGCCCATTCCCGAGCCAAGCTTGTGCTAAACTAACCAGCTATCTTCAGCAGTAATGGAATATAATCAAATTTTTGGTTTGTGCGTCCACTCAGCTTCAGTTATTGTCACTGCTGCCTTTTTATGGCTTGCCCCCATCCAATCTCATCTCCTTCCTCATCCATCGCCATGGCAACCGGCACGAGTTACCCGGGAGACCGACAGATTGCGCGAGCTGGCTGTTTGTCTTTTTTCCTCGGCCGCTTATCGGTTTCACGGCCGTGAGCGGCGCTTTTAATTTGCAGGCGCCTGTGCTTCCGCCTGGAAGCGAAAGCATCGCCGAGGTGCGTCTGTTGCCTCGGGTGATCGTCGAGAGGAGCTGGGAACTCATGCAAACATGACACGGGAAATGTGGTGAAAAGTCAAGAATTTCAAAAATGCCCATCCAACCTGTTTGTTGCCTCACAGGGTGTACAAGTAAACAAAAACAATCCATTATCCTCAGTTAGCAAATGGAAATGAACAATGATTTTTTTTATTCAGCGGTGCACACTAGAAATATTGTCACGAGGACTGACCGCATATCGTAATTGAGTGAGCTGCTCCTCCGGCCAAAACATGCATTAAACAAACCTGTGGCCGCGCTTTCCCGCTCCGGCCCATTAGTTGCCATGGCGATCAGGGTCACCCAGGCCACTTTCTCCGCTCCGCCGTCCATTAATAATTGCTAGCAACATAACGAGGGCCGTTATGTCCCTGCAGATGGACTACTACTACCAGTACACGGAGTGTGACACCACGGGGTCCCGCTGGAGGGTGGCCATCCCGCTCAATCCGGGCACCTGCTCGGGCCTCCCGCCCCCCAGCAGGGGAACCGACTGCAGTGAGTCTAGCGCCACCTAGAAATGCTCTTTCCCGGCTTCATTTCGCTTTTGTTCAGCCTTCTCGTGCTCGGCCGGAAAGTTCCTGGAAATGTCCACGCAGTCGTGCACGCCGTGCGCGGCCGGCTCCTACTCGCTGGGCAGCGGCCTGCGCTTCGATCAGTGGGACGCCCTCCCCGGCGGATTCATCAGCATCGCCAGCTTCCTCAACGCCAAGCCGCCCAACGGCGACTTCCAGGCGTGCAGCAAGTACGTTTATCTTTCTCGTCCCCACGGTTAGGCGGGATAATTGAGCGATTGACGTCTTTTGCGGCGCAGCTCGACGTGGACGCCGCAAGGCGTGTACCTGGAGTCCAACCGGGACGAGTGCACCGTCTCGCTGGTCTACGTGGTCCACCTGGAGAAGCAGGGCTCCGTCTCCTTCACCTACCAGTACCCCGACAACAACATCTTCTTTGAGTTCTACGTGAGAACACTTTTGTCCTTGTCAGCCACATGTCAGCCAACAAGTGACTCTCGCCGCGTGCGTGTGTTCAGGTCCAGAACGAGCAGTGCCAGGAGATGAGCCAGAGTGACGAGCAGAAGTGGATCAAGGTGACCAGCAACGGAGAATGGGGAACGCACGCGGTGAGTGGAAGTTGACAACAACACACAACGTACACGTGGACACACTCTGATGCGAACTTGTGTCGCAGATCAACTTGTGGGCCGGCACCAACATCCTGTACTGGAGAACGACGGGCATCCTAGTGGGCGTCAAGATGGCGAAACCTGTGCTGCTCAAGGAAATCAGAATAGAAGGTCAAGAAGAAAAAAAAAAAGTGGCCAACGTTCCACATTTTGCTCATCTTTTGGAATATTGTAAAAAGGTGTGGCCTACACGTCCGAGTGCTTTCCCTGCCGACCCGGGTGGTTCAGCGCCAGCCCCGGCTCGTCCTCTTGTCGCCCGTGTCCCAGCGGCACCTTCTCCGCCAAGGGCTCCACTTCTTGCACCGCCTGCCCACCGAATCACTACTCACGTGCGTACGCATCCACATTTCACAAATCTAATGTACACTTGGTCAAAAATCGACAAAGAATTTATGCAACATGAGATGTGGAGGAAGTAAAAGTGCAGAGTCATAGCTTCCAGGAAATTAAGCAATTTCATTTGGTGTTAGTCAAATTAATTATAATTGTGCGACTATAATATTGTTATTGTCTTAGTGGAGGGATGGGCCGAGTGCAAGGTGAGGCCTCCGTGTGCCGACAGAGACTATTTCCAGATTCACACGCCTTGTGACAGCCAAGGAAAGGTTAGTGTGTACACGCGCACACGCACACACACACACACACTCTTCCTGGTTACTCATACCAGGTCCACATGTGTGAAAGGAATTAATGCTAATGCTAAGATTGAGAAGATGCAAAGGAGAGAAACAAACATGAGAGCTCTGAAATTGTGCCCCCCCCCCCCCAAGCTCATCTAGTGTGTTATTGGAAATATGACATGTATTTCAAGTATTCATTCCAAAATTGCATATTCATTCAGCTTTGGGATTAAGTTTGAACCATCAGTTTTCTTTTTCTTTATCACCCCTCCACTGCAGACGCAGGCGGTGTACCGCTGGGTGCAACCTAAGATCTGCGACGAGAACGCCACCGGCGCCGTGGCGCTGCCCGCCTCGGAGCGCCGCAAAGCGTGCCCGCCGTGCAACCCGGGCTTCTACAACAGCAACGACTCCACTTGCTCGCCGTGCCCGCCCGGGACGCGCTCGGACGGCACCTACGGTAATGCTCACGCGCGCCCGCTGCCGCGTTATCTCGGCCCCTGGCATGTCGCCCGACTGGTCGGGCCTGAAAAAGAAGGTCGGGGGTCACAGACGTTTTCACAATGCGTCGCCAATGTCGAGAGAATTGTGTTTTCTTCCCGCTTTACGGGCATTTCTTAACATTTGTGCGTGTGCGCAGCGTGCACGGCGTGCCCCTCGGGCACAGAGCCGGTCCTGGGCTACGAGTTTCGATGGTGGAACGTCCTCCCGGCCAACATGAAGACTTCCTGCTTCAACGTGGGGAATTCCAAATGCGACAGCATGAACGGTAAGATTTTTGGCGCGCGTCCATTGGCTGCGGTTTTTCAGAGTGACACAACTTGACAAACCGATTTGTTGCGCAAGAGCTGCGAGAACTACAAATAGGTTCGATGGAGCCGATCGAAAAATGTTTGGCTTTGTGTCGACGTTCAGGTTGGGAAGTGGCGGGCGACCACGTCCGAAGCGGAGCCGGCTCATCGGACGACGACTACCTTATCCTCAGCCTGCACGTGCCGGGCTTTAAGTAAGGATGCCCGCGAGGCTCATCGGCGTGCCCACGCATGAACGGGGCGTGTTTTTCTTTCGGCGCAGGGTGCCAGCGTCGCTGTCGGGCATGAGCGGCGGCGAGGTGGGGCGGATCACCTTTGAATTTGAGACGCTCTGCAGCGGTGACTGCCAGCTCTACTTCATGATGGTGAGTGCAAGGAGGTCATTCGTTGGGCCCGGCTTCACGCTTGTCCTGTGGCGCCCCCTGCAGGACGTGCACAGCAAGAGCACCACCGTGGTGGAGTCGTGGGAGGGCAGCAAAATCCGCCAGTCGTATTCGCACAGCATGAGCAGGAACGACTCTGTCACTTTCACGTGGGCCTTCCAGAGGACCAATCACGCTCTGGATGTAAGTTAAAAAAAAAAAAGAAAATCAAACTGGGATCAGACGCTGAGTGCCCCTAATGAAGCGTCCCGTTTGCACAGGTGCGTCGCTACGTGGCCGACAACGTGAAGCTCTTCTCTATCCACGTGACCAACGTGCTGGAGGGCGTGGCCTCGGGATGCCGAGCGTGCGCCCTGGTCCCCGACGGCTCCCGGCGAGCCGGCTCCACGTGCGTGCCGTGCCCGCCGGGCTTCTACATCCACACCGAGACCAACCGATGCGAGGAGTGCCCGCCCGGCACGCACCTGGCCGGGCGCCACACCTACGGCCGCGAGGCCTGCGTGCCGTGCGGGCCCGCCAGCATCAGCGACCGGGTGAGCGAGCGCTCTACCGACACGCGGCAAGAGAAAAGAACAGAATCCATAAATGTGTGTTATCCTCCAGGAGCATTCCCGTTGCTACAGCGACTGCTCCTTTTCGCACCTGCACAACAACTGCACGCTGACCTACGACCTGAGCGCACTGAGCGACGTGGCCTCGCTCACCCTGGAGCCCAGCTTCACCACTAAGGGCACCAAGTACCTTCACCTTTTCAACATCAGCCTGTGTGGCCACCAGGTTAACTCAAAAGCAACCTTTGACAAGATAATAAATTTCGTAGGCGTAACCACGGCGATGCGTGTGCGTACAGGGCCGCAGAGCAGCAGTGTGCAGGAACAACCTGACCGACTTCAGCGGCGTGTTCAACAAAGACGAGCAGGGCAACGACGACGGCGCCGCCCGGCTGGCCAACGCGGTGGACGGCTTCATCTGCCAGTCCACCATCATCCCGGCCGACGGGCGCGGCTTCCGGACGGCCATTTCCTCGCAGTCCGTCCGCCTGGCCGACATGTTTCTCGGTAGGTCCGCTTTTGAACGGCGCCGTTCTGCTCGGCTGCCACTCAGTGTTAGTTTGGCGCCCCCCGCAGGAGCGACTGTGGACCGCTTCCTGGACGGCGTGAGGGCTGACCCAGGGCTCTTCCCGGAAAACACCAACAATGTTCCAGACATCAACTTCTTCTACAGGTAGACAATCGATGTGTGTTTTTCTACCCACGTGACACATTTCTTCATGTTATTTTCATTTCAGGTCGACACAGGTGACGGCGTCCTGCGATCAAGGCCGCAGTTCGGTCATCGTGGTTCGCTGTAATCCCAAAAAATCAGAACGTGGCGAGCTCTCTGTGCCCAGGTCGGTCAAGCATGTGTGAAAATGTTGAGACATTTTTTTATTTTATACAGAAACATATCATGAAAATATCTTTTGTGGGGGTTTTTCTAGCTCCTGTCCTGCAGGAACCTGTGACGGCTGCGCCTTCCACTTCCTGTGGGAGAGCGCCAGCGCCTGCCCGCTCTGCACGCGAGTCGACTACCACCAGCTGGATGGCGCCTGCAAAGGCGGCATCCAGGTAGCCGCGTGCACCGCACACTCGTAATCATAACGTCACGTGCTGGAGTTCCTATCATCCGCCCAATGTGTTTCCAGGAAACATTTTACTTGTGGAACGAGCCCAAGCTGTGCACCAAAGGCGTCCCGTTGCCTCCCAGAAGCTCCGCCCCTTGCGAGTCCGTGGTCTTGTGGCTCAAGTTGGGCGTGAGCGGCGGAGCCTTTTTGGCCGCGCTGCTCGTCGTCCTCACCTGCTATTTTTGGAAGAAGAACAAGAGGTGCGTCTTCATACTTGTGACCACGTTTGCCTTGGGTGATCACGTGACGTAACGTACTCGCGACAGGCTGGAGTACAAGTACTCCCGTCTGGTGATGTCGGCCAACAAGGAGTGCGAGCTGCCCGCCGCCGATAGCTGCGGCCTGGACGAGGGCGAAGACCCCGACGACGACACCGTCTACACCCGCAAGCCCTCCCTGCTGGGCAAGCTCCGCGCCATTGCCAACAAGGTGTGTGTATGCCACTTTAGGACGTTTTTAAACTTCTAATTTAATGCCAAATGGTGTCTTTCAGCATGAAGAAGGAGACAGCAGTGAATCTGTGCAGCTCAACAGCTCTCAGGCGGATCGCTGGGTCCTGGATTAGTCATACTGGTCTCACTTGCCATTTGATGCGCCTCGGTGTGTGGGGAGGAAAAAACTGACCTCTTTGTATTGTTTTGATACATTTTTATTTGGGTTCTTTCAAGGGCCATGTATTTATATAAGTGTTGTTTATTTAATAAACTCCTTTATTAAGCTATGAACGTATTTTTCCCTGGAGTTAACACTTCAATTTATGTTTGATGATTAAGTTGTGACGTCAGATGTTTGCTTGTGCTCACCTGTGCTCCCCTTGGTGGCAATATGTGTCATTGCAAGTGACAGGAGAGGTGGCTGCACTCGCGATACTCACTGAAAAGACGTTCATGTGTAAACCATTAATAACAAACATTTACAGACATGCGCACAACGCGGGGCAGTGTGCGCCGTCTCCCTCCGCCGCAAGCTCCGCCCTCCGCACATAGTACCTCCTCTTTCTCGTACTGTAGATGTACCTCGGCCGTGGCGTAAACTTTGACGGGATTTCTGTCGACTCCCAGCCTTCGTTTTTTGTTTTTAATTAACTTTTTCCGCAGAAGCAGTATGTGAAAGACGAAGGCTGGCAAGCAATCTGCGGAATGACAAGCTTCAGTTCATAGCGCGGTAAGAAATAGTCCCTCTTTTTCCCTGTCTCCGCTTGTTGTGATTTTTTTTTTTTCCTGGCACAAAAATGGTCATGGCCTTGTAGAAAGCCCTCCAAAGTGGACTAAAAACTATTATTTATCATTCTTGTCTTGTAAGTGGCCTAGTTGGTGGGAGTAAAAATGCAGCTGGTTATGTTTTTTGCTGCGCAAACCTCCAAACTTGTTAAAGCCTCATTTGAAGTTCACTCCCGTGACGTCACTCGGCAAGAATTTGGTGTAACAATAAATGCTGTTCAACTATATTAATATTACATTATTATTACGAAGTTTCACTCCGTGTTAATGTTGATATTTTCCAGATCGTCCTAGTTTCTCCTCCGTCATCATATTCAAGCGGTAAGTTTGTTGTGATGTTACAATGCCAAAATAGACAGTATATTTACATGGAGTAAATTAATGTTCTACTTTAGGTCCAGTAATTTGCAAGATGGCTCGCGGCTGCGTCTGCTGCGTCAAGTACATGCTCTTCCTCTTCAACCTGCTCTTTTGGGTAATGCCATTTCCACAACTCCATCCCACATGTGACGGGAAGTGAGTGACCAGTATGTCTGTTGCAGCTGGGTGGGTGCGGCCTGCTGGGCGTGGGCGTGTGGCTGTCGGTGTCGCAGGGCAACTTCGCCACGCTGTCGCCGTCCTTCCCGTCGATGTCTGCCGCCAACCTCATCGTGATGCTGGGCACCGTCGTCATGGTGACGGGCTTCCTGGGATGCCTGGGTGCCATCAAGGAGAACAAGTGCCTGCTGCTAAGTGTGAGTCAGCTGCGATCCAAATGATCATTTATGGGCGCTACAGAGTGTGAATATTATTTGTGTTTTTCTTCCCCAAGTTTTTCATCGTCCTGTTGATCATCCTGCTGGCCGAGCTCATCCTCCTCATCCTCTTCTTCGTCTACACCGACAAGGTTGGACGCGCTCGTGTTTCCGCTGCCAAAGGACGCCACGAATGTGTCCGTCTGTTTCCTCGCAGGTGAGCGAAAACGCCCGGCGGGATCTGAAGGACGGGCTGGTCCTGTACAACACGGACAACAACGCCGGTTTGAGGGATGCGTGGGACGCCATTCAGGGGGAGGTAAGACGACACGTGGCGATGCAGGTGAAAACGCTTTGTCGTGACGTCTCGATGTTGCGCACGCAGTGGCACTGCTGCGGCGTGACGAGCTTCAGCGACTGGCGCGCGGCGCTTCAGGTGGACGCCGTTCCCGACAGCTGCTGTCAGCTCGTCCATTCGGGATGCGGACACAACGCTTCCAATGCCTTCTGGACGCGGGTCAGTTGATCAAATTGGACTCAAATGAAAAAAATTTGAGGCTGTTTGCATTGAAAGTTGACTTCTTCTTTCTTACAGGGCTGCTATGAGAAGGTGGAGGAGTGGCTGGACGACAACAAGCACCTTCTGGGCACCATCGCCATGTGTGTCTTGGTCATTCAGGTGAGCAGTAGCCTTCAGCGGCCGCCATTTTGTGACGTGACGGCGCTCTTTTAATGGTGTGTCGCTTTCAGCTCCTCGGCATGGCCTTCTCCATGACGCTGTACCAGCAGATCCACCGCGGCGGCAAAAAATACCAAGCCTGACCCCGGTACATTCCACTACCACAAGGGGGCATACACACACACGGATCCATTTATTACTTTTGATCAGTTACTTTTATACCACAAGTATTTCTTGAGTGTCCTGACATGTTCAATAAAAGCACACAGCCGATCCCGTTTTTATTTTTGCTCCGCGTATAAGCACAACGATCTTCACAAGGCCAGCGTCTTGTCATTGTCATAGACCACGTCGCCCTTGACGACCACGAAGCGGATGAGCTCCTGATGCGCGCCCAGCTGGTAGATGAGATGCTCCCACCTGTGCAGAGCCGCTCTCATCTTTTCATTTACAGTCACCATATGCGCCATCTCCTTTTGAGTAAGAGCTATTTACCGCGGGGCGTTGATGACCAGCAGGTCGCCGTGTTTTCCCGCTTCCAGCGAGCCGTGCGTGTGGGAGCGTCCGAGGGCGTAGGCGGCGTTGATGGTGGCCGCCGCCAAGGCCTCGGGCATGGACATCCTCATGTTGACGCAGGCCAGGTGCATGACGATGGGCTTCGGGTGGGAGGGAAAGAAAAGCGGCATAAAAAAAAAAACCCACGGGAAGGCACTGGACTCACCATGGAGCAGCAGTACGCGTTGGGGTTGAAGTCGCTCCCCAGGGCCACGATCACGCCCGCATCCAACATGGCGCGCGCCCTCGGTTGGGCTAGCCTGAGGATGTAAGCTGTGGTCGGCAGCAGGACGGCCGCCGTCTTGGCCCGGGCCATGGCGGCGATGCCCTGGTCCGTCACTTCCTCCAGGTGGCTGACGGCCAACGCTCCAAGCTCGGCCCCCAGCTGTGGGCGAGACGTGAGAAAGGACGCTCCTGGACGGACGACAAACGGAGGCCTACCTGAGCGGCGTTCATGGGATGCAGCTCGTCTCCGTGGAAGTTGGCGTTGAGGCCCATTTCCATGCCCGCCCGCAGGATGGCGCGGGTGGAGGACACGTCGAAGACTCCCTCCTCGCAGAACACGTCGATGTTGTCCACCCGCAGCGTCCCGGCCGCCATGCGCTCCTTCAATGCGGGAAGTTGAACCTGCAGGATGTCCTCGGTGGCTTCTGCCACACTTTTCCCTCTTCAGACACATTGAAGTAAGTACGCTTGATTTTCACAATCACTCCAGAGAGATTTAGGAGGCTAAAATTTGAGGTGCAGCATACTTGGGCACGGCGTGGGCGCCGCAGTACGTGGCGGAGATGCTGATGGGCAGAGTGCGGCGGGCTTCCTCCATCACCTCCAGCATCTTCATCTCGGTGGGCAGGTCCAGGCCGTAGCCGCTCTTGACCTCCACCAGCGTGGTGCCGGCCCGCCGCATGCGCTCCAGCCTGCCGCTCAGCGAGGCCAGGAGGTCGTGGGCGGCGGCCGCCCGTGTGCGCTCCACTGTGAAGTGGATGCCGCCCCCTGCTCGGTGCACGTCCATGTAGGTGGCGCCCGCCAGCTGAGGCGGAAACATCATTAGACTGTCTGAAAGGGTCACCGTGGCGACGTGGCGGCTTACCTTCATGGCAAACTCGTGCACGCGGTCGCCGGCCCAGATGGGGTGGGTGTGAGCGTCGACCAAGCCTGTCATCAGAATCATAATAATACTACTTTTTAAAATATATTTTACTTTTTATTATGAAACTCACCAGGCAAGACACACATCCCCGTGGCGTCGATCACGTGATCGAAGGAAGCATCCGAATACTCCAATTCGATCACATCAACCGGGCCAACCGCTTTAATTAGCCCGTCGCTGAGCAGCACAAAAAGCACATTTATATTGAAAATATTAAAAATGTATTTCTAAAGTAAAAACATAGATTTCAATCATTCATCTAGAATGACAATAAAAATGCAGTTAACGTCCACAAGTAAAATTACAATTGCTGGGAAACAAGAAAAAAAGGTTCTATATTGTGGTGCAGTGACTGGCATCAGCCGCTTGAGGGCGCTGTTGAAATGTGAGTAGTAGTGTTAACGACAGATCCCAACGGGACTTGTGACTATGCTTTTGTCGCTAACCTGCCGATGACGACGCTTGCACCGTGGATGACGTGGATGTCGATGTCACTGTTGCCTTTTGTTAGGTATTTCTCCCCGTTGTTGCAAATCACGAGTACCTGCTGCGCGTTTTTCACCAGTAGTTTCAAACGACTTGTCGACATGTTGTCTCTTTCTCCAGATGACGCTGTGAGCTTTTACGCTTCGGAGAGCAAACTGGCTTTTTTTTCCCTCCTCATTCTGTTTGACAAATATTTGAGCAACAGAGGCTAAAGTGCACAAGGGGCGGGGCTTCAAAAAGACAAAACAGGTAAGCCCGTTACTCGGTCAATATGAAACGCGTCTTCTATACACGTTACATGAAATAAGCATGCAACTATTCAGTTAGTGCGTTGTATTTGTTTTGCACGTATGCATCCATCTTCTTTTTGTCCTGCTTGCAGTTATTCTTGTTGACTGCTTTCACATACCCAGAGATGCATGAGCCATCTTTATTCTAGTCTATAATTCTAATCATATAACAAATTTGGATAGAATACATTTTCAATAAGCAGAGGTGTCCAGTTTAATAAAGAGCACAATGTTTTATTGTCTCCTAACAACTAAAAAGTTGGTCACAAACGGTACAAAAAAAAGAAATCAATCATTCTTTTAGTTTCACATGGTGAAAACACAAGCACACTTTCTGACTATAAATCACACACACACACACACACACACGCCGTGATTGTTGGAATCACTCTCTCATTTCTCCATCCTCCTCCTCTTCTTCCACCCCTCGGATGTAGAGAACATTGTTGCACCTGGAGAAGAGGAACTCTTTGAACCACTTGTTGCACGCCATTTACACCTGCTTTGAATTCAACTGGCAATACCTGATGAGGACTTCACCGAGATGACCCGCCAACGCTCCGTCCACGTACTCTTCCGTGTTCGCCAGCTGCCAACAAACATGACACAGCATGAGGTCAACTTTTAATTTTGATTGATGTGATTGTGGCGCTCACCTGCATGTTCATGTAACCGTCCACAGAGACTAGGTAGCCTTTGTACTCCATGCCCCACTTGAGCTTCACCATCACTGGCTTGCCCGTCAGCCCGTTCAGGAAGGGCTTAGGGTTCAGTGGTAAACTCTGCAACAACAAAAAGACATTTCAGATCAAACCTAGTTCTTGAAAATGCCGTTTGATAAAGACAAATATGTTGGTGACATGTTGTACGACGTTTAATATGTAGTACGAGCTTCCATAAGATTGTCTGCATGAGTGGAGGCGAAGCGCTTCATTCATTCCATTGGCGGGGGAGCTAACTGCTAACCAGCTAAACAACGCCGAGGAAAAACCCACAGATGACGAAACTTAATCCCGCACAAGCGCATTGATGAAAATAGATCATACGTACCATTTCGAATTGTTAGATGTATGTAATTTAGTAGCTGGAGTTTGGTAACTAGCTTGTCGTCACAATAGCGTTCGGAAGCGCACACGCTCTGCCCGCCAAACCGGAAGTACTAAGTGTTGACCTCCGTGGAGTCGTGTTTTTTTTACACACTGCCACCCATTGGCTGGAATGCCGTATTACATCAAAATCAAGATGATTTAAAAATGTTTCGTCAATGTTTTCACTATATTAATACTCATTGTATATTTTAAATTTCCACAGTCATTTTAATAGACTGTAGGTAAAAGAGCAAAAAGAAGGCTTAAATTATTATTAGCCATACAATTTGGGCGTTAATACATATTTCACTCCATCGTTCCAATAACATTTAAGTCACCAAAATACTGTCTTTTGTCTTTGACAATAAATGTTATGTAAAACACATTTTGACATGATTGTCATATTGAGGTCGTGGTGTCTGGGCACCTCTTTGTCTGCTGGTGCTAAAATGTCTGACTGTGTTTTACGCAGCCAAGTGTTGCTAAACCATGTGGCAAGTTTAAACCTGATCTTTTTTTTACCCGCCAAAATGTGTGCTTTTCTCTCATAGATCAAGCTCCCCTGCAGTTGTTAACGCATTTTTGGAATACTGCTGCTCTTACATCATCTTCTGACTCGTTCATAAGCGCCATGTCCATCAGCGGCGAAGGCGTGGTGACCATGATGTGTTGACAGCTATGTTTGCGTAAAATATTAGCCCCAACTTGGGAGACTTTTGAAGCAGACCCACAAGCCAGAGAGACATGCTGTGTCCACTGGAGCATGACCCAGACGGGAAGAGATGGAGAAGTCTTTTTTAACATGATGTACCATTTGTAGCCACAAGACGGCGCCATTTTCCTTTTTTCATAGCTCACGCTGATTGGACACTACTTTAGGTACCCAAAATCTAATCCTTTGTCTTTATAAAGATAAAAATGCTTAAGTTGGATGACACCATTTTTTATGTATTATGCATACTGAAGGCTCAATTGGATGGCCAAAATATTAGGAACACCACTCAGGACCATCCATCACAGCATTCATGTAAAGATGTACCTAATCAATATTGTGCAGGTGAATCAACTGTATGATTTTCAAAAATATATACTTTTCCAGGTACTCTGGATGTGTGAGGAGCTCCATCCCATTCCGGAATGTTCCTTTAAGTGAAGTGCAAGAGCGGAGGAGGAGGAGGAGGAGCCGGCTTCCTCACACTACGTGTGAGTGTGTGCGTGTGTGTGTCCTCAGTTGGACTGGCGGGACGAAGCGCTGCGCGTGGAAATGAAAGACGCTGCAGGTTGCCGAGCGGCCGCACACGAGCTGGACTTTTGCTCGTCCTCCTCCTCGGCGCTCTTCCTCACAAGATCATGCTTCCTCCTCCCGCCACACTCTGCCACCTCCTCCTCCTCCTCCTCCTGCTCTGCCATACACCTTCGCCTCAGCTGAGTGACAGACAGAGGCCGCACCAGATTTGAAAGCACGCCGTTTTTTGGGGTTATTTTTTGGGTGCAGAACATCTCCTCCTGCCTTTGGCGCGCCTCTTGGTGGATTACCTCGGAGTGGAGTCAACATGCCGTTGTCGTTTGTGCTGCTGCTGCTGAGCGTGGCCGTGTTGTCAGGTGCAGGTCAGTGTTCAATATTTCACTTTTGTTCTGCTGTGACCATAACATGATTCAGCAATGTACATCGTAAACACGTTGGACTTTGACTGTTGTTAATTCCCTCGGATTCGGAATCAAGTGAAACACGACGAGAGTCCTCATATATAATCCATTTTGTCGAACACGCCACGTTCAACCTTTTGTTGTGCAATAACACGGGCCACCTCATCGTTGTTCATCCCAAGCTTAATTCGCTGCGTCGAATGCGCTGGAGCGTCGTGGTTGAAAGTCTGAAAAGATGCCGGCTCCACAATGCTCCTAATTTGCCCCCCGGCGACCAGCACAATGCGTTCCTCGGCTGACCTCTCCCCACCTGCAGACGGTTACATAATTTGCCGGCGGCTCCTGTTGAAGGCAAAACACGGCCCCTGACAGCTCCCCGGCCCGCCCGGGCCTCATTTGCCATAACGGGCCAACGTGTGGAGCGGCTGACGCACATAAAGGGGGCACCAAACGGGAGCGGCCACCCCGAGGGCTCGTCGGAAGTAAGGCGTCCCGACGCCGCCGGCTGCCAAACTCCATCGGCGTCACGGCCGGCAGGTGCACAATGGCGCCATTATCCCCTTTTTGCGTCACGTTTCCGACCTCCTCGACTTTTTGGATTTACGGGCTGGGCCGCCATTTGATCAATGACGTCCTTCACATCTCAGACTTCAAGTTCAAGTTTCCATCCTTTCTTTGAGTCCAAACAGTTGTGTGTGGGCTCAAATGTTGTTTTATTTTTCCAGGCGCAGCGCCGGAGGCAATGTCACGAGCGGGCGTGGCCCCGCGCTGCGAGAGCCGCGCCTGCAACCCCCGCATGGGCAACCTGGCGCTCGGCCGCCGCGTCCTGACCCAGAGCGCGTGCGGCAACAACGGCACCGAGCCGTACTGCGCCTACGCCGAGCCGGGCCTGGCGTGCGGCCCCGCCAAGTGCGGCAAGTGCAACGCCGCCCTGCCCCACCTGTCGCACTTGGCGGGCGCCATGTCCGACTCGTCCTTCCGCCATCCCGACACCTGGTGGCAGTCGGCGGAGGGCGCCGACTCGGAGACGCTGCAACTGGACCTGGAGGCCGAGTTCTACTTCACGCACCTCATCGCCGTCTTCCGCTCGCCGCGGCCCTCCGCCATGACGTTGGAGCGCTCGCAGGACTTTGGCCGCACGTGGCGCACTCTGCAGTACTACGCCCGCAACTGCAGCGCTGCTTTCGGCGTCCCGGAGGGCAAGGCGGTCACGTCCGGTGGGGACGGCGCCACCTGCACGTCCAAGTACTCCGGGGCCTACCCGTGCACCCGAGGAGAGGTGAGGCGCAGCGCCGCTTTTGCAGAATATTTCTTTTCTATCTTAATTCTGCCACCCATGTTGGCGTGAGGTCATGAAAGCGATATGCTTGGCACCTTCTTGGTTAGCAATGGCTGCCCAAATAAGTGCCAGGCAAGTGTCAAAAACCGCGACTTGAAGTTGTGTAATTCGATTTTGCCGCTATTGAATTCCATCGACAATAGCGGAGCACCCCGCCCCCCCCTCCCGGACCGTTATCGATAGGCCTTGAGTTATACAAATGTAATCCGATGAGCGGAAAGGCCCCCCGGCGGCTCCCTCAAAGCGGGTCTGAGCCTTTCGGGGAATCTGATAAAGACGTGAGGTGTGATGGATGGCGAGGGGCGACGAGTTCAGACGCCCCGAGCGGCCGGCCGGCTTTTCACCTGCGTTGTATTATTTACAGTCGGCGCTCGCAAGAATGCGAGCGTTGCGAAACCGAGGTCGACGCGTACGTCCGTATCGACGCTCGGCAAAATATCTGGCGGGAAGGAAGTGCTGTGGGCCAGACACCCTCCCCGACTCCCCCCCCCCCCCCTCTCTTTAATGCCCATTGTGCTTGTTTACCAGGTTACAGTCCAGCGTGCTTTGATGGAATTAGCCGCCTCAAAGCCAGACTCGCTTTTTTCGCCGGCCGGAACTCGGGCGAGGAAGATTACGAGTGGCCCGCCGTGAACCTGCTCACACGCTCCCTCGCTCGCTCGCTCACTTCCCTCAGGCTTCGGTGTAGATATGGATCATGCTCAGTCAAACGTTCTCACCCTGAGCGCTAATCATTAATACGCTAAGACGGTGCAAAGGTTCTGTTTAGGTTAGACAGACGCGGCTGTAATTTCAACAACAGTGGCAGAGTCCAGATGGCTTGTTTTGCTAACCGAAGACTAGCCCAGTCGTAGGACAAACTTATTTGGGTCCCTGTTCGATTGCTTCAAAAAAACACCTCGTGCAATTGTGTCGTTTTGTGAACTAATCCGTGCGTGTGTGTGTGTCAGTTGCTGTGCGATGGACGCGCTGTCTCGACCCTTTTGTGGCGCCCTGAGTTATGTGCGTCCGCGTCTCTGTCCCCCGTCTTTGTCTCTCCGTACCCTCCCGCGGACCAGCGCCCCATACCTCCCCCCCGCCTCGGCCCCTCCCTCCTCGTCCCCCTCGTTTGTGGCGTTCCCTTAATCGTGCACCACAATGCCGCGACCCCGCCAACTTTTGCAACGAGCAGGAAATTAATCGCTCTCCTCCCATCGCACTTTAGCAGCCCGCCAGGCTGACCAATCGGGGGAAGGCGCACACACACACACACACACACACACACAAAACAATGTCAAGAGACAGAGACACACTGCAAACACACACTTTCTTCGGGGCGTCGGTTACCAGTGGCAGCCGTCGCCATGGCGACATAATAAAGGGGGATCTTCAATTTTCAACTGTCCGACACCCTCGTGGTATCGTTGTCACGGCGACCGGACGGGACGTTTCCAGCACCGAAACAACAAACGAGGTGCCAACAAAGTGAAAACGCGCACGCCGACGCACGAGTGTCGAGAAGTTTCTCCAGTCTGATGGATTTATTGACCTTGAAATTCTCTACCCCCCCCCACCAGGTGATCTACCGGACGCTCCCCAAGTGGGAGTCTCTGGACCCGTTCGGCCCGGAGGGCCAGCAGCAGCTGCGGGTGACCAACGTGCGCATCCGGCTGCTGGAGCGCCAGCCGTGCCCGTGCCAGGCCAAAGACGCCGCTGTCGCCGCTGAGACTCCGCCCACACGCCACTTTGCCATCTACGACCTGATGGTCAAGGGCAGCTGTTTCTGCAACGGGCACGCCGAGCAGTGCGTGCCCGCGCCGGGCTACCAGCCCGTCCGGGATCGGACCAACCATGTGGTAAGCCGATGTTTGTTCGGGGGGGGGGGTTATGATTAATGATGGACCCCCATCATCAAGCCAGTCAACTCTTTGTGCTTGCTTTCATGTTTTGGCCCCGCCGGACACGGTTGTCACGCATAATGGTGGCTTGATGAAGGTGTGAACGTACACACACACACACGTATCCATCTTCTCTTTCGCAATCAGCGGTGGGAAGCAAACACGTTTAGCCATTTCCTCTTTTCACTCAAGACAGCTCGGCCGTTTGTTTGCTTTTATAGTTGGCAGCCGATGTTGAAAAACAAAACGGACTGAGCGTGTCGGAGGGGTGCGCCGCTCATTTCAGTGGCGACAAATGCGGACTTTCCCTTTTGAGCGACTGGCGGACAATCTTGCCAAGAATGCATGAGAAGGATATCCAGGGCCATGTAGGGAAATCAAAATGGAGGACGGGGGTTGATATTTGGAATGCGACTCCACCCAAAAAGAACATTTGGGAGCCGACCCAAAACAATAGCAATTGCTGTTTTCTCGCTGGCCTGGGCTCTCGCAACGTTGCAGGGCGAGATTCCGACGCCGTCTTTGTTTGCAATATTGCTTGCAAATATTTGCGCAGCGCCGCAGCTTTGAACACCAAATCCTCTCTCAAGGGCGGGCGGGCGGGCGGGCGGGCGAGCCAGCCAGCGGCACCTGGACAGCTTTTTGGACAAACACGCTTACATAAGCGGCGCTCGTCGGCCGATGAGGGAACGCGTCACGTCGGGAAGGATTGGGGTTGGGGGGGGGCTTGACTTGCTGTAGAGGATCAATGCTAAGTTGAAGACACAGCGTTGGCTTAAGTGCTAAGCCGGGACAGGTTCTGCTTCTGACCCGGGCCAAGTCCCGGGAAATGAACGGAACACGCTGTAATATCCTGTGGTGGCTTTGGAGCGCGCATCCAAATGACAAGTGTAGAAGGTGTTTTGGTTTTGGCCAAGTGTGTGTCTGTGTGTGTGTGTGTGTTGGCGTCATTATAGTCCAGACAGTGCGTGTGTGTGTGAGTGTTTGGATGAAGGGAACTCTGTTCAGAGTGATTACACCGTCTGCTAGTTAGCCACAAAGCTAACACTCATACACGCGCTCATAATAACGTTCCCCGGACAGCAGACACACACACACATACACACACACACTAATTGGTCCAATCTTGCTTCCGCTCACTCTTCAAATTGCTCTTTTTTTTTTTTTTTTGCCCCTCCTCATCCAATAATATGAATTATGTAACCTTGACAGCTTGTGTGTGCGTTCGCCGCATTAGAGTGCCTTATCGTCACCATATATCCATTTTTTTCCAAATCGTAAAAGTTGTATTTGATTGACAGTTGACAGACTGTTTTGAATTCATATTTGTTTTGAATTCTTTCAAAGTTAAGGCCACTTGCTGACTTCGGGATGCGTCCATTTCATACAAAACACCTTTCCCACTGTGTGTGTGTGTGTTTATGGCAGGCTGATCCGAGGTCAGTTCAGCTGGAGGACACGTTGGGCCCGTCACGTGTCGGGCTCAAGTTGGCGACATGTCTCACGCGCACACGCATGCACACACACGCACGTACACACACCGTGGGAAACAATGTTGGAGTTTAGCAAACATACTTTGTGTTGGCATGTAGCGTGTTGTATAACCCAGCGTCTGTCCCACATAGCAATGGCACGGTGCAACGCAAACAAATAAAGAGCTTCCTCAGATGCCTTGCCCCCCCCTCCTCCCCTCCCGTCCCCTCCCCTCCCTCCCCCCCATTCAATCATTATCCAGCATACATGGCATTCCAGCACTCAGGAATGACAAGGAGATTGTTATTGTGCTCTCAGTGCTGCATACTTGCACTCTTCTCATGCACGCACACGCACGCACACACACACACGCACATGCACACGCGTGCACACAGGCCTTTCAGACCCAAGCCCCACTTTTATTGTTTCCAGCGATGAAGCCAAACAATCAATCCGCATTCACTAATTTCGGTCGGCCAGAGAAAGCGAGGGAGCGGGAGGATATTCGGGAAGTTATTAGAGGTGAAGAAGACGGAAAAGAAGAAGCGTCTCGCCATCCCTCTGACATTTTGAAACGTGTGGCTAACCGTGCGGCGATGTGTGCGGCAGGTGCACGGCAAGTGCGTGTGTCGACACAACACGGCCGGCGACCACTGCGAGCGCTGCGCCGCGCTCTACAACGACCGACCCTGGCAGCCCGCCGACGGCCTGACGGGGGCGCCGCACGAGTGTCGCAGTGAGTGCCCACGCACCTTCCCGATTTGGGCGCCCGGCACGCCATTCGCAAGCTTCCGATGTCTTATACCTTCAAACTGAACAAAATTGTCTCCAAAGTATCAATTTACTCGAAAAATCTGCCACCTAGTGGACAAGCATGCGCGTGTTGGGCAGCCATATTGGTAAGCGTGACGCTTAAAGTGTGGTTGCCTCGCAACGCTGCTCGTTAATTAGCTAACGTAAATAGCAACCGTAGCTATAGCGATCAAGTCTTATTATTTTGAATCTTGTTTCGACGGCGTCCTGGCGGGCATTGTCTCTTTCCGGCAGAGTGCAAGTGTAACGGCCACGCTCACAGCTGCCATTTTGATTGGTCGGCGTGGCGGGACTCGGGCCAGCGCAGCGGCGGCGTGTGCGACTGTCTGCACAACACCGAGGGGCGCCAGTGTCAGAACTGCAGGCCCGGTTTCTTCCGGGACCCCGGACGCCCCCACACGGCCCCTGACTCTTGCAAGCGTAAGACACACACACACACACACACACACACACACAGTTTGATTAAAAAGGGATTAGATGGGGGTCAAGGACAAATAAGCGATGATGTCACATCCTTGCGGGAAGGTCACGAATCGCTCGACTAGTTGAGACAGCAAAATGTCTCAAATCGGAGGCCTCCGCCAATCAGACGAGTGTTGAGTAAACACCAGATAGTCATCTGTCAACACGCGGCGCTGGCTACATTCTCGCCAGCGATTATCTGTCAGATGCGGCCCTCGTCGTCAGCTCAACCCCGCAGGTACGCCCGCCCGCGTGTGCAAAAGCAACTGTCAAAATGCACCAGACCGTCTCAAAACACGCCATGTTTACCCGCAATCATTTTGCCGCTCTGTAACCACGGTCACCAAGCCACCTCAAAAGTATTTACGTAATAAATAATATGCGTGACAACAATAGATTTTGACTCTTCAGCTCAAAACGATGAGCGGCAGCGCACAGCGGGCGTACCTAATGACAGGTCCCAGACGAGGGGCCTGCGTGCGGCTGAGGATCGAAAAGATCGAGCTGGCGCAATCCTCCGACAATGGAGGAATTTCCCTCCTTGACGAGGAACATTTTGATCATACCAGAGTCGGCGGGGGGTAAAGAAAACAATCTAGTCATGCGCCGCCGCGCAAGCTGGTACACACCAAAACAGCCACGGGAGGGGCAGCCAGCGGAGGACAGGAAGCGAGTCTTTGGACTTGCCATCACGTACAAACCTATTGAGATCTTTTGCTTCCAGCGTGCAGCTGTCACCCCGTGGGCTCAGCGCCGTGCGACCCGACCAGCGGCGAGTGCGTGTGCAAGCCCGGCGTGGGCGGCCCCCACTGCGACAGGTGCCTGCCGGGCTACTGGGGCTTCCACCCGTACGGCTGCCGGCCGTGCGACTGCGCCGGGGACTGCGACCCCTTGACGGGCGACTGCGTGCTGGGGTGAGCCCAAAAGTATTCGGACGCCCGCTCCAAGCCGCCGCCGATTTCCCCAATGTCCCAATACTTGTGACCGAAACTCTCGCCCGCTGTGTTGCAGGTCGGACTTGTACAACTTGGAGGGAAACTCCAGCGAGCCCGTCAGGATCTTCAGAGTGGACGAGCTCTTCTCTGCCCTCCACTACTCAGGTGCGTGTCCACTTATGAAAATCAGACACGGAACAATGATTTGCGTGTGCGCGTCCCATGAGTCGGACCCCACCGCTAGCTTGCATAGGCACATTCCTCAGTGGACACACACGAGGAATGAAGACGACACACACACACATGCAATAATGGATGCTGTGATTGCCCCCCGCAGAGAAGTGCGAGTGCAAAGAGCAGCCGCTGACCAACAGCAAACTGTTCTGCACCATGAACTACGCCTACGGTGAGCCATTATATGCACGCCGACGTTTGGATGACATCATCTCTCATTTTTGGTTAACTAAAATTGGGGGAGAATAATTTTTGAGTTGTTTTTTTTTGTAATGCTACGAATAATTGTGTGCGTCTTTCAGTTCTGAAGGCGAAGGTGCTGTCGGCCCACGACAAGGGCTCGCACGCCGAGGTGGAGGTGAAGGTCCAGAAGGTGCTGAGTCAGAAGGTGAAGCTCCAGCGAGGCCGCGTCATACTCTACCCCGAGTCGTGGACGGCCAGAGGCTGCACCTGCCCCATCCTCAACCCAGGTCAGGTCGCAAGCTAGCAGGCCAAGGGGGCGGGGCTTGCTTTGCCCAGTATGTTGATTTTTCTTGTCTGTCAGGTGTGGAGTACCTGGTGGCGGGTCACGCCGACCGGAAGCGGGGCCACCTGCTGGTCAACATGAAGAGCTTCGTCAAGCCCTGGACAGCCACTTTGGGCCGCAAAGTGCTGGCGCTGCTCAGGAAGGACTGCAACTGGTAGACGAGACACACACCACGACCTCCGCGCCCGGATTATTCAAACTCGGATTATCGTTTTGACCTCGTTACCTGGATTGATGATGGAGGGGGAGAAAGAAAAAAAAAAAAAAACTCTCTGCGCACTTTAACCAGCAAGATGGACTGGAACGGAACACGGACGCTCAAAGATGCACGCACGAGTGAGAGAGAAGAAGCCATACAAGCCACGACAGGTGGTTGAGTCCATGCCAGTCAGTCGTTGCAGGTGCGCGCCGCCGCCCGTGCGGAAATGGCGCCCGCTCGCCCCCCCCCCCCAAACGTGAATGTATAAGCCCGAATGCCAATCGAACGAGGACGTTTAAGCACGAGCCCGATCTTCCTTTCTTTGTACAGTGTTATTTGTGTATCGATTATTGTTCCTGTCACGTGACGGCAATTTTTTTCAGCTTTACGATAGTTTGCGCCTGTACGCTTTGTGTAGCATCCCGTCACCACGGAAACGCGCGCTGTTTGCCACCGCCCATGGCTTTTTCAATGCAACGATAATACAATTATCAACGCACCTTGTGGGGTTTTTTTTCTTCTTGACAGCAACATTGAAGCCACCTGACATATTTTGGTCACCCAATTTCCCCGATTCGCTCGCCTTGCGTGTTGTTTTTTTGTGATTGGGTCGTTAATCTTGTTTTCCAGCGGTGGCCACGCAGACCTTGAAATTCTTCACACAGCTTTGTGGAAAATATCCTTATCGGACGTGACGTTCTCTCCCGTGCGCCCGAGTCGAGCCGTCGGTGCGGCTCCCAAAACAGGCGAGCCGGCCGCCCGCCCGCCTTCGCACGGCGCCGCAGAATGTCGACCGTCGGCGCTGTTTGGGTTTGGGCCGCCCACTGGCCGACGCATTCTTGGCTCACCTGTTTGACGGCCGGAGGTGAGGTGATTATTTTTCAAGAGCGTGCAGGAACCATCGCACTTTGTCTCCTGAGATGTGCTTGTTCTAAAAATAGCTAAGCTGTCGTGGGTCATTGAGATTCCCTAGGAATTTCCTAGATGTGAACATTTTAATTGTTTTTATTTCATGGGTTTCCTGCCTCCTCTTGATTGTATTGAGTTGTGGTGTTTTGTTGAAGGAGGCAATCCCTGAGCTGGGAATCGTCCTTGGCGTGAAGACACAACAACTCAACTGAGCCAAGGACCTTCTTTCTCTCTGAGCTGAGCTGAGCTGTCACTTCTTTAGCGCGTCTCGCTCAAGGACATTTTGACGTGGTCGCGGCGGCCACGAGGTGCCTGCTGTGGTTTGTGTGTCGCTGCATGCCGGCCGACCGGCCGAAAAGCGCACAATGGGCCGCTTGTGCTGCCGTACGAGCCAGTTATGGCCTTTTGTCCCGTCAGCATTCTTGCGTCGTCGTTAGCCCCGTGGCAGCTCCCTGCAGACATGACCCCCGCCCCTGTCAAGTTTATTATTGTTGTAGTTTTTTTACCAAAATAATAATGGTAATATTGATATATCTATTGTCTTGTGTGAGACAATGTTGAGTATTTCCCTGGTCATCTTAGCCAAATCAAATCTTTCTCCTTGAAATGGATCAGCAAGTCATGTGCTGGGAATTATCCCGTCAGCAGGGATTGGCTCCCAGGGCAAAGGAGAAGATTGAGGCGAAGGAGAGAAGGCCTGGTAGCCTAAAAATACCCCGCTGAGGTGCCTCCTCCCTCCAGGGATCGACCACGCGCTACTTAATTACACCGAAACACACACATGCATGCCGACACACGCGCATCAGGAATGCTTCAGTAGCATGAGAGCAAGCCAGAACAGGGAGGGCCCATGTTGACATTGAGACACTCGCTGATTATTATTACTCAAGGGCCTGATGTCGTCATATGCCCACTCACACACACATTTTTTTCAAAAGATGAGCTAACATCACATCGAGAGGCTGGCTGAAGAAATTACAGGTGATGTGCTAGCGGAGCAGACAGCACCTGTGTCAATACCACCATGTCGACACCTTTCACTTCAACATTATCTCAAGATTAGCCAACACAAAACATTAGGGTACTCGGGACGGATCCTTGGGGTCTTCCTGAAACATCGTACCCCAAATGACAAATTATAAAAATGCCTACCAGTGGACATAAAAACAATAGTTCCATTCACCCTCAAGGGATCAATCGTGCTGTCTCACAATTAGAAAACGGCTTCGACAAACAGGTCAGAAGTGTCAAGCGTACATTTAATCGGTCGTTAACGCGACACAAAAATGTGTTTGGGAAGAGGGGGAGGAAGAGCTGGCGTGTACTGACACGAAGGCCCGCGAGACACGCAGCCAGAAAAACATTACGAGTGATTCACAGGCATCGCATGGCACATCAACACATACCTCTTACCCTACTCACACACTCTCACACACATATTCAAACGCACGTCTGGGTGCGTGTTGAATTAGAGTCGAAAGTCCAATTAAAAAGTTCAAGTAGTGACAGTATCCAAGTCTTCACTCAGGCTGAAACGGAGGACAAGAAAAGTTGTCAACAGGCGGGTGTCAATCCCCGCTGAGGGGATTATTCCCAGCTCATGACTTGTTTATCTGCTGTGGCACCAGCAGCCCCCATTCAGCCTGCATGAGCTGCTCCACCTGCATCCACCGCCTGCACACACACTCATACACAGTCCACCCTCAGCGACATCGGCCTGATAACATCCACGCATGCCGTGATCCATAATAAGGTTTGTATTAAAAATATAAATTCACTTTGTGATACAATGAGAGCACATTTAGTCAGCCTTTTTGCTTCTTCTAACTCATTGATGTATTTTAAGAATGGCAATAATACATCAAATGTTTTTTTTTAAGGTTTACATTATATGTGCAATGATAAATGTACCAAAATGAGTCAGTCTTGTTTCCATTCTCCCTCACTTCCTTTGTTTCCTTTCTGGGATCTTTCGTTCCATACAATCTGTATTATCCTCTCTAAACTAAGTTATTTTTTTTAGTGTCGGTACGTTTGGCCCACACTCCATATATTAAACAGTAAAGTGGCATCATCTAGTGTTCAGAAACAGTACTGCAGGCGTTGTGTTAGTTCAGGGACGAGAGTTTGTTTGAACTTATTTTTGTTATTTCGTGTTTAATATTGGTAAAGATAATGAATGATTGAGTTGCACCAATATGGCCACTCGTGATAGTCAATGTGATTTACAGCAATTGTAGCATCTTTCGTTTAACATTAATCTAAACTCCAGTCCAATTGAGGGCGGTAAAACGACATTGTGATAGTATACACCATCGAAGAAGAATAACCACCACAGAAGAAGAACAAAAAACATGGCTACCCTCCGAGTAGGAAAAACAACAGCACATAAAAGAAATAAAAAAGCAAGGTACGTATGTTGTTGTTGTGTTTGTTATTATTTAGTAAAATAAACTTCTTTGAAAACGTTGTGATGTCGATATTTAATTCAATTTTGATAACGGAAAGTCCACTAACTGGCAGGTTTTACAGCGATAACAAGCAGGAAGCCTATTTAACTTATCTGCTCCAAATGGATTAAAATTGAGAAAAGCAGATGTTGTGTTTATTTGTTTTGTATTTTTTATTTTTTTGGTTTAATTCAGGATTTAAACACAAAATGAAATGGAGCTCTCCGATTGGTCAAGGACACACTTCCGGTAGCAGCAGCAACTGGTTCTCGGCGGCAGCGCCCCAGGTGCTCGAAAGAGCGCACTACAGGCAGAAGTCCATGTTGGAAGGTGGAGGAGGTGAGCTCACGAAAAAATTGAACTATTAATGTTTGCAACAAGATATTGGCTGTGTTTGTGTTACTAGTCCAGAGAGAGAAAAGCTGATAACATCTTTATTTTTGCATGTTTTTATTCTTGAGCTTGACACACTGCAATGTAAAATGTTTTGTAAATGAATATATCATTTATAGTACAAACAAATTACTTGAATCACTTCATCCCAAAATCACACACAAACTGTAAATTATAAGCATAGTCCCCTCTGGAGGCTTCTGGCATATTCACTCACCATTAGTCGACTCCATCCTTGGTCAGAGGGCGCGGTTGCCGTGGCAATGTGTACCAAGACCATCTGAGGGTGTCCGATAAGGATCGCAAAGATTCCATTTGGGCCGCCTGGCGCTTTCCTTGTAAGGTCCGGCCGGCTGTTGAAGCCGAGGGAGTGTGCGCGCTGACGCTCTGGCGGGTGCTGACACAGGAAGCAACGCTTTTCACAATAAGAGTGTCGTAAGGGCCCCGGTGAGAGAGGCGGGGGGGGTATTTCAAAGAGCCTGAAGCCACTTGTCACTGTGCACTTTGAGTCCATGAGGAAGAACCACAGCGCCTTGCCGCTCATCTTCGTGACAGAGGTAGTGTTGTTTTGTTGACTCTTGAGCGAGTCTGTCTTCTATGGAAAATATCAAGATGGTTGGATGCGAGTTGCGGCGTGTGCTTGCGGCTCATAGACAAGTTCTGCCACGTTTGGGGTGACGCTCAGAACCGCTGTTGACCTTTGCTTGCTTGTGTCACGCTTCAAGAATGTCAAAAGGAGCAAAGGCGGGCGGGCAGCCACACCTTTCTTAGGATTTCTAAGTTAAAAAACACACACGGCGACGTCACGTGCATTGACGTTGTGTGTTTTGTGAGTCGTAGAATAATAGCAGTTGTGTTGCGATGCCTGGGGCAAATGCATGTTTTAAAATCCGTGTCAGTTTTACATTTAGTCCCTTTTTCTCTTGCTTGACAACTTTGATGGCTGGAAGAGTGCCGTCCACGCTTCTAATTGGAAACACAAACTGCTACGTCTCATTTATGTGGCTTCGTGCAAGTAAACAGCGGTTATAAAAAAAAAAGGAGCGACAAATGTTGTGTAACTGCTCCGGCTTAATGGGGCACTTCCTGTTTTCCCACCGCCCCCAACAAGGACATGCTCAAAAAGGGCGATGACCTCAAATAAAAAATTTTATGGTGCCACAGTGGCAATCATGTAGCCATGCTATGTTAGCAATTAGCATTAAACACGCTGATTAGAACACGCCCCCTCGATGATGATGATGACCTTGTGGATGATGAAGCTGGTCGTGAAGTAAATAGATTCCGCAGACCCCTCATCTTCATTATGCATGGCATACTCAATTTGTCACCATGGTAACCGGACAGAAGCCCCCCCACCACACTTCCTCATTAATGAGCATTCGACACACACGCACTGATTCTAATTATAAGCCAAGATGTTTTTCACCATAAATGTAAATCCATCACAAATGGACCTCATGTAACCTGCGTAATGAGAGTCGATTTAATTTTGTGACGCTCCTGAAAGCTAACAAATGTAACTCATTAGCATATTTGCCAGCGCCATGAATTAGTCTTATCGTTGCCTCGCTCTTCTGTTTTCCTGATAATGCCAGCCAGCGTGGGCCGTCCCCGCCGCTGTTGTCCTTTAGCCTCGCGAAAACTTCAAAACACTCAAACCAAGACAAAAGGCCTGAAAGGTCACGGGCACCATGAGTGTGTGTGTCAGGTGACGCATAAAAGACGCCCACGCATGCGCTGAAAGCAACTAACATCTTTTCAATAGACTTTATGACCATTTCGCAATTCTGTGTGCGGGCGGCGATTGTTATTCGAAGGTGCCGCTCGGCCTCGGAGGAGGTCTTGTCGCGCACCGAGCCGCAGATGTTCACCGCCACGCTTAATAGCTCCATCTGCGTGCCACAATGGAGTCCAAAAAGCGGTGTAAAAGGCCAACGTGTCAGCGTGTGATATGCACCGACAGCGCCGCATCTGCTGGACGCCCGGCCCCGCCTTCATTTTATCGCCGCGAGATGTTCTCCAGCCTTGCTGGGTCCATTCATGCCACCCGGTGATTTAGTTCGCCTGCCAGGAAGGCACAAAAGAGGCGACCATCGGGGGGGGGGTGAGCCCAGGCACCAAACCAAAATGCTCACATTGTTACTTGTGGGCAGATGAGAAAGCTCACGAATTGATCAGGAGCGTCACACGTTCCCCTCAGGACACGTGTCAAGTGTCGCCGAGCGACAAGATGGACGCTTGTATTAAAAAAGTAGCAAAGATTCATTGGCTCCCTCCTCGGAGCGTCTGCGAGCGAGGAGGTTGTGTCACTCGCTCGACCTTTCGCCGTCTGTCCCGCCGTCTGTCACATCCTCCACACACGGCGTCACGTTATATCCAGCGACTCTCAAACCGACTGGACCCGACGAATGTGACCGAAGTAACCTCAACATCATCGTGCACTTCTCCCCGGTGTAAGTCATTAACCGTATTCATGGAACATTCTGACCCCCCCACACCTCCTTCTCCTAAACATTGTGGGACGCTCCCATAAGGTTGCATCCTCCCTCCAACATTCCAGCCCAGAAGGGTCTCTCTCGCTCGTCGCCCAAACATCCCCCTCGGCCCGACCCTCCTTTTTAGCCGCCCCGCTATCGGCGTCCGCTAGACGGGAAGTCGGCCAGGAAGTCCGTAAAGAACACAAACAGGAGCACTCGCAGAGAAGAACAATGGTGTCATGTGGGGAGCTTACATCTCTGCTGGCTTTTGACGCACATGTGACATCGTCAACATCGACAAAGAGGCATAATTACGTCCGCGATGAATAACAATTAAACCTCTCCCTTGTCTCTGTTTTACCACGCGTGTATCGATCACGCTAATCGATATGTGGCTGAAATGGACTGGAAGTGTGTGAAGTTATTAGTATTGATCATAGCCGGGAGGCCATCCATCAACGCGCACACACAAACGCACGTAACAGTTTCATCAGCCCGACTCCAATAATGGAGCTTCAGGTAAAGCCCTCACGGGGCTCCGTGCCGTCAGCGCCGGCACTTGTCATGGCGATCCATATCCTGCAGAGTGTACTCCTAAGGTGGACTTGGCGATTGGGGTCAAAGTTCGCTTAAGAAGTACAACCTAGCCCTTCAGTCAGCTTTTTCCACATACTTCAGGTGACAAAATGGCCAGATTAGATGAATAATTAACCAAGAGTGGGCCCTGAGAGATCACGTTACACTAAGCAAACTAATTAGCTTCATTATTGTTTGAATGATTGATGACACAACGCCTGCTGCGGTAAAGCAGCCAGACGTTAGGTACACACAAATTTGTGCAAACTTTTGTGTTCAGGACCACATTGGATTTTTAATTCATAATGATTTTAAGTCATTCTAATAATTAAAAGACCACATTGGCTTTTTAATTCATAATGATTTTAAGTAATAATAATTAAATTAATTAATAATAATTAAAATAAATTGTTAAAATATCAATTATACCAATATTTAATGTTATGTATTGTTTTGTTTTTTATGTATTTACTTTCTGCAAATGTTTTTGGGCGCGCTCGATATGCGTTTACTGCGCCAAGCCACGCCTCCTCGTCTTATACGCGGCGGGCGGTGCTCAACAGCCTCTCAGTCGTTTGACGAGTTGCTGGCGGCGTTTCGAACGTGTCAGTGGCGCCGGGCTGCCACGGTGGGCGAAACTCACCATCGTCCCTGGAGGAGTCGATGTAGTGTGTTGTGGTGCAGTCCGGTGTCTCGGAACCGGCGATGTTTTCGTGTTGTAGCCACTAACGGATTAATTTCGAGACGAAGACTGGAACCCAGTCGAGCCGGGACTATGTCCGGAGCCGGTGGAGCAGTTGCGGGGAAAAGTTGACCACAAGTCGGGCTGCGGTTACTCCGTCGACGCTAAAATGGTAAACGCGTTAATGTTGTTCTGCTGTCTCATCGATACTTCAGTGACTTGCACTTTGTTACTCTGCAATATTCGATGACAATTGCACAAAATGTATTGCACATTTGCACGCCACGCTGATAAAAACAAATCAGGTAACTTGTCACCTACTTGGCAGCAACAAGCGATTCTGCTATGGAATAAAAATGGCCATGAAATCGAATAAAAATGGCCATGAAATCGAAACAAACTATCTGTAACACATTGCTAAGCAACATTTTTGTGTAAGCACAAACATCTGTCATCTACTCTTGGGAACGTGCCACCACTTACCGCGCCAGACCTCATTGTTAAAAAAATTTAATCGTGGATGAATGATGCGCGTCGGCTGCAAATAAGAGTTTGGCTGTGGCACTCATTTCCATCTCTATATTAACTGTTGCCGCTTGAGAATCCAATTACACAGTATGAACTCGACTTGTTGTCATGGAGGTTGTGTATAGGGTGATAATGCAGGCAGAGTGGAACAGGTTTGTTCAGTGTTCACCTTCTGACTCAAATAGTTTCTTTGCTGGATGTTGTTTTCCCTCCGGTTGATGCTGTGCTTTGTTGACATGCACGCTGACCTCGAGTGGTCCTCCATTTAAAGGTCACCACTACGAGAGATGAGTGCTCCCGAGCAAAACATGGTCCCGCTCTCGTTTCCAACCAGATGAGCTCCTCCGGGAATGTTCGAGTGATACTTTGCGCCGTCATGCTCGGACACGTTGGCTCTAGGGCGTCTCATTTACCAAGCGGCGGTTTTCCATGTCGACGAGTCCCGGAGATGCGATTGTAACGCTCCATCTCACTCTGAATACTTGATTACATTTTGGAGGCCAGAGGTTCCCTTTGACATTTGGACACGACATGCTGCGTTCGGCCTCATCCACATATTGCTTCCTCGCTAACCGTTCCAAAAGGATTTTTGTATTGTGCATTTTTCAATATTGTTCGATAAATGCACTTATTTTGTGTTTCGGGAATCAAATGCACGATTTTGACTGCAGATTGAGGAAAAAAACGACGAATATTACTGCAGCTTACTGAGTTACCAGGTGTCCATTTATTGTATACTGCCCTCAGGTGGCCAAGGTGAGCGCTACAGATGCAGACTGTTGATTTTTTTGGTGCCATTCTGATTCATAATGGGGTGGAAGGAAATCTCACTTTCAAACCCCATGAGCTTGTTTAGACCGATGTCACACGTTGTGCTTTTCTGCATTGAGAGGCAAAAAAAAAAAAGAGGTGAGTGATGGCCACTGATGGCTCCACCGCTGCCTCTCTTCAGTCATCTCTGTTGTCATGGCAACCGGCATAATGTTTTTCCAGGCTAGCGGCGGACGGACGCCGCGACGGCGACCGTACGCGGGTTCGACGACGGATTAACAAGATAATGCGAGCTAATCCCGCCACGCAGAGACGCACACGCACCGCTGGCAGCCGTGTCGGGTGTGTGAGTAACACGCTGTGGATTAAGCCAGCCGCAAATACTCTCCCTGTTAAAGTGAGAGTGACACGTACACACATACGTTTGTCATATACACACATCTGATCCAGCGTCGGTGTTAGAAGCACAAGTTTGATCTCAAAATGCCCTCCGTGGGATGATCCAAAATGTTAGGAAGAGGAAAAGTGTGTGTATGAAACTTCCTCTTTGTGTTTTTTTTTTTTTTTTTTTTTTAACGACATCTTGGTGTTCTTCCAAGAACTGAAGTGAGATGCATTGTCCTTCCAAAAACATCCTGGACGCTTTGATGCCAAAGTCTCAGCATATCAGATCCCTTTTTCTTTTTTTTTTTTTTTCAAAAGATTTGCCGAGTAATCTTTTGGAGATTAAACTGTTGGGATTACAAGAGTAGAGAAGAGGAGGGATTACCACGTTTATATTATTATTATTATATATATATATTTTTTTTAGATCCCACGTGTGGCATAGAAACCCCAAGCGAGGCCTTGAAACTTTGCTTGTATGTTGTCTGTGTGTGCGTTCGAGCCACACCCGCCAGTATGTTCTTCTCCGAAGCCCTAGGGCCTCATTTTGCATTTCACCTTAACATGTCCTTTTCCCTTTGCGAGTGAACTTTAGCAGCGTTCCCAACTGCTTGCCTTGTTGTGTACGCGAACGTGCTCCGGATTTCAATGCAGCCTTAATTTAGACGTTGACATTTTTATGTGCACATTTAAGAGAAGAGCTTCTTCTATCTGTCGCCTTTCGTTTTGGCACCGGCGTGGATGTGGGTTTTTTTTATTTTATTTTGCGTTGCTTAATGAAGTGAGCCAGCTGAGCTGCGTGGTTTCCTCCAGCGCCGCGTTAGCAGCGGAGCTCACTTCCCTAAAAGGGCCATTAACACCAAAACACACATTATGTTAGACTGCTTTGAGTGTCAATTATGGGGAAATGAAACTGCTGCAGGTTATCTGTGTGATGCGTTGGACCCGTTTATGTTCATGTAACTGCATCAGTTTGTGTGTTTGTGTGTGTGTGTGACAAGCACACACACACTCAGATGGAGAGTCCTTGGCAAAACCGGCAGTGTGATGGATTAAAGGCTGCTGAAGTCCAGTGTTAAATTTCCATATTTGTCCCGGGAGTAGAGTGACTAATGCACTGAATTAACTGTTCACTTGACGTTGTGCTTAGTTTGGAAAAAAAAAAAAATCTGTGGAACAACGACATCGCTCCCCTGTTAGCTAACGTCGACTTTGGTGTCCAGGCGGAGCGTAGCGGCTGCGATGTCCTCAGCATCCCGGTGCCCATGCGGCGCGGCGGCTCCGAGTCCAACCTGGACGTGGTGGACGGCGTGGGCCTGGACTTCAATAAGGGGGCGCTGGGCATCGACAGCCTGCAGCAGAAGATTGTCAAGGTCAGCGGCGCTAAATGGCGGCAAAGCACAACGTTTGTCTCAATGTAGCTTCTCACCATACGCCGCTTTAGGTGACGGAGCAGATCAAGGTGGAGCAGACGGCCCGGGACCAAAACGTGGCCGAGTACCTGAAGCTGGTCAATAACGCCGACAAGCAGCAGGTGGGGAAAATAAACTCTGAGATAGGTGCACCATGCATTGGAGACTTAGGGGACCAGTTCTGCCTTTTTGCCACCACAGATGGTTCGCATCCGCCAGGTGTTTGAGAAGAAGAACCAGAAGTCGGCGCACTCCATCGCCAAGCTGCAGAGGAAGCTGGAGCAGTACCACCGCCGCGCCAAGGACGGCGAGGCCAACGGCAAGCACGGCCACAAGAACGACACCCGGGACGCGTCGGGGGGGCACGGCAAAGACGGCGGCCTGTCTCACTCGGTGCGCCACCTCGCGCTGGACAAGGTCAAGACCATCGGGCCGGGCGTGTCGCTCTCGCCGCCGTTCTTCTTCAACAAGTCGCGCGGGTTCGCCAACCTCATCCGCAACAAGTACGGCAGCGCCGACAACATCACGCATCTCAAGAGCATGGAGGCCGGCGCCGGGCTGCGGGGCGAGGCCGGCGGCCGCGGCCTGAGCGGCAGCGCCACCACCGTGGCCAAGCCCACCAAGTACCACAGCGACGACGAGTGCTCCTCCGGGACCTCGGCCTCCGCCGACTCCAACGGCAACCCCGTTAGCGGCGGCGGCAGGCTGGCAGAGGTCCTGGAGATGGTCCGGGACATCCGCGAGTCGCAGACGCAGCTGGGGCACGACGTTGAGGCGCTCAACGCGCAGTTCAAGCGCGACTACGGATACTTCACTCAGGTGCTGCAGGAGGAGCGCTACAGGTGACTCCTGCACGCAAGCCACAAGCTAAGCAGAGCTGCGGCTTAACCCTGCTCTCCGTGCGTTTTGGGCGTCAGGTACGAGCGTCTGGAGGACCAGCTGAACGACCTGACGGAGCTCCACCAGCACGAGACCGGCAACCTGAAGCAGGAGCTGGCCAGCATCGAGGAGAAGGTGGCCTACCAGGCCTACGAGAGGGCCAGGGACATCCAGGTAACCGCGCCCCCCCGCCCGACTCGGCAAACCAGACAGTCACGTGATCGCGTGCCCGTTCAGGAGGTGCTGGAGTCGTGCCAGACGCGTGTGTCCAAGCTGGAGCTGCAGCAGCAGCAGCAGCAAACGGTGCAGCTGGAGAGCGCCGACGCCAAGGTGCTGCTGGGCAAGTGCATCAACATCATGCTGGCCTTCGCCACCGTCATCCTGGTGTGCGTGTCCACGGCGGCCAAGTTCGCCGCCCCGCTCCTTCGCAGCCGCCTCCGCCTGGCGCTCACCTGCGTGGCCGTGTCCCTCCTGGCGCTGCTGTGGAAGAACTGGGAGCATTTGCCGTGCGTCTTGGAGAGACTGTAACGTCCGCCGTGATATGATGCCGTGCATCTGCCATCTTTACTCTTCATCATGCGCAAGAGTGGCGGTGAATGTTACCCAAATGCTCAAAATGTTCCTTAAGCACGTCAGTTGGACACATTTTAGTGTTTATCAATCTGTCAACTGCCTTTTATGATGTTTTGTGCTGCGTTTAAACACAGTTCAAAGCATTCCCAGTGGTTTCTGAATAATTCCTTCTCGGCATTTTTTTTTTTTTTTTACCACCACTCGACTTGAAGACCGTACAACGAATGCCCAAAGGAGCAGCTCGGAGGAGGACGTTTGTTGTAAAGTGGTGCCGCTTCAGTAATTCCAAGTTCACCACTTAAAAACTTGAGTTGCAACTCGAGTGTGACCTGAATAATGGAGGTGGAGTGTCGCGCTCGCACCAAATATCACTGTGAAGAAACAAATAGGCGCCTTGGTTTTGTCCCCTTTTAAAGCCAAATATTTAAAAAAATATGTGGGATTTGAAGAAGGCATTTACTTTTAGTTGAGCTTTTTTCTTTAACCCACATTGTCACAAAAGGTTATCATTTTTTTTCTGTCTCTGTTGGTAACCTACAGCATGTCTTTTTTTTTTAAATGAGGAAATGTGTGTTTTTTTAAAAATGTATTTGATGTATTTTTGGTAACGTGCACTGCAAGCATTATTCGGAATTGAAAAAAATAAAATGACAACTCGTGCCCTTTAATGGTCTGTCTCCGAATGAAAAAAGAGAGCAAATAGTTTTCATGCATCATCCATCATTCATGGGGCTGGCCACACATGCATTATTCACTATTTTCTGCAGCTTTTTTCTCCCTCCTCTGTTTTTCTGCCTTCCTTTCATCTTGTCCTACTAATGTGCACGACTGGCTCCTGTAGGACAGATGAAGCAACTGCGAGTTATAAAAAATGAATACATACATTTCAATTATTTAATTAACCACTTTTTGAGGGGAATAAAAGGAGGAATTCAAGCAATATTTCTAGATTCCGTGTAAATGAGGGGCACTGTGTCATCCACACCACAAGGCGGCACTGTTTCTCGCCTGTTAGAAGGCCAAACCGGAAGCCAATAAAATGAAAAAAGTTGAAAGAGAATTTATTCCAGCCTTGTTCACGGACAGGAACTCTTGTTACAGCGCGAACGTTATGTTTACGCATCATTTATACTTTTAAAATAATTTTAGTTGTGGCGAGTGTCGAAAGTGGGTTTTGACCACTCTCGTCCTCTGTTAGCTATGTTGTAATGTTAGCTAATTGACGCCAATTTTGCTTGTTTTTTATCAAGATTACTTTTTTTTGCTTATGAACACAAATGGAGGAGCACAAGGAAAATATTCACGGCAAGGATGTGAACGTCAAGTCAAACGGAGACAATGATGATAAGGTTGGTAAAGTCCGCTACTTTTGCTATATTTACGATTAACGAAACGAGATGTATTTATATCAATAATGTCTGTCAGTTTAATGTAGAAACAATACCACAGCTTTAAGGGCGAAGCAAAATTAAAATAGACGACTTTAAGCTGATGCTGCTTGTGCTGTGCTTTTGTCACAAAATTAGAAAGACGTGGAGAGAAAATGTATATAACGCGTCAGGTGTTTGGGTCTCAGTGACGTCACACCGACAATTTTTGTTCTTTAACGTTTCATCTAGTTTAAGAAAATTATTATTTTACAAGACATGTCCTACAAGCTAAAAACCAAAAGGTGTAAGGTATTTTTCTGAAAAACCCTGTACTGTCACGATAAAATTACTGATAGTGTTTGTACTTCTTTTGGTGAAGCCTGACAGCACCAAATGTCCCAAAGAAGGAGAAGCTCCTCCTCAGGCATCCAACAGCAACTTCAGCCACCCCGTGTACAAGGAGATTGCCTTGGCCAACGGCCACATCAACCGCATGTCCAAGGAGGAGCTGCGTGCCAAGCTGTCTCAGCTCAAGCTGGACACCAGGTAGGAACAAGCGACTGGCGGCATCTCCGCGGAAGAAGCGCCGCTCACGTCAACCACTTTGGACAGAGGCGTAAAGGACGTGATGAAGAAGCGACTGAAGAGCCACTACAAGAAGCAGAAGCTGACGCAGTCGGCGGCCGACTCCGACTCCGAACCGGGAGGCTTCCCCTACGACTACATCTGCGTGGTAGACTTTGAGGCCACGTGCGAGGAGGACAACCCACCGGACTTCTTGCACGAAATCATTGAGTTCCCCATGGTGCTCATCAGCACGCACACCTTGGAGATTGTAAGAGGAACTCTAAAAATATATGTTTGTAACTTTACTCCAGCACTCCTAAGAACGTCTTTTTATCCTCTCAGGTTGGAACATTTCAGGAATACGTCAAACCACAGTTGTACCCGACGCTGTCAGACTTCTGTGTGAACCTTACGGGAATCACACAGGTAAAAAAATTTTTTTTCTTTTCTCCAATCCTCTCATTGTGCCAGATGAAGGTTTAAATTGTGATTGTATTTTGACGCCACAGGACAAGGTAGACGCGGCTAAGCCATTCCCGGCGGTCCTGAAGCAAGTTGTGAAGTGGCTTGCGGAGCGGGAGCTGGGCACCAAGTACAAATACACTTTCCTCACGGATGGGTGAGTGGCATTCTTCTTCTCATTTGGCCCAAGCTGGTTGGAAGCCTGACATCGTTTTGCCTCCTTGCGCAGCGCGTGGGACATGAGCAAGTTCCTCAACATCCAGTGCCGCGTCAGCCAGCTCCGATACCCAAAGTTTGCCAGGAAGTGGATCAACATCCGCAAGTCCTACGGCAACTTCTACAAGGTTAGAATTTTGCATTTTAGCACAGACCACCACTGGGGACAAATAGTGGAGCACGTGCAAGCTCATTTTTAGCTGACAGTAAGTGGCAAAATACATTTTAAAGGTTAAAATGCATATAAAAAAAAAAGTCCTCTAAATAATGACATGCATAATAATTTTACTGCTAAAATCAGCTAAAAAGGTGCAGTCCTTTTAAAAGTGTAGCAGTATGTCTAACGGCCAGCAGAGGGTGACACATTCATGAGCAAATACTTGATTTATGTCCTCAGAAAAAAAAAAAAGCACTTTCCCCTCCCTCCTGCTTTTGCTACGGTTTAAAAAAAAAAAAAGAAAGCACTTTCCCTTCCCTCCCGTCCGGGTGTCTCCTCTTTTGAGAGGAAGTCAAGCCCAAAACCGGCCGTTTTCCTCGCCTAAAGGTGCCGCGCACGCAGACCAAGTTGAGCACCATGCTGGACAATCTGGGCCTGCAGTACGAAGGTCGCCCCCACTCGGGCCTGGACGACTCGCGCAACATCGCCCGCGTGGCGCTGCGCATGCTGCAGGACGGCTGCCAGCTGCGCGTCAACGAGCAATTGCACGGCGGCCAGCTGCTCACCGTGCCCAGCTGGGCGCCCGCCGAGGGAGCCCCGCCTCCTTGCTGGCCGGGCAGCCGCAAGTAGGGGCGGGGATGTCCACCGTGCGATATTGACCTTCTGTTGGCCATCTTGCGGGACTACTTGTCCGCAAATGGCTGTTAGTTTGAGAATGTGAGATGTAAACATTTTTCTATGATCTAGTTAAAAGAGGAATAAACAATGCTGCCAAAGT
This sequence comes from Syngnathus scovelli, assembly GCF_024217435.2. Taxonomy (NCBI): domain Eukaryota; kingdom Metazoa; phylum Chordata; class Actinopteri; order Syngnathiformes; family Syngnathidae; genus Syngnathus; species Syngnathus scovelli. The sequence continues at coordinate 1,368,418 of NC_090868.1, forward strand.
GGTTGTGGCTCAAAAGTTTATTTTAAAAACATCCCCAATAGTTGATTTTAAAGGGGAAGCCAACCCCAACATTTTCATGACAACAATGTGATTAGGAGCAAAAATGGATACTTTTTGTTTTGCTTGGAACAGAAAATAAATGTTTTTGGTTAAGTAGGATTCCACAAAGTTATTCTAAGAGACTTTAAAAAAATATTTGGTCAGTAATCTAATATTGTACTTGTTGCTCTATTTACTCACAAAATTGTGCTTTGAGCTAAAATAGATTAAAAAAAACAAAACTTGACCTTCATTTGAATGTTCAGTGTTTCAGGACTTGTTCTTGAACGAACAGCAAGTGTTTGAAATGTCACCCCAAAGTCCAATATCCCTAACTTTGTGTAAGTGGTGGATGCTCAAATGAGGTCCGTTTGGCGTCTAGTGGTTTCCTTCTCACGATGGACGGGATGTCGACTCGCGCTGGCTCCTCTCACAGGCAGGTGCTGAACAGCATCACCTTACGGCTGATGTCGTCCAGGATGCGGCGGGCGGCCTCCTCCAGCTCGGCCAGCTCTGTGGCTTTTTCCTCGAGGATTTGTTGGTTGTCCGCGTAGGAGCTCTCCAGCTCTGTGAGCACAACATGGTGAACTTTGTGAACTCTCCAAGCGTGACTACAAACATACCTTGTAGTGTCTTCAGCTTGGCGCTGCTCTGAGCCAGCAGTTCCCTGGCCTCCTGCTGCAGCTCGTCCGCTCGTCTCCTCGCCTGCAGCACCGACTCCCCCTTGTCCTCCAGTAGATCCTCCACCTGCTCGAGTTTGTCCTTCACCTCTGCGTCAAACTCCTTCACAGGCGCAAAATCGACCGTCACGCACCGAGAGACTTTTACGTGTCGGGCGACGCGTTTGCACCTGCTGGGCCTCGTCGGCCGCCTTCGCGGCACGTTGGCTGATGTGATCGGCGGTCTCCGCCACGCTGTTGACCTCCAGCTCGTTCTGCCGTAGGAAGCCCACCTCTAGCTCCAGCTGCAGCAGCCGCCCCGTGGTATTGCTCAGACGCTGCTCTGACGTGGCCGTCTCCGTGTCCGCCTGGAACCACGTCCATCTACGTCACGACCGAAACGTGCGGCCGCCACATACGGCGGAAATCACGCTCACAGAAAGTAGAAGGTCCAGAGTTCCCTCTGTGTTGTTCTGGGCCAGTTGGATGGCACCCCGAGCAAGGTTCTGAGCACGCTCAGTCTCGTCCAGCACCATCTTCACTGTTTCTGAGCGCTCCTTCAGGTCTGACGCGTCCTTGCTGGAGGACAAACGAGCAGTTTAATGTCTCGTTCAGACGACCCGAGGTTGGAGCTCTTCTTACTTGGCAGCCTCGGCCTGCTTTAAGAGCTTCTCCGCAGCTTTCATGTCATTTGCGCTTTGGCTGAGGATGCTCTCCACGTTGGTCAGAGCGTTGACCTTCTCCTTGATTTCCCTGGTCAGCTCCTGCAGCTTGGCGCTGGACGTGGGCATCTCCAGGGCTAAGACCTCATTGGCGACCGCCTCGATGACGGATGCGTTGGCCTTGTCGTCTGCACGGTGAACCACGCGCGAGACGTTTTGCTTTCGCATGACGACAAAGCGGCATTACTCACTGGTGAGAAGGTCTCGTATGTCTTTAATGAGGCCGCGCAGTTGCTCGTTGCTCTGCTCCACTCGCTCTTTGCTCTGGTTGGATTTGATCAGCACCTGCTGAGCGTTGACTTTGGCCTCCTTCGCTCGATTGCTCGCCTCCCACACCTGGAACCAAACGCTCATCTTCCAGAACCGTCCGCGGCCAAAAATATGACATCCCGCTGACGTGTGCACTCACCATCCTGGAGAGCTTGTTCACTTCTCGCATGGCTGCCAGGATTTCTTCGTCCAGCTCCTTGGCTGACTTGAGAGCATTTTGGGAGGTGACGACAAGCCCTCCGCATCCTTGGCCGCCACACCGGGAGCCGCTATCCTCGCAGCTCAAGCCGCCGCAAGGAGATCCGGCGCACTCGTCGCCTTCGGCCGCACCGCCGCACATCTACAAAAAGACGAATGAGCGACTTGTCTCTGACAACCCTCTGAGTTCTTCTCACCTTCTCACTGAGAGGTGCCAGATCCAGTTTCTCCAGATCGCTCTTGAGCTTGTCCAGCTTCTGAGTGTTTCGCTGGTGCTTGCGATCAAAGTCCTTGTGACTTCCATTCAGCTTCTCCTCGGTCACCTTACGAAGCGCCGCCGACTGCTCCACGGAGCTCCCGCGATCGCTGCTGGAGGCATTGACTCGGATTTCCGCTCTCAGCGACTCCTCCTTTGCCTCTAAGATGGTGTCCATGGCACCTATTTTTGTTTTTTTAGAACAGGAGAACATCAAGGGAATGTTTTGACAAGTTCAAGTGTTGAATTAAGTAGAATCTTCACCCTGGAAGTTTGCGTTCTTGGCATCATACACCTGCTGCCTGAGCTCCTGAACACGGCGCTCCAACCCGTTTGCCCGTTCCGTCAGGTCATCCAAGTTGGTGTCAGTGACGTTGGCGTCACTTTGAAGGACATTTAAGGTCTCCTCTGATGTGTTGAGCTTCCCGTCCACGTAGGACATGACCCCACTGAGGAGATGGAGACCTCAATTAAAGGACTCAACGGATTTGAAATGTGTTTGTGGACATACGTAATCTGGTGCATCAGGTCCTGGATCTCTTCCAGCTTCATTGCCGCAGGGTTGGTCTCCACAATCTCCTTGATTGCCTTGATGTTGCTCTCCAGGCTGCTCACTAAGTCTTTATAGGGTGCTGTCACGCCGCTGGTCTGAAGCTCGGTCACCTTCGCCTCCAGTCGCCGCGTTTGGTTGCTCAGCTCCTCGACCACCCCGTCCCAGGTGGCAAAGCACTGATGACAAGGCTGGCAGTCCGGGAACTCTCCTTGGTAACCCCTGGCGCATTTGTCACAACGAGGGCCCGCCACGCTCTCCACGCATGTGCAGTGTCCGGTCACGCGGTCACACTGCTGGCTGGAAATCCCGCGGATGTCGCAGTCGCAGGCTGCGAGAAAGGAAGACAAAGACAAATGTCATGGAGACATCTCCTCGGGGAAGGGAATGGACTTTGAGCTTTTCCTGTAAACAAACGACTTCATCCTGACCTCAGGGGTCACAACGACCTCACAAGCAAAGTCAAGAGCGAGAGAACGCTGGCCCCTTCTGCTCCGACCAAAGGCATTTGAGGTGAAATAGGTTTGGAACGTATGCGGGGGCGGAGGCGCTTGTAAATCACAATGGATGGACAAGTTGGAGACTTTTGGCAGCCAGCATTTCTCAGCTGTGGAGGCTTAAACTGTCTGGAGTGACAACTTCTCCCACTTAACCATCTGCGGTCCGCCTCGGAGATTTAACAGCTGCCGCAAAGCTTGTAGTGCGAATGCTTAAGGATTCCTGGCTGAAGAAAAAAAAAAACCTGGGAGTTGTGGAACATCTGGTTCTCATGAGCAGAGAACACAAGGTCGGTCATTCCTTAAGCCAGCAATCTGTCTCATGAGACTACTTTGTTCCTCAAGGGGGCGCCAGTGAGCTTTTCAGTCTGTCAACAACTCTCGGTTGAAAATAAACCGAACATGCTGGAGAATACGACGTGGGATCGCTCTTGTCATACCGTGACATTTGACTTCCGGATCCCCCCAGAAGAGCTCCCTGCATTCCCGACACGTCCTGCCACCAAAACCCGGTTTACAAGAGCACCGTCCCGTCACCTAGAAGTCAAAGAAAACTTTTACAAAAAATGTCTTTGCAGCAACACACACACCACAATGGACCTTTGTACTGTGGATTATTTGCGGGACTTCCTTCCTCTGAAGGCAGACAGCCATTACCAAGAAAGATTTTGTGCTGCCTTGTGTTCCCACGATATGTTTGTTTGAGAGAAACAGTACAAAGCCACAGCGGCAATTCCCAACCAGCTGGACTCATGAGAACATCGGTCACCACGCTACTTGACCATCACAGATACTCATCACGACTGACCTCATCACAAGCGGAGCCAAATGAATGGAGCGGGTCGCAATCGCAGGCCTGGCAGCCCGTCCCGCTCGCCATGTTCCACGTGTCCTCCGCGCAGCGCTCGCAGTTCTGGCCCACCACGTTGGGCAGGCAGGCGCATTGCCCACTGTGCTGGTCGCATTGGCACTCATCCGGCGAGGAGCATGCGTGCGGCGCCGTGCCCGTCGGCTGGCACATGCACTCTGCGAGACAACCCGGGGTCAACCTCGATGAGAATTTGACCTCACCGAAAGCGACCGTAAATGACTCCACTCACTTCTACAGCTTTGAGTGGCGGCATTGCCGTAGTAGCCGGTTTTGCAGTGCTGGCAGGCGTAGCCGTCCGTGTGGTACAGACACTTGAGACACGAGCCCGTGCGGACGTCGCAGGAGCCGGGGTCTTGCGTGTTAATGTTACCGTTGCACTGGCACGCCAAGCAACGCCCGCCGGGCAGCAGCGGGTTACCGAAGTGACCTGGCGCACACTCGTCGCACCTGGCACCTGAAGGAAGCCAAAAGAGGAAATTGCGGACGCAGCTTTCCGGCAGCAAATTGCACAAAAATGGATGTCTCGAATTGTGGCACCTTTGTAGCCGGAGCTGCACACGCACACCAGCGCGTTTGTATCGGCGTCTACGTAGCAGCTGTCGGCAAACTGACGTGCCGAACCAGGGCCGTCGGGGCACGAACAGGGTCGACAGTGGCTGTCGGATCCCAGCTCAGGGTCACCGTGGTAACCGTCCAGACATCTGCGAGGTTAAGGCGACAATCAAATGGGATTTGGAAAAAAACAGGCACAAGTGTCGTACCTCTCGCAGTAGTGCCCGGTGGTTAGGTCTCGGCAGCCTTGACACTCTCCCGTCTCGGGGTGGCAGACTTCGCTGTGGCCGTTACATTGGCATGGTCTGCAATGAGGGAAGCCCCAAAATCCCGGCTGACAGTGAGCGCATTGGCGCCCCGTGGCCCCGGGAACACACGTGCACTGCCCGGTCGATTGGTGGCAAAGTGCGCCGATGGAGCCTCGAGGGTCACATTCGCAGACTGCCGCGAGAAATTGTAAAATGTCAACAAACCGGCAAGCAGGAGAACCTCCCCGACTTCTGGCAAACACTTACGCCTACATCCGGACGGACTGAAGAGGAAGGTGGCAGGGGCGCAGTGGTCGCAGTTCCTGCCGATCACTTTGGGTCGGCATTGACATTGGCCTCCGTGGGGTTCGCATACGGAGCTGACGGAACCTTGCGGGTCACACTGGCATGCTGGGAAACAAAACGAAGAGTTAAGACTATTAACCCAGGTGACTTCATTTGAAGAGGTTTGGGGTGGAACGTACGCATGGCCCCTTTGTGCAGCAAGGCCGAGACGCTGAAAATGTATTCGTTGCAGATGTCCGTCATTGGGCTCTTGACCACGCTCTGGCTGCTTTCCAAGCAACGGTAGCGCTGAAACGTTTCCCACGCCGCTTCGCCCTCTGTGCCCAGGAATATTTCCAGCTCCCGGACACGGGGCATCAGTACCAGCTACAGAAGAACAGGGGAGGCATAACTAAACGTGCCTCGACGTGTCTCAACCTACGCTTTTGGTGACACCGACAGAATCGACGAGCGTGTAGGGGTTCTGCGTATCGCTGTAGGACGAGTAGAGCGGCAGGCTGAGGTGGACGGTGTAGTTCTGTCCCTTCTCGAAACAAACGGACGTGGGCAATAACACGTGTCTGCGGGAAAGGCGCGGTCAGGTGGAGGACCATTTTGAAATTTGAGACAGACCCTCGGGTTGAGTTACCTCGAGCCTGGCGGCAGGGAGACGTACTGCTCGTCGCCATCGCCGATGGAACCGCTGCAGTGGGCGGAGTAGTTGGGAGGGTTGAAAACGGGACGCTGGACTCTGAAGTCCACCTGCTCCCACTGCTCTGGAAGCTATCGTCAAACGTCACGTCTTGGTCACATTGATTTAAAAAAGTTGGTCAAAGAAAATTGAAGCTAACCTGCGGCTCGTAGCGGATGAGGACATCGTAGTCCATGGAGTCCGGGATGTTGTCTATGATAAACTCTAAAGAGGCTCCCTCTGGTACGTTGGCAAAACCCATCCCGGTCCACGTGGGGGTGCGATCCAGAGGGTACGGTCGATGGACCACCGTCACACCCTGTCAGGTAGGCACTTGGTTTTAAAACTTCTTCCTACGTGAGGTCGGAGGGGCGGCGCTGCGCTCACGGGTCCAAGTATGGCCTCTTCGGCTTCGTAGGTGTAGTGGTCCAAAGCGATGAAGTAGTAACCGGACTCCAGTTGGTTGCAGCGCCGGCCGAACATGTGCTCCCTGCATTCGCACTGTCCGGACACCGGGTCGCAGCTGCGGAATTTTACAACCAGTTTTTTTTTTTTTTTAAATGTTTTTAACCACTGTAACTAAGAATAAACAAACATACTTGTTGTTGAGGGCCCCTCCCTTGTCGCAGTCACATGGTCTACATCCATCCATGTCATTGGATAGACCCCAGTGTTGTGGCTGAGGTTGAGCGCATGTTAGTTAGGATAAGAAGGAGAGTGACAGACCGAGAGTCCCTACCAGACACTGGTCGCATTCGTGTCCGGTGACCAGTCGCTTGCAGAAGCACCTTCCTGAATCGGGGTCGCAGGAGTCGCTTCCCGGCAGCGTTCCCAGTGGGCTGCAGGAACAGGCTGTCAAGGCGCAAAGTCTAATCACTCTTGTGTAAAAGTCAGAATGAGAAAACATTTCAAGTCATGGAAAGTTCTCTCTTTGGAGTAGGACAGATTGTATTTACTCGGAAGTCCCAATATTTGAATCCATGCAATGATTTGGCGTTCCTACCCAGGCATCCGTCTGGTCCCTTCCCCAGTCCGTAGTGTCCATGTCTGCAGTGGTCGCAGCGGATCCCCTCAACGTGGGCTTTGCAGCGACACTGGCCCGAGATGAGTCCGGCCCCTACGTCGGTCCTGGCGTCACAAAGCCCTCCTTCCAGGGATCCCACCGGGTCACAGTTACAAGCTGTGAAGAAAGTTCTGATCAGAGATGACTTCAAGAAGTCACGTGGCGCTTTTTGAACGTACGCTCGCAGACGTTGGGGTCCCGCAGGTCTCGGTTGGGGTGCTGATAGAAGAAGGGGGCGCACTGCTCGCACTGGCGCCCCACCGTGTTGTGCTGACAGTCGTCGCACACTCCACCGCTGACGTTACCCGTCGTCATGTAGACGGCCATGTCGAAGTGGCAGGAACCCGAGTGGCGGTTACACTCGCACCCTGGGGAGAGCGCGTAGATGGTGTGTCAAGGTTTTTGGGGAAGCTTCTTACAGATGAATCTTACTCTTGCAAGCATGCGTGTTACGGCCCTCGGCGGGCCTCCAGGGGAGGTCATGATGGAAGTTCCGGCATCGCTGGCAGTTCAGGCCCTCGGTGTTGTGGGTGCACACGCAACGCCCGTGAACCTACACAAGGCACTCGTCAGAAGATGTTCTCGGCGCCCGGGCGCGGCCGGACGTGATCGCCCACCATTCCCTCGGCCCCCGTGGGCGCTCCCTCGATGGGGGCGCATTCGGAGGCGTGTCCGTAGCAGAAGCAGTTTCCCCGGACCACCATGTCGTAGACGGCGTAGTAGTACTTCTGTGACACCTCCTCTCGCTTGTCCAGCAGGTTGTCTCCAAGCGTGTGCAGCTTCAGGAAGTTGACACGCAGGTTGGTGATCTTCAGCATGTCTGAATGAAAACGCACGGAGCAGCTTTAAGTTAGAGCTACACATTGTCATGTTGACCGAGATTTTTTTTTTCTCAATCGCTGTGGACAAAGATTGTTCTGACTGGGGGGAAAAGTCTTGTGTACACGGACATATCCGCCTCCACGTGCGAAATTCCTTCCCAGGGTGACCTCATTTCCCAGACTGCATTTTACTAGCATTTTTAGATCCCTTCCTGGAGGGGCTTAGCAGGAAGCGGCCTGCTCTCCACTGGGGTCAGCGCATCTCGAGAACATCTTACTCTGAATCCTCAAGCTGTACGGATCCTCAATCTCAAAGGCGGGGTCCAGCACCCGGAAGATCACCTGGTAAAGGTAAGTAAACATCCGTTGGGTTCCTCCACTGACATCACGTGTTTATTTGACCTGGTTTCATTGAGCAGACCTCTCCCGCCGTGGAGGGTTCGATGTCGGAGTAGTGCGAGTCGCAAATGATGTCGTCCACGTTGAGCATGGGCCCCGGGGACACGCCGGGGAACGCCGACTGGCAATGGTAGGCAAAGTAGCGGTACACCTGCCACGTCTTCCCAAAGTCCATGGAGCGCTCGATCACCATGGCGGCCGGCCGGAACGTCTGGAGGTAGGCGACAAAAGCACAACATGTCGGGAATGTCGGGCGATGTCACGGGCAGCTGGCCGCCATCACCCTGACGCGCCTAAACGTGCGAGTAGCGCCACCTTAAAAGTCATGATGAGATGCGTGAAATGGAACTCGGCTTCCAGGTCCAGCTGGATGGTCACATTCTCCACACCTGTACGCAGGAAATGAATGATGACGCGGCAACGCAGCTGCACATTAACACGCTTGAAAGATGTCCAACACATCTGCGCTTTCAAATGTAAACACGTCAGAGTGATTAAGTGTCGAGGGGGCTCGACGATGATGTCTCCACTATTTGGAGGTTTTTTTTTCTTTTTTCTAAATAATAGGGAATGAGGAAATCCCAAAGCATAGCGCGATTTCGGCTTCCTGCTGATTCTTGGCCATCTGCTGTGCTGGCTGCTGAGCTTCCTTCACACCCCCCCCAAAAAAAAAAAAAAAAAACAGATGATGGGATTCCTCCTTTAGACATGCAGCGTAAATCCCACATCCGTTCCCACACATTGGCGGGCCCGTTTATGATTGATGGATTCGCCATCTTCTCACGGGAAGGCAGACTCACCGTTTTGCGACTGCCACCACGTCTTGAGGCGGTTGGGGCCGAAGGTGGTGACCACGTGCTCGATGGCGTGGCTCAGCGGGTTGAAGTCCTTGTCGTACGGGCGCCTGGAGTCGCACACAAAGCAGTTGGTCTCCTGAGGGCATTCGAAATGCCAGCGGAGATGTGAAAAAGAATTCGCGAGGTACATGAAGCCAACTCCCAATCAAAGTTTGAAATTGGACATCTAATAAATTCCTAATTAAAGCAAACCACGTGCGGCAGCCATATTGGAAAGGTACAAACACGCCACATCCGCTCACAATTTATTCAACGTTTACGACCTCACGTCAGCCCGAACGATCCACACGAGGCCGCACTTGTGTGTTTATGGTTGGGTTGAAACGTGTGACGAGACTCCGAGGCCTTCCTGCTCTCATTTATTGCGCATACTTGAAGGCTGCGCTCATCCCGAGGGACAAAGACACCCCACAGCGCGTGAGACTTAATAAGGACGCCTTTCACCCAAGCAAAAAGCCGCCAGGGCCACTTTGACCGATACAGGCCGACATTTGTGTCACCGCATAGAGCTTTTTATTGTTGGCGCGAGAATGTCTGCTGTCCCACTCGTCACTACAGCCCGCGCCCACGTCGTGATCTGAATTACTGTAACATGTCCTGGAAGTGCGAAAAAGATAAATCAACTTCCTGCAAAAATTCCCCAGCACAGAATTCTTGTCATAGTTTTATGAGGTTGCAACTTCTCGACACACTAACAAACCGTCAAGATGATCCATTTGGCGTCCGGATCGGCTCACCTCCAAGTGTCCCACGATGCAGAAAGTTTCGCCTCCGCCGAGGCCGCAGGTGGACGAGGCGTTGAGCTTGTGGGCCCGACCGATCAGTAGGTTACCTGTGGCCGGGTAGCAGCTTCCTTCCGTGCACCCGTCTGATAAGTCGGGTGTCTGCGTCCAGGCGGGACACCACAGCACCGCTACAAGCAGCAGAGAGAACCTCCTCAACATCATCATCACACACTTGCAGCTCACTTGGAATTCAACTTAAGCTCCCGAACATCCCGGCTACTGTCAAGACAAGGAAATGTGAGTGGCATGTGGCTTCTATTAAGAGCCATGTTGTTGTTTCCTTTTTTGGCAGCAATGAACAAAACATGAGCTTCTCCTGACTGAGCATGTTTTTCTCATAAAACTCACCCAGAGTCGTCCAAATGTGGATGAGGAGCGACATTTCGGACCTCTGACAGCTTGTCCGAAGTCTTGACGGCTCCTGTCTTGTGTGTCTCCTTCTGGAAGTTTGTGTGTGTGTCTGTGTGTGTGAGCACAGGAGAAATTCTGAGGCGTGGGAGTTTTCCTTGGAGTAGTCCGCATCCCACTACCAACAGCTCCTCCCAGATGTTAGTGATGCGCCCTCTGCTGTGGACAAAATGTATTGAAAAACATCAAAATTGCGCAATCGCCACATAAGCATGCACGTATATTCAGGTAAAAATATTTCACTTTGCTACGAAAGGGAATAGTGCTAGGCTTGGGTTCGAATTATTTGTTGGGGTTGGAACGATGAGAATCGGTTGAATTTTATTTTTTTTTTTTACATCAAATGCCAAAAAATTGTAAGGAATAAAACAGAAAAGTTAATGATGTAGAATAACATAAGAGTAAAGGCCATTAGCCGTCATATAATGATGTAAAAAAAATGAACTGCATAGTTTGTGGGAGCGGAACTTTAGTCGCCACCTTTTCGGTCGGGGGAACCTTTTCGCTGACGGACTCGGAAGCGCGAGGTTACCTCGGTAAGTTTTGAACTTAGACTAGTCGGTTTTCTATACATCTTGTGTTCATTTGAAGAAAATAACCCGCATTACTAGTAGGGTTTTAAAATGCGATAGTTAAATATTTGCTTTTCATTCAATGGTGGTAGACTACGGGGTACCTCATACAGGACGACCTGCTTTCATTGTGGGCGGGCTTCTCGTTGGAATATTCATCTTACACATTTTCTCTTTGCAGGTTTAACATCTAAAAGTGAAACATCATGAACATGTTGAGGAGATCTTCAACACAGGTAGGACAGCAAACACAACCGTCCTGAGAAAAATTGTGTATAGGGTATTCAAAGTGTGTTTAATATGTGGACTGGACATGATGCAAAAGTAGCAATTGGATATTGCACACATCAATTAATTGCATTTGTAATGATTTAAATTAAAAAGAGCTGATCTTCTGAAACGGTTTTCAGGTGTTCAGGCAGCTGATTAGAAACAGCACCACTGACTCCAGCCTCATATTGGAGAGATGTGAGTAGAAGTCATTCTTTCATTTCTGTTTGAATCTGAAAGGTTTCTGGCACTCTTGAACCTGATTCCACTGTTTCTTTGGTAGCAATCAATCGTGTCCAACTACTGGGCCGAGTGGGCCAGGAGCCTGTGATGAGACAAGTGGAGGGCCGCAACCCTGTCACCATCTTCTCCATGGCCACCAACGAAATGTGGCGTTCAGGGGATGGCGAGACCAGTCCATCAGGTAACCAGTGCTGTTACTTGACGTCGCACATGGTGGTATCAGACTGGCGTGATTTTGTCTAAATGGCCACTAGAGGGTGCTGCTACACATGCTAAATATCCCTCCACTTGAATGCAGAAAATGAGTAAATCCTTAAAATATTTCATGTGAAATATGGCCCGCATATTTGTTATATTTCCTGTAAAACACAGACACATTTTCATTCCGGTTTTGTTTTGACACTCCAGGCGACATCAGCCAAAAGACAACGTGGCACAGAGTGTCTGTCTTCAAACCCGGTTTAAGGGATGTAGCCTACCAGTACATCAAAAAAGGGTATGGGCAACTGCTTTGTAGTGACAACTAATCTAAACCGTTCTCTGCCATTTACTCCACAAGTTGCATCTCCTAGGGCCAGGATTCTTGTGGAAGGGAAGCTGGATTACGGCGAGTATGTGGACAAGAACCAAGTGAGACGCCAGGCCACGACCATCATCGCAGGTTTGGAAAACTGCCAGCAAAAGCCCATCTTGCTTACTTGGCTAAAAAGTTGCCTTTTGTTTTCTCAGACAACATCATTTTCCTGAGCGACAATGTTCGCGACAGAACATGAAGGCCTGGTCTTTCAACACACTGTTTTTCCTCTTCTTTTTGCGTTAGAGTTTGTCCCAAAAAAACGCAGACAACGCAGTGACTGTTTTCATGACACAAAGGCGTGTTGGACTGTACCGCACTCGATTGGTGCCAAAAGTCATCCAGTCAGTTCTTTAAGAGAAAACTCGTGTATTATTGTTTTTGTAGTATCGTTTGTGTAACAGGTGTCCTTGTAATATAGAAAGAAACTGACAATGAATCCATCCTGCTTTGTTAAGAGACCTGTATGTGGTAGGTTTAAAAGCTATTTTTGAAACATTTGAAGCGCACATTTGCATTCTTTTGTTCCTGCTTCATTTTTCACTTGTGAGCAGATTGCGTGTTGCTTTTCTTTGCTACAAAGTTTGCTGGTTTCACCATTTGCTATGAAAGATGTAAATAAATAAATAAACTTTTGTGTTCATTTCACAAGTTTGCCCACATTTACAAATGCAATGGACTGTTATAAGGTGTGGACTGTCATTAAAACGGTCTCTTGAAACTACTATATAAACTATTTTTTACTCAGGAGAGACATGACATGGTAATGAGTCAGCGAAGCAACCCTTTCCGCAGTAGTCACCATGACAAGTTGTGATTAGGTGTGGACAGTTATGGCGTACCTAATGAAGTGTCTAAGAGTGACGTCACAAACAAAACAGCCAATCCGGAAGTGGCCTGCTATTAGGTACACCTGAATATGGCATTGTTCCTCATGAAGTGTCCATTAGTGACGTCACAAAGAAACCAGCCAATCACGAGGTGGAGGTGAGGGCTGGTGTTGCACTTTGACCATGATTTTTCCCTAATGAAGTGGCCTGTCACGTGGTACGCGAGTGTGCGACGCGCCATTGGACGAGCAGGCGAGTAAGATTTGAATTGACGGATGTGACGTCAGGTCTTTAGCTGAATTGAAGACAGGTGTGCTCAAGTGGAGTTATCAAATGCAAGTGGCACCGAGCGCGCGCGCGTGGCGGCGGCGGCGGGCGGTTTCTCGGGTAAGCTAGCATGCTGGCAAATGTTTGTCGTCTCCTGCCGTTTTCCACGACGGACGCCCTGTTTGTTGCAGGATTTTCGCGCTCAAGGCGAGCTCTCAAATGCAGATGCCACCGAATGCGTGGCATTTTCTCAGGTAAGGGAGCAAATGTTTGTCGTTTCTCGCCGTCTCCCACGACGGACGCCATGCGTGTTTGTTGGAGGATTTTCACACTGCGACTGTAGGCGTCGAAGTTAACTGGAGAGTTTTCAAATAGGCCCCAAAATGTGCGGTTTGTTGCCTTTTCTCACACGCCATTTATATTTTGTTTGTTGCAGGATTGTCTGCTCTCGTGACTCGGACAAGTCACGTCCACCGCGACGGTGGGCCTGGAGGTAAATTGTAGGCCGCTGGCAATTTAGACATGTCCAAATCAGACCAAATCTATTCAAAGATGGCGCCCGCCCTCGTTCCGTTACGCAACAAACATTTGCGCGGTTTATTTTCTCCCGTTTTGGACGCCGTAAACCTGGATCATCCGTCCAATGTGAGGTGAGTTGGATGATAAAATTAAAATAGAAATGATAATCCTGATAAACGATCATAATTGACTAGAATATAATGATATATTTTTTCAAATGTAAAAGTCTACTTGGTATTTATAAAATTAAAATATTAAATATAATTCTGATCAATTATCCTGACTTACTACAATATAATGATAATTATATATTTTTTCAAATGTAAAACTACTTAGTATGTACAATGGTTGCAAAAAATATCATGCCATTGGCACACTACTCAATGTTTCTTTTGTAGCACTCAAACAGGCCGCCCAGCCAGCATCCTTCTATACAAAGCAAGCAGGAGGCTCTTGAGGAGCCATTTCAGTGATGTTGAGGACACTGAGGAAGAGGAGTCCTAAATCAGGTGAAAAAGTAAAGTTTCAGCTTCCCAACACACAATTAATGGCTGTCTGTCGAGATTTAGCTTCCCAGCACACAATTAATGGCTGGCTGTGTTTTTGCAGGCTGCAAGAGAAGCCGAATGGGAAGAGGAAAAGTATAATACCATATCCAAAGGCGCAATGGCCTATCCAAAGGACCAATGGTCTATCCAAAGGACCAATGGCCTATCCAAAGGACCAATGGCCTATCCAAAGGACCAATGCCATATCAAGTCAAGAATCAAGCAATGCGCTGCAAAAGTCGACGTGTGCGGATCATGTGCCCAGGAGGGGGCAGTGTGGTTGCCTTTGGTTATGGGTGCAGATCATGTGCCCAGGAGGGGGCAGTGTGGTTGCCTTTGGTTATGGGTGCACGACGGAAAGGTTGCAGGTGTGGACAGTGTTTAGGGCTCTGATGGTTGGTGTTGCTTAAGAGGTGTGCTGTGCTTGTGGCTTGTCTGGGTCCAGCGTTGTCTTGTGCTTGGTTGCCATTGACGGCTCACTTGGGGGAGGACGTGGTTACGTGGATGGACACCAAACGAAACTTTGACGTGGAGCCGAATGTCCAATTTTGCCATGCGACTTGTACCATTTTGTGTCTTTTTCTAACCTGCCACTGTCGTACTTGCTGCGTTCTTTGTTCTCCCCCCCCAGGTGTAGGGTGGCGTTGGAGCGAGCCGATCCCGGATGTCCAGTTTTGCAATTTGACTTGACATTTTGTCTGTTTCTAGCCTACCACTGTTGCACTTAATCTAACCCTAACCTACCACTGTGGTACTTGCGGTCTTTGTTCTCCCCTAGGTGTTGGAGCGAGCCAGTCACATTTTGTCTTTTTCTAACCTACTACTGTCGTGCTTGATCTAAGCCTAACGTACCACTGTGCGTCCTTTGTTCTCTAGGTGTAGAGGGCGGCGTTGGAGCGAGCCGGTCCACGAGGAAGACATAATGATGCGAGCAGCGCCCAACTCATTGCATGTTCTGCCTTTTGCAGGCCGGACGCAAAAGGGGGGGGGGCGCACGGCCCGATCCGTCCCAGCGACGGTAACCAAGAGTAGCTAGCCGCTGTGATCAAGTAAGCAAGTGTCCAGTAACTTGGGGTGCTCTTTGAGTTTCTGACATTTGTTTCTGTTTCTGCGGATGGCGACCGGGACGCGACACGATCTGATCAGAGGTGGATGGACCGCTGTGGCATCACTCTGAAGTAGCCAAGTTCTGAGGGAGACCCGCTTCCCTGGAGGCGTCGACCTGCGCATGTGAAATGGATTTATTTTTTCTAATTCACATCAGCGGTGTCCAAATGTCTGTTTGAGGGCTGCATACTGAAACAAAATGAGAATTCTCTGACACAAATCAATCATGGAATTTTGCCATTCATATTTTGTGCTACTGCTACAAAGCGGTGTTGTGTTCATTCGTGCGGTGTGTTGATAAAGTTGGCCCGAGGCTGCCATTTGGACACCAATGGTGACGTGTGTCGGGCTGCACGTGTATTGGAAAACTGCCATATGGTGGTCTAGGTTATTGACATGCACTTTAAGAAAGCAAAGATTAGTTTTTTTTCTTCATGTGGCAAATGAAACAGGTTTTGTTGCCTAACTATTTGTAATGAGTTTAGAAGATGACAAGTCATTGATGCAAGATAAAGTTAACTGACCTAACTGATCTCATTGCGATCAAATAGTTCATCTCCATCCCAGAATTTGTTCAATGCAGTGGTCTGGCCCAATACTGCCATGTCACCGATTTTCCAACATGTCGTGCAGCCCTGATTGAGTGCCAAAAGCGCAGCGACTGCGCAAGCGACGGCATGCGCAAGCGACGGCATGCGCAAGCGACGGCATGCGCAAGCGACGGCATGCGCAAGCGACATGCGCAAGCGACGGCATGCGCAAGCGACATGCGCAAGCGACGGCATGCGCAAGCGACATGCGCAAGCGACGGCATGCGCAAGCGACATGCGCAAGCGACGGCATGCGCAAGCGATGGCGCAGCGAAACTTTTGTGCTTGTGTCTTGCAAGGTGGAAGAGAAGCTGCACGAAACAAAGGGCCGGTGGACGGAGGCCACCAGACCCGTGAGCGGGGTGCAAAGGAAAGAATCTCCCAAAGCAAGCAGTCGCCAAGTGATGAAGAGGAGCCTGATGCATGACTGGCCAAGGCTGGCCAGTGGTGGTGACATGGCAATCAAATATGTACACACTTGTTGGTTTTAATTTGATGTCCGTATTTGTCTGCCTTTCAAGGTTGCTGGGGGGGCCAGCGGATGGGACGAGCGCTAGCCTGCACCCAGAGGGACTGGACCGGACCGTGAGACCAGAGGCGAGGTAATGAGTACGCCGACAGAAGCGAAGCGCATGCGACTGAGTGCTGTTTGTCTTTTTGCACTTGTGCGAGGCGGAAGACGAGTCCAACACCGGCCGGAGCAGACTGATGGGTGCAGATGCAGCCAGCGTTTCGGGGGAGTATGACTTTGTTTTTTCTTTTGTGCTTTCCCTACCCCTGTCTGTTTGAATAGGGTAATTAGTAGCACGCACGAGCATTTGGGTTGCTGTGACCCTGTAGATACGAATTGGCAAAGTAGACACCCCCTCCCTCTCTCTCTCTCTCGCTCTCTTTCTCCAATGCGCCCGGCAGTACCTGCATGGCCTGGTGCACTCAGGGTGGAACGTGGCTATACCTTGCCCTTTGTGGAATACCAGGGTATAATGTCTGCCTGCCTGGGTCCCAGTGTCGTCGACGGTGTCGAGGACAAGGAGATTCTCCGTGACGTTCTCCGTGACGTCACGTTTTCCTTTTTCCCCCCCCCCCCCTCTAGGGGCCAAGCCAGCTCTCCTCAGGGGGAACTGGCCGGTTGCGCTTAAGTGCGCACCAAAGCCTCTTATCTCCCCTTGCTGTCTCCCTCCCTCCCTCCCTCCCTTTTTTGTAAGGGGTTAAACATTTCATAACCCGGATCGCTCCAATGCAGGAGGGCCGTATGAGACGTGCGCCAGCCCGTGCGTGCGCTAGTTACCTGATTCAAACTTACCTTAGTCAAGGTCGCTAGTGGAAATGTTCCTCTTGCCAAAACCACCACAATATGTCTGCCTTTCAGGATTGCCGAGGTAGCGGATGGGACGAGTGCCTGCACAGAGACGGACCGGAGCGCAAGACCAGAGGGTGATAATGATCAGCTTTATTTGTATAGCACCTTTCATACAAGAATTACATTACAACAATTAAGGAAATTATAAGCATTGAATGCTTCACATAGGAACAGACAGAAAAAGAGCATGAACACGTTAAAACAAAAACATGAATCTATGCATACACAATAAAGTGAGCTTAAAATAGCAGCAAGCTTCGATAGGTCATGAGTATGTCCACAGAAATGAACGGCATGCAACTGAATGCCGTTTTTCCTTTTGCAGTTGCGCGAGGAGGAGGATGAGTCCAAACGTCGAATACCGGCCGGGAGAGGAACCCGACCATCGGCAGACCTTCGCCCGTGATGAGCGACAGACAGACAGACGGACGGACGGGTGCGGATGCGGCGAGAGCAAAGCGCCCAGCCAGCATTTAAGGAGAGTATGACTGTTTTTCCTTTTGTGCCTTCTTTCTTTCTTTCCCTCCCTCCCTCCACTTTTTCACTGGGTGTGCACACTGGCCGTCTGCATGAGGCCTCTTTCTTTCTCAGCGCTGCGTCATTTTGCAATATTGTTGTTTTATTATTGTTGTGTTTTTTAAATACATAAAGTGAACTGTTTGTACTTTAATTGTGTGTGTGTACCACTGAACCTGAATTAAATTGTGAACTGAATTCAAGTGGTCCATTTTAAACATTGCCATGTGCAGTCTATCGTGCATAATCAGAGTTAAATGACAACATACAAAATGGAATCATTTGAGACATTCTCAATGATAAGGCAATTCTGAAGTTAGTCTCAAACCAAATTGTCTTGTTAAATATGCAGTGTCAGGCTTTTTATTTTTTTTAACTACACAAACAAAAGCTGTATGCATTCTAAATTGTTGACAAAAGCCAAGTAGCCCGACACCCATAGATGCAATCGACAAGTGTACAAAGGGTGTCTGTTGCCATCAATAAGTCTTTGGCAACCCTGCTTTAAAATGGCCACCGAACTCAGAATCTTGCAAAATGTTGGTGCATTTCTCTGCACGAGTAAAAGTCTTCATTTTAATCAAGTCTGAGGCTTGTTTGTTTTGAAATGTCATGCATCATGTGGGCATTCTTGTGAATAAAGTCGACGTGGGTGTGTTTTCTTCCTGTTGGTGGTCCTGTAAATAAAGTCAACTTTGGTGTTAGTCATCATTCATGATGTACCTCAATTACTGCTGCATCTCTTGCATATGCATGTTTTGTTACAGGGCTTGGCTTCGTTTGCTGTGACTACAAAGAAAGCCGTTGCTGTTCATTCCAGGTTGTTGCTGAAATAAATTAAATTTATAAACGGAGTGTGTAACTTCCACGACCTTGGCTTTCAATTCAAAGCACAGTTTACTACACAGCCAGCCTCGGTACACGCAGTGAGTGGTACCACCCGGTTCAGAATAAATTAAAGGCCAGAGTGGTCGACTTAATACCGGCATCCTCATGAAATTGACCATATCAGACAGGCTAGATGAATTCCAAGTGCTACCACCTAGTGGCAACATATTTGCCTCAACCTGTCTGATGCTGGGTCAATGCGATGCATTTTTCGTTGTTTTGCCCAAAGCAACCTAATACACAATATTTGCATCAACCTGTCTGACGCTCCATTGAACTGTATGCAATAATTTTTAACTTGAAACAACTACATTACAAATGATAGGCGTCCTAATTAGACAGCTGGGTCAATGTGACCCGTCTTTTGCAGTTTGTTTTGCCCAAAGCCACCTAACAAATACGCACTGTGGGTACTGCCGCTATCTCGCCAGTGTGCATGCCTCTAAAATGTACAAAGCAATCAAATTCATTTGCATAGTAAACTTCAAAACCACATGCTAAAATAATTCATGTGATGCAGAAAGTCTTCTTCTGTAGCTTGCTATGATTTGCCAATTTGAGCGATGACGTATCCGGACCCGAGGCTGGGGGTTGCCCGTCCATGTGCCTAATCGCTCGGGCATTGATACATCAGCAATGCTTCTTTCTAGGTCTCCTCATGTCCTCAGCACTGCAAACCTTTGTGCCGGGACACCATATGAAGTAAATGACGGAATGTTTTTTTTTTTTACACCTCTAATGTGTATCAAGCATACCAGATGGTGTTTTAGAATAGCCTAGAATAGTAAATTACAAAAAGTTAAAAAAAAACTTGTAAAGTTCTTAAAAGTTATTAATTAACTTATTAATCGCTGCAAGTGAGAAGTACAGTACAATGTCTGCCCAATCACAATCAACGCAATGGAGCGAATATCGCAGCGCGGCGTATGCAGTAGGAGGCGCAGGCGGCATGTGGCGCAGGCGGCGCAGGCGGCGCAGGCAGCATGGCGAGCAGAGAGCGCAGGCGGCGCAGGGCGCAAGCAGCAAGGGTGGGGAATCGAACCCTGGATCTCAGGTGTTCAAGCGCAGCGACGGAGCCACTCGCCAAGCGTGGCGAGCTCGGCAGTCACCCCGCTTTCACTTCGAGTCATTCTTAGACGTTCAGTATTGCGCTCCGCGCGCGATGGGTAAGTACAAAAGGGAACAGACCGCCGCCGGCTGTCAGGTCACACTGGCCGACCGGTTAGTGACACGGCCTCTTGCCCCGTACAGTCCTGGTTCGATCCCAGGGGTGAGCACATTCACCGGGCCACTTTTGTAGGTGTCTGGATACATGCATATAGATTGCATATCCAAGTATTTATTTATGTGTAAACGCCCAGTGGGGCCCCGCCCGGAAGTGGGCGGAGCGATCCAGCTGGCCCCGCCCCCATCGAAATGGCCCCGCCCCCTGCCCTACTAAATGACAGTAGGGTAGGGGGCGGGGCGAAGCCCCGCCCCCTGGCCTACTAAATGACAGTAGGGCAGGGGGCGGGGCGAAGCCCCGCCCCCTGGCCTACTAAATGACAGTAGGGCAGGGGGCGGGGCGAAGCCACGCCCCCTGCCCCATCAAAAGACAATTAAAAGTGTATTGAAAGACAGTAGGGTAGGGGGCGGGGCGAAGCCCCGCCCCCTACCCTACTGTCTTTCAATACACTATTAAAAGACAGTAGGGTAGGGGGCGGGGCGAAGCCCCGCCCCCTACCCTACTGTCTTTTAATAGTGTTCAATTCAATTTCAATACACTATTAAAAGACAGTAGGGTAGGGGGCGGGGCTTCGCCCCGCCCCCTACCCTACTGTCTTTTAATAGTGTATTGAAAGACAGTAGGGTAGGGGGCGGGGCTTCGCCCCGCCCCCTACCCTACTGTCTTTCAATACACTTTTAATTGTCTTTTGATGGGGCAGGGGGCGTGGCTTCGCCCCGCCCCCTGCCCTACTGTCATTTAGTAGGCCAGGGGGCGGGGCTTCGCCCCGCCCCCTACCCTACTGTCATTTAGTAGGCCAGGGGGCGGGGCTTCGCCCCGCCCCCTACCCTACTGTCATTTAGTAGGCCAGGGGGCGGGGCTTCGCCCCGCCCCCTACCCTACTGTCTTTTAGTAGGCCAGGGGGCGGGGCTTCGCCCCGCCCCCTACCCTACTGTCTTTTAGTAGGCCAGGGGGCGGGGCTTCGCCCCGCCCCCTACCCTACTGTCATTTAGTAGGGCAGGGGGCGGGGCCAGGGGCGGGGCCATTTCGATGGGGGCGGGGCCAGCTGGATCGCTCTGCCCACTTCCGGGCGGGGCCCCACTGGGCGTTTACACATAAATAAATACTTGGATATGCAATCTATATGCATGTATCCAGACACCTACAAAAGTGGCCCGGTGAATGTGCTCACCCCTGGGATCGAACCAGGACTGTACGGGGCAAGAGGCCGTGTCACTAACCGGTCGGCCAGTGTGACCTGACAGCCGGCGGCGGTCTGTTCCCTTTTGTACTTACCCATCGCGCGCGGAGCGCAATACTGAACGTCTAAGAATGACTCGAAGTGAAAGCGGGGTGACTGCCGAGCTCGCCACGCTTGGCGAGTGGCTCCGTCGCTGCGCTTGAACACCTGAGATCCAGGGTTCGATTCCCCACCCTTGCTGCTTGCGCCCTGCGCCGCCTGCGCTCTCTGCTCGCCATGCTGCCTGCGCCGCCTGCGCCACATGCCGCCTGCGCCTCCTACTGCATACGCCGCGCTGCGATATTCGCTCCATTGCGTTGATTGTGATTGGGCAGACATTGTACTGTACTTCTCACTTGCAGCGATTAATAAGTTAATTAATAACTTTTAAGAACTTTACAAGTTTTTTTTTAACTTTTTGTAATTTACTATTCTAGGCTATTCTAAAACACCATCTGGTATGCTTGATACACATTAGAGGTGTAAAAAAAAAAAACATTCCGTCATTTACTTCATATGGTGTCCCGGCACAAAGGTTTGCAGTGCTGAGGACATGAGGAGACCTAGAAAG
The DNA here is from genome assembly GCF_024217435.2 of Syngnathus scovelli. NCBI lineage: Eukaryota > Metazoa > Chordata > Actinopteri > Syngnathiformes > Syngnathidae > Syngnathus > Syngnathus scovelli. The sequence continues at coordinate 1,389,888 of NC_090868.1, forward strand.
AAGCATTGCTGATGTATCAATGCCCGAGCGATTAGGCACATGGACGGGCAACCCCCAGCCTCGGGTCCGGATACGTCATCGCTCAAATTGGCAAATCATAGCAAGCTACAGAAGAAGACTTTCTGCATCACATGAATTATTTTAGCATGTGGTTTTGAAGTTTACTATGCAAATGAATTTGATTGCTTTGTACATTTTAGAGGCATGCACACTGGCGAGATAGCGGCAGTACCCACAGTGCGTATTTGTTAGGTGGCTTTGGGCAAAACAAACTGCAAAAGACGGGTCACATTGACCCAGCTGTCTAATTAGGACGCCTATCATTTGTAATGTAGTTGTTTCAAGTTAAAAATTATTGCATACAGTTCAATGGAGCGTCAGACAGGTTGATGCAAATATTGTGTATTAGGTTGCTTTGGGCAAAACAACGAAAAATGCATCGCATTGACCCAGCATCAGACAGGTTGAGGCAAATATGTTGCCACTAGGTGGTAGCACTTGGAATTCATCTAGCCTGTCTGATATGGTCAATTTCATGAGGATGCCGGTATTAAGTCGACCACTCTGGCCTTTAATTTATTCTGAACCGGGTGGTACCACTCACTGCGTGTACCGAGGCTGGCTGTGTAGTAAACTGTGCTTTGAATTGAAAGCCAAGGTCGTGGAAGTTACACACTCCGTTTATAAATTTAATTTATTTCAGCAACAACCTGGAATGAACAGCAACGGCTTTCTTTGTAGTCACAGCAAACGAAGCCAAGCCCTGTAACAAAACATGCATATGCAAGAGATGCAGCAGTAATTGAGGTACATCATGAATGATGACTAACACCAAAGTTGACTTTATTTACAGGACCACCAACAGGAAGAAAACACACCCACGTCGACTTTATTCACAAGAATGCCCACATGATGCATGACATTTCAAAACAAACAAGCCTCAGACTTGATTAAAATGAAGACTTTTACTCGTGCAGAGAAATGCACCAACATTTTGCAAGATTCTGAGTTCGGTGGCCATTTTAAAGCAGGGTTGCCAAAGACTTATTGATGGCAACAGACACCCTTTGTACACTTGTCGATTGCATCTATGGGTGTCGGGCTACTTGGCTTTTGTCAACAATTTAGAATGCATACAGCTTTTGTTTGTGTAGTTAAAAAAAATAAAAAGCCTGACACTGCATATTTAACAAGACAATTTGGTTTGAGACTAACTTCAGAATTGCCTTATCATTGAGAATGTCTCAAATGATTCCATTTTGTATGTTGTCATTTAACTCTGATTATGCACGATAGACTGCACATGGCAATGTTTAAAATGGACCACTTGAATTCAGTTCACAATTTAATTCAGGTTCAGTGGTACACACACACAATTAAAGTACAAACAGTTCACTTTATGTATTTAAAAAACACAACAATAATAAAACAACAATATTGCAAAATGACGCAGCGCTGAGAAAGAAAGGCCTCATGCAGACGGCCAGTGTGCACACCCAGTGAAAAAGTGGAGGGAGGGAGGGAAAGAAAGAAAGAAGGCACAAAAGGAAAAACAGTCATACTCTCCTTAAATGCTGGCTGGGCGCTTTGCTCTCGCCGCATCCGCACCCGTCCGTCTGTCTGTCTGTCTGTCTGTCGCTCATCACGGGCGAAGGTCTGCCGATGGTCTGGTTCCTCTCCCGGCCGGTATTCGACGTTTGGACTCATCCTCCTCCTCGCGCAACTGCAAAAGGAAAAACGGCATTCAGTTGCATGCCGTTCATTTCTGTGGACATACTCATGACCTATCAAAGCTTGCTGCTATTTTAAGCTCACTTTATTGTGTATGCATAGATTCATGTTTTTGTTTTAACGTGTTCATGCTCTTTTTCTGTCTGTTCCTATCTGAAGCATTCAATGCTTATAATTTCCTTAATTGTTGTAATGTAATTCTTGTATGAAAGGTGCTATACAAATAAAGCTGATCATTATCACCCTCTGGGCTTGCGCTCCGGTCCGTCTCTGTGCAGGCACTCGTCCCATCCGCTACCTCGGCAATCCTGAAAGGCAGATATATTGTGGTGGTTTTGGCAAGAGGAACATTTCCACTAGCGACCTTGACTAAGGTAAGTTTGAATCAGGTAACTAGCGCACGCACGGGCTGGCGCACGTCTCATACGGCCCTCCTGCATTGGAGCGATCCGGGTTATGAAATGTTTAACCCCTTACAAAAAAGGGAGGGAGGGAGGGAGGGAGACAGCAAGGGGAGATAAGAGGCTTTGGTGCGCACTTAAGCGCAACCGGCCAGTTCCCCCTGAGGAGAGCTGGCTTGGCCCCTAGAGGGGGGGGGGGAAAAAGGAAAACGTGACGTCACGGAGAACGTCACGGAGAATCTCCTTGTCCTCGACACCGTCGACGACACTGGGACCCAGGCAGGCAGACATTATACCCTGGTATTCCACAAAGGGCAAGGTATAGCCACGTTCCACCCTGAGTGCACCAGGCCATGCAGGTACTGCCGGGCGCATTGGAGAAAGAGAGCGAAAGAGAGAGAGAGGGAGGGGAGGGAGGGGGTGTCTACTTTGCCAATTCGTATCTACAGGGTCACAGCAACCCAAATGCTCGTGCGTGCTACTAATTACCCTATTCAAACAGACAGGGGTAGGGAAAGCACAAAAGAAAAAACAAAGTCATACTCCCCCGAAACGCTGGCTGCATCTGCACCCATCAGTCTGCTCCGGCCGGTGTTGGACTCGTCTTCCGCCTCGCACAAGTGCAAAAAGACAAACAGCACTCAGTCGCATGCGCTTCGCTTCTGTCGGCGTACTCATTACCTCGCCTCTGGTCTCACGGTCCGGTCCAGTCCCTCTGGGTGCAGGCTAGCGCTCGTCCCATCCGCTGGCCCCCCCGGCAACCTTGAAAGGCAGACAAATACGGACATCAAATTAAAACCAACAAGTGTGTACATATTTGATTGCCATGTCACCACCACTGGCCAGCCTTGGCCAGTCATGCATCAGGCTCCTCTTCATCACTTGGCGACTGCTTGCTTTGGGAGATTCTTTCCTTTGCACCCCGCTCACGGGTCTGGTGGCCTCCGTCCACCGGCCCTTTGTTTCGTGCAGCTTCTCTTCCACCTTGCAAGACACAAGCACAAAAGTTTCGCTGCGCCATCGCTTGCGCATGCCGTCGCTTGCGCATGTCGCTTGCGCATGCCGTCGCTTGCGCATGTCGCTTGCGCATGCCGTCGCTTGCGCATGTCGCTTGCGCATGCCGTCGCTTGCGCATGTCGCTTGCGCATGCCGTCGCTTGCGCATGCCGTCGCTTGCGCATGCCGTCGCTTGCGCAGTCGCTGCGCTTTTGGCACTCAATCAGGGCTGCACGACATGTTGGAAAATCGGTGACATGGCAGTATTGGGCCAGACCACTGCATTGAACAAATTCTGGGATGGAGATGAACTATTTGATCGCAATGAGATCAGTTAGGTCAGTTAACTTTATCTTGCATCAATGACTTGTCATCTTCTAAACTCATTACAAATAGTTAGGCAACAAAACCTGTTTCATTTGCCACATGAAGAAAAAAAACTAATCTTTGCTTTCTTAAAGTGCATGTCAATAACCTAGACCACCATATGGCAGTTTTCCAATACACGTGCAGCCCGACACACGTCACCATTGGTGTCCAAATGGCAGCCTCGGGCCAACTTTATCAACACACCGCACGAATGAACACAACACCGCTTTGTAGCAGTAGCACAAAATATGAATGGCAAAATTCCATGATTGATTTGTGTCAGAGAATTCTCATTTTGTTTCAGTATGCAGCCCTCAAACAGACATTTGGACACCGCTGATGTGAATTAGAAAAAATAAATCCATTTCACATGCGCAGGTCGACGCCTCCAGGGAAGCGGGTCTCCCTCAGAACTTGGCTACTTCAGAGTGATGCCACAGCGGTCCATCCACCTCTGATCAGATCGTGTCGCGTCCCGGTCGCCATCCGCAGAAACAGAAACAAATGTCAGAAACTCAAAGAGCACCCCAAGTTACTGGACACTTGCTTACTTGATCACAGCGGCTAGCTACTCTTGGTTACCGTCGCTGGGACGGATCGGGCCGTGCGCCCCCCCCCCTTTTGCGTCCGGCCTGCAAAAGGCAGAACATGCAATGAGTTGGGCGCTGCTCGCATCATTATGTCTTCCTCGTGGACCGGCTCGCTCCAACGCCGCCCTCTACACCTAGAGAACAAAGGACGCACAGTGGTACGTTAGGCTTAGATCAAGCACGACAGTAGTAGGTTAGAAAAAGACAAAATGTGACTGGCTCGCTCCAACACCTAGGGGAGAACAAAGACCGCAAGTACCACAGTGGTAGGTTAGGGTTAGATTAAGTGCAACAGTGGTAGGCTAGAAACAGACAAAATGTCAAGTCAAATTGCAAAACTGGACATCCGGGATCGGCTCGCTCCAACGCCACCCTACACCTGGGGGGGGAGAACAAAGAACGCAGCAAGTACAACAGTGGCAGGTTAGAAAAAGACACAAAATGGTACAAGTCGCATGGCAAAATTGGACATTCGGCTCCACGTCAAAGTTTCGTTTGGTGTCCATCCACGTAACCACGTCCTCCCCCAAGTGAGCCGTCAATGGCAACCAAGCACAAGACAACGCTGGACCCAGACAAGCCACAAGCACAGCACACCTCTTAAGCAACACCAACCATCAGAGCCCTAAACACTGTCCACACCTGCAACCTTTCCGTCGTGCACCCATAACCAAAGGCAACCACACTGCCCCCTCCTGGGCACATGATCTGCACCCATAACCAAAGGCAACCACACTGCCCCCTCCTGGGCACATGATCCGCACACGTCGACTTTTGCAGCGCATTGCTTGATTCTTGACTTGATATGGCATTGGTCCTTTGGATAGGCCATTGGTCCTTTGGATAGGCCATTGGTCCTTTGGATAGACCATTGGTCCTTTGGATAGGCCATTGCGCCTTTGGATATGGTATTATACTTTTCCTCTTCCCATTCGGCTTCTCTTGCAGCCTGCAAAAACACAGCCAGCCATTAATTGTGTGCTGGGAAGCTAAATCTCGACAGACAGCCATTAATTGTGTGTTGGGAAGCTGAAACTTTACTTTTTCACCTGATTTAGGACTCCTCTTCCTCAGTGTCCTCAACATCACTGAAATGGCTCCTCAAGAGCCTCCTGCTTGCTTTGTATAGAAGGATGCTGGCTGGGCGGCCTGTTTGAGTGCTACAAAAGAAACATTGAGTAGTGTGCCAATGGCATGATATTTTTTGCAACAATTGTACATACTAAGTAGTTTTACATTTGAAAAAATATATAATTATCATATTGTAGTAAGTCAGGATAATTGATCAGAATTATATTTAATATTTTAATTTTATACATACCAAGTAGACTTTTACATTTGAAAAAATATATCATTATATTCTAGTCAATTATGATCGTTTATCAGGATTATAATTTCTATTTTAATTTTATCATCCAACTCACCTCACATTGGACGGATGATCCAGGTTTGCGGCGTCCAAAACGGGAGAAAATAAACCGCGCAAATGTTTGTTGCGTAACCGAACGAGGGCGGGCGCCATCTTTGAATAGATTTGGTCTGATTTGGACATGTCTAAATTGCCAGCGGCCTACAATTTACCTCCAGGCCCACCGTCGCGGTGGACGTGACGTGTCCGAGTCACGAGAGCAGACAATCCTGCAACAAACAAAATATAAATGGCGTGTGAGAAAAGGCAACAAACCGCACATTTTGGGGCCTATTTGAAAACTCTCCAGTTAACTTCGACGCCTACAGTCGCAGTGTGAAAATCCTCCAACAAACACGCATGGCGTCCGTCGTGGGAGACGGCGAGAAACGACAAACATTTGCTCCCTTACCTGAGAAAATGACACGCATTCGGTGGCATCTGCATTTGAGAGCTCGCCTTGAGCGCGAAAATCCTGCAACAAACAGGGCAGGGCGTCCGTCGTGGAAAACGCCAGGAGACGACAAACATTTGCCAGCATGCTAGCTTACCCGAGAAACCGCCCGCCGCCGCCGCCGCCGCCACGCGCGCGCGCTCGGTGCCACTTGCATTTGATAACTCCACTTGAGCACACCTGTCTTCAATTCAGCTAAAGACCTGACGTCACATCCGTCAATTCAAATCTTACTCGCCTGCTCGTCCAATGGCGCGTCGCACACTCGCGTACCACGTGACAGGCCACTTCATCAGGGAAAAATCATGGTCAAAGTGCAACACCCGCCCTCACCCCCACCTCGTGATTGGCTGGTTTCTTTGTGACGTCACTAATGGACACTTCATGAGGAACAATGCCATATTCAGGTGTACCTAATAGCAGGCCACTTCCTGATCGGCTGCTTTGTTTGTGACGTCACTCTTAGACACTTCATTAGGTACGCCATAACTGTCCACACCTAATCACAACTTGTCATGGTGACTACTGTGGAAAGGGTTGCTTCGCTGACTCATTAACCTGTGGCTCCAGCCAAGTCATGCCTCTCCTGAGTAGAAAATAGTTTATATAGTGGTTTCAAGAGACCGTTTTAATGACAGGCTTTTTAAAAGTCACCTTGCACACCTCCATTGGGTCATAGTTGCCCATTCTTCCTTGCAGACTTACACAAGTTCAATCTAATTGTTGTTGTTACTTGCTGTGAATAAAAATAAACAACAATAATAAAGTGAAATAATCAAGAACTCCATTATGTCGGTTTCAATTTTTGTACTTCTTTTAATTATCCTACAACAGTTGCAATGCAAGCGTACATATTTTGCATTTTAATCTCAAACCTTTGCTTGGTATCTATTCTTGGCATAGAAACATGGCTTCGGTGTGGTGGGCAGAGTCAGTTCCAATCTGGTCCGGTCCGACCTGCAGATTTGTTCTCACCAAGCCATGTGTGACTGACTGGTGGGCAAAAGTTCTCAGCGCCTTCTGGTGGTGCTGGCACCGCTGCTACAGTTGCGGCTCAGCTGGGGGAAGCGGACGGCGGGCGTCCGGGAGGTGGGGCCGTACAGGCCCAGGTTTCGGGCCGCCGCCGACTTCTTGGGTAGCTTGACGCACGGGAAGGGCGAGAAGACTTGCGGCTTCGTCACGGACGGCGAGGTTGGCAGGTGCGATCGAGACGAGGAGGCGATGGAGGAGAGGGACGGCGTGGACAGGAAGCGTGTCTGGTATAAGCCTTGAATGGGGGTGGAGGAAGCGGCGAGGTGGGCGGAGCTAGGCGGCGGCGTGGAAGGCGGCGTGGGCGAGGATGACGGCTCAGCAGACGTAAACGTGGAAACCGGAGAAGGAGATGGACTCAGAGTGGAAGGTGGTGAAAAGGGGAGGCCGCTGTCACTGGGAGGCGGCGCTACGGCGGAGGAATGTCCATTGGTCCAACTTGACGAGCCCTTTGGAGCAACTGAAGAAGCCGGAGGAGCGGGCGCGCTTTTTTCCAAAGTCGTATCTTGAAGGTTTTCGTCCAGATGCACGGAGCCCAGTTGCGCCTCCAGCTCTTCCACCTGTGTGGAAACGTTCTCTGCGGAGGAGCTGCTCCCCTGAACAACGCCATCGGCGATCCCACCTTCCGATTTGCCCTCCTCTTCATCCAGCCGCTGACATTCTCCCAAGCCCGGCTCAGCTGGGGTCCGGGTCGCGTTCCTGCGCCGAGCTGGTTGGGGAGACCCCGCGCTTCCTCCGCAGCCTGACGACACGCTGCCGTCGGAGAGACGAGAGTCGCGGCGGCGCCGCCTGGCCGGAGAGCCCCTAGCCACTGTTGAGGAGACCCTGCCGGACGGCGAGGAAGCGCCGCGGGGCTTGCGACCCACAAGCAGATGATTGATGACGCCGCTGGAAGGCTTGAGCTGGGACGCCAGAACGCGGGTGGCGGGACACTTGTCTGCGGGGATGTTAGACCAACGTTAGTAAGTAAGCACTCACAAAACTTTGGGCGTCAAATCCCCCCCTCCCTCGCCACCTGTGCGAATACAGAGCTGCGTGGCCTGCTGCTGCTGCCGCCTCTTGATGCGAGCGTACTGCTTCTTGAGCGCGTAGATGTCAGTGCTCATTCGCTCCAGCATCATGCTGTTGATGGCCGCCTGGTGGTCCGCCCTGGCTCCTCCCCCCACCGCGCCCGGACTCAGCTCGGCTATGTCGGCTCGCTGGTCTGGGCGCAAACGGTCGGCGGGCGTCACGCGAGCTTGTCCGAGCGTTGGCGAGTGTCCGAGCGGTCTGACCTTTGAGGTGCTTGTGGTATCGCTGAATCTCCGGCGCCAGCAGCCCCCCCAGCGGCCCCAAACAGCCGAGCGCCGACATCACCGCGTCTTGGTCATCTGCTTCCACCGTCTCGTCGTCGCTCTCCTGACCGCTGGCGAGGGCAGCGCGCGCAAGCCGTCAGCGCGGCGTCAACGTTTGGCTTACTCCGGCGGCCCCTCCCCTCTGCCTCACCTTGCGTTGGGCTTGACTGAGGTCGGGAAGGGCGTGATGTTGTATGTGTACTTCTCCCGGAGCTCGGCCAGGTGAGGGAATGGAAAGGGCGCCATCCCGTAGACCTCCTGAAAGACATTGTGGACTCGTTTGTCAACGTACTTGCAGCTTTTTTTTTTATTTTATTTTATTTTTTTTACCTGTATGAGGTCAGGAGGGTCGACGAGGTTGCGGTCCAGCATCTCCTCGGTCAGACGACCCATGGTGCTGTAGAACTCGTCGGCCGTCTGGCAATACAAAATCCTCCTGCGCAATGCGAGAATGCAATTTGGAAATTGTGTTGCAGCACTCAAAAGCGGGCGGGCGGCGAGCAGAGGCTGCCCTCACTCTCCGAGTCTCTCCCAGATGGCGAGGGCGACGCGGAAGAGCACCTCGGAGCCCTCGAAAAACACCGAGTCCCAGATCTTGAGCACGGTGGGCGCCGGCAGGCACGTGGCGAACATGGTGAGGAACCACTGCATGGTGAACACGTTGGTCAGCGGCGGCTCGTAGCTGCCTGGCCGAGACCACGTCAGTTGGAATATTTTGGCGCGCCACACAACATGGGAAGCCACGTGCGGCGACGTCATACCTCCGGCCTCCTTATTGGCCGCTTTCTGGAGGCGGTGCAGGTGTTGGGAAAGGCGGGGAAGCTTAACGCGCAGCAGGTCACGGAACACCGCCATGTCCACTGACGGAGATGATACGGGGGGTCACGTGATGCGCGTGCTCTGACGGCAATCGAAAGTCCGTACCTGACAGAGCGCGGAGGTTGTTGGCAAAGTAGCTCTCGGGCAGCACTTTGTCAATCAGGTAGATCATGACCTGCGGACGACATCATCATCGTGATCATGAGCGTGTGGCGAGACGTGGTCGCCGTCAAGGTCACCTTTAGCGCGTCGCTCTCGTCGCCCTGCGTGACCACCAGGATGAGCGCGGCCAGCACGTTGAAGCCTTGGCAGTAGCCCACCGCCTTGTTCCAGCGGGCGTACGCCAACAGAACCCGCTTCAGGACCACCCTGTCCTGCTCTCCCTCCTGGCCGCAGTACGAACTGCAGCCCGTCCTGTGCAGGTCCTGGGAAGCGACGGGCGCAGACGCTCACGTAACGGGCGAGGACATGAGCCCGTCGCCGCTGCACTCACCTTGACGATCTGGATGCCCAGCGAATCGTCGTCCGGGTTGCTGCGCTCGTTGAAGGCGAATCGGAGCGTCTTGTCCCAGTCGATGGAGATGCTGTGGAGGTACTGGTCGGCCAGCGTCAGCCACACCTACGCCACGCCGGCGCAATGGTGAGTCACGTGGTCGGACGGCGATGCCTGTGAGTGACTCACCCGCTTCCTCCATTCTTTAGGGATGCCGGTCGGAAGTCTGGCCACAGCTTTCAGGGCGTCGTACCACTGAAGAAGAAATTTTTTGAAAAGAAATATTAGTAAACGAGCAATATTTCACACATTTGAAGGTTTGTTGAATTTGTCTGTTTTCTGAAATCATTAAACAAATATATTTGGACCTGCTGGAATCCATTCTTCCCAACAGAAGGTTCAATGGTGAACTTCAGCCTTGTGTCCACTCCTGCCGACAAAAAGTAAGCACAGGTTTAAAAAAAAAAACTTTACACTAGTAAAAACAGTCATTCCATTGTTGAGCTAAACTATATTTTATTATATATATATATATTTTTTTTATTTTACTGCTGATGTCCTGCTTGCGCACGCGCAGTAAGCAGTGTCGCTGTCCTTTGCGTCGCGGTGCTAAAAACTCTTCTTGACATGTAAACCACACCCGAATGCAGTCCACTAGTATTCAAATAGGCGGAAGTGGAACAGTAGCTGGGTTTTGAATCCATAAGTGGGACAAAACCTGCTTGCTTGGCCTCGTCCGGTTCGTCCTCGATATTGTCCGCCATTGCACCTTTTATTCCCCGAGCTGTTTTTTTTCCCCCTGCCGCTTGCTCGCAGCTTTTGTAGAGGATTAACTAACGGCAAATCCACGCCCACTTCGGTTGTCAATCACGCGGAGATTAACAATCACTCAGCGGCCATTAAATTAGGTACACATTTCCACACGCACTAGAAAGATATCTCATCTGGAATGAGATGAACGATTTCCGCCCCAGCAGCACCGTTTAGCTCCTCTTTAAAATTGTCTGCATGCAATTTAATTATTATTATTTGTTGTTTTTAATAATTCTGTACAGGTGCATCCATGCTTGGTTTGGGTGACGTTTCGCTTTAGATAATGGTCGTCCGGTCGCGCACGTCACCTGGCTCGAGCGTGCAGAGCAACCTGGGTGCGCTCCTGGAGATGCCGTTGCGCTTCCTCAGCACGCTGCTGATGATGCTAGCGACCCCGCCCGACGCTTGCTGCAGCTGCTGTTGCTGCTGCCGGCGCTGCCGTTGCCGGCCGGCGGCCGCTCGAGGCCTCCTGCTGGCCAGCGATGAGGCGGAGGCGCCGCCGAGGCGCTCCTGCCGCATGCTGAGCCCTGAACAAGTCCGACGTGCAGTCAGCTCATGATGGCGACTCGTCCGCAAAAATATTTTGGGTAATCACCAAATGTCCGTTTTGGAACCGTATAAAAAGGCTTCTAATGAAGAGGGCTACCGCTGCGGATGATGCCCAACACTTCTTCCTCCTCACCCCCCCCCCTTTTTTTTTACGTCATCAGGAGGCGGTGCAAAAATGCAGGAGGATGCACCACCAGGGTGCGCTCATTTGTTTAAGATGAACTCTGCCAAGCTGCTGTCAGGTCAGACTGTCAATTTCAAAACGTTTCTTACGTCGTTTTTTGGAAACGGCCTGAAGGCAAGCAGTGATGATGTCGTAGTTCTTGTGCAGTTTGTGCACCAGTCGGTCTCGGCGTCTCAGCTGGCGAATCAGCTTGGCCGACTGGACACTCGTGCGGTATTTGACCTCCTGGATGATGGCACGGAGCTCCTCGGGGGCTTTTGGGGTGGGGGGAAGAGCAAAGAAAACGCTTACAGTACTGCCCATATTTTAGTCCCTGGGCCAGCAGGGGGCAGCACAGAATCAGTTTGCCATGTCATGTGACGAGAATGATGCGGGTGTGACAGATCAGGAAGTCCAAAATTGGGTGTTGACACTCAGCATTGTTTTAACTTGACCGGGGTCACATGACGGGTCACCAGGCAACGCCCCCCCCACACACACACGCACAAGAATGTCCACTGTCAACATGCTCATTAGCGTTTAGTCCCGTCTTGAATGTTTTTTCACCCCACTACCAGGAATGTTTGGCCACTTGAATCAGAATGGAGACATGAAGAGCAGGTAAATAAAGATTTGTATTTACCGGGCTAGCACCCCCTGCTGGTGTGTTATTTGTCGCTCAAGTTAGCAATGGGCTTATTTTCTGGCACACGCGACAGTGCAAATGAATCACAATGACACATTTTTTGTATTAGTTTAACTAATACCCAACTTGAGTTAAAAAAAAAAAAACAGGTTACATTAAATAACTCATGCAACGCCGTTTCTCTGTGAATGTGATCTAAAGAGGGATCTTAACTTGTGCGCAAGTCACCGACTCTTGTCGCTCACCTTTGCGGGACAAATAGTTGACTTGATGCCTCCTGGTGTGTTTCTCCTGGAGCTCCTGCAGGAATCCGGATCCGGTGTTGCAGCGGCCCAGGAAGGCATCCGGCCCGGACGCCTCCGTGGAGCTGTCCCAGCTGTCCAAGTTTCTCCTACCGCTGTACGTGTCGTACAGCTCCACGAGCAGGCAGTCCACGATGGACGTCCTCGGGGTGGTCGCGTCGGGGTCGCTGTTGTCGGCCCCAGCAGGGTCTGGCGGCGAGGGTGACGTTGGAGGCGGGGAACCACTGCGGGAGCCGCCAGACGAGCCAGCCGGACCGATCCACCGCTGGAAGCCAGAGAAGTCGTCCGAGCTAACCAAACTGTCGCATATGTCAACTCCCAAAAGTTGCACCTCGGACGCCATGGTTGAAGTTGCACGGGAAGTTGGACGAGCGACTTTGTGCACGCACAATTTGGAAGTTTTGCTTAAGTTGTAGGCTCGCGCATCGCTCCGTGCAAACTTTTCACACTTCCTTCCTCAAGCCACGCAATTGGCCGGCCCACATTCGGGCCAACGAACTCTGCCAAAGTTCGGCTGGTGCGACAGGTGCGACAGCTTTGATCGACCAATCAGAGTGCAGCTCCTAGAGACATGAAAGCGACCAATCAGAGGCCAGATCCCAAAAGTGCAAAAGCGACCGTTCCAGTTTGTTCCTTGCGGCCACGTTGACATTTCTTCCAATTCTTGGTGCATGGGCGTAGGTTTATATTGGGACGAAAGGGAAACATCACAACCAATATTTGGGGAATTCAAAATAGTCCCTACAAATATTTACAATTTTATTTTAATCCAGCAATGTATGAAAATTAAATTGTTTGTTGAAATATATATCTACATTTATGTTTTAAAATGAGTTATACTTATCAAAAAAACAAAAAAAAAACCAGCCATGAGGTGTACCTAATAACAGGCTACTTCTTTAGTTTGGAACTGTAGAAAAAAAAAATAGTCTCCACTCTCAGTCATGGTTGTACAAGTCATATTTTATTCCATGTGTGCTTTACAGGGTTATAAATAATGGCATAAAATTACAAAAATCAGCGTGCTGGAAGCTCCAAGCCTATATACATGAATGTCACTCCAAATACATTACCTATAGAATCATCTAGCACGTGTCTTCCTTTTTATCTTTGTTTAGCTTTTGTTTCCATTGCCACAAACGCTCGGTCCATCTTTTACATTACAGCTATCAACAATGAGTTGGCAAAATATTTATGTACATTTCATAGCCTTGGATCTTATACGTACAGTAGTAGAACACAGTCCAGAGAGGTGGGACGGAGGTCTGCACATTCACGCTTCCTTTTGGGTGTTTGTTTTTTTAAAGGAGGAGGGGGGCGGCCATCAATCTCAAACGCGTAGAAAAATAATGTGACATGATAAGAATTGCACAAGATCATCAGGGTGTTTTTTTTTTAATACTCTCATACTGTATTAAACATCATAGCAGAAGAATTAGTCCAAATAATAAGTAAAAAAAAAAAATTACACATGCCCACAAGTCCATCTCCATGGTAACCTTCCCCTCAAAAAAAAAAAAAGTTGGAGCAGATCATTCAGTCCCCCGTTTTATGTGTGTGCGCGCGCGCTGGTCCGGACATAGCAGTCAAGCTTAAACGCGGAACAGAGAGGGGGCGGGGTGGGGGGTTTCGAGGGAGTCCATATTTGTAGTCCTTTGTAAAGAGCGTGCGTGTTACGCCTGACAAGGTCCGTGTGTTTATGGCTGGCTACATTCTTTGATTTCCACAGTAAAAGACATGAGCGTCCGCCACTGCCCTGCAAAATGAGATGACATCACTTATCGGGAGAGCCCTCGCCATCACCCCCCCCCCCAGCAAAATGGCGCCGACATGCGTCTCACGAGCCACATGCTTTAGAAAGACACCTCAGTAAACCAGCAAGTCATTTGATGCAACAAAAGGAACAGAAAAGACAACAAAACCAAAAGCGCTCCTCCACTTGCTGCCGTCGCTATGACAACGGCCTCCCGGGCACCTGTCAATCAAGTTCTCAGGGGGCGGGACGCTCGGACAATAAAGTAGAACGCAGAAAGAAAGGAATAAAAGATGTGAGGAAATGACTGACCCACACACAGGAAGTGGGGAGGAAATGACGCTGCCCCCTAGAGGTGGAAACACAAGTGCACCCCAAACGCTGTCATGCAGGTGGCCTAAAGGAGGAAGGACTGGCGGGATGCTTTTTTTTTTTTTCTTTGCTTTTGGCTCCCTCTGCCCGAAAACTGCAACCCCGCCCCCTCCGACCACGCCCGCCCTCGGAAAGGAGTGCACAAGGCGACGTTAAAAAATAGTGGTCTCGTACTTGGTGTTGACTCCTCTCTTGGCCTCCTGAGCCGGCTCCACTATCCACGGCACGTTGGCGTGGCCCTTCTGCTCCATGGACGCCTGCTCCATCTAAACACACACACATGAAAATGAACACACACCGTGGCGAGGACCAACTTTCTGCAACAATCCCCGCTGGCCGACGTCCACACGACTGTCGGGTGAAATGGAAGCAAAGGCCGCAAGCGCAGTCCAGCCAATCGTTCGTTTTGGTGGGCTGCTTCGATGTAAACATGATGAAGAGGAGGAGGAGGAGGAGGAATGGGAGGAGGGGGGGGGGTGAGAGTCACTAGAGTCTAATCTCCACACGCTGCTGCAAACTCACAACACACACACACACACACAATCTTGTTAGCGGATTAGCAACACACACACACCCACATTATCGGGGCGGTCCACAGTACGAGCTCAGCCCGAGCCACGACTTACAGATGCGGCGTCAGCGTCCGGAGCGCACACACCCACAAAACCAAGCGTGCACACGCGGGCTTAAGGAAAGGAAAAGTGAGGAGGACCTGCGACTGAGCGAGATGGAAGAATCGGGAGGGAGGAAGAGGAGGAGGGTGGAGAGGAGGCCGGTGGGGGGTGTAAATGTGGCCCAGTGACCAGCGGCCCGAGGGCGACATGATGACCTGCACAGGGGGCATACAGAGTTCGCATAGAGGTCAAAGGCCGAGCCGGAGGAGATGTGCCTGAGGACGCCGACAGGCAGCCATGGCAAGGAGGGTCCTTGGAGATGGAGAGCCACGCATGGCAATTAAGGCTTGATGACAGGTAACCGTGGCGCAGTCAGCAAACACACACACACACACACACGCAGATGGAGCGGAGCGAGCTCATCGATGAGGCCGGCTGGCGAGCGGCGCCGGCGGGCTGCTTACGGATTTGCGGATGTTGAGGCCGCGCGGCTTGGGCACGGGCTTGCCGGGCTTGCTGTCGAAGCTCTCGGGCAGCGTGGACGAGCCGTGGCCGCTCTTGCGCGCCTGCAGCGCCAGCTGGTAGGCCACCTCGAAGGCCTGCCCCAGCGTCAGGATGATCTCGTAGGCCAGGTTCTGAAAAGAGGCGGGATCGAAATTCAACCCAATGTATCATTTGCATACGAGGGGAAAGAAAATAGACGCGCACCACATCGAAGGCGGTGAAGACGTGGCAGTAGTGGTGGCTGGACTTGAGGTCTTTGGTGATGTAGGCGAAGGTGGACAGGTCCTCGGGATCCTGAGCGGCGCACGAGATGTTGCGGATCTCGTGCTCGGCGATGACGTTCTGCCGACAAACGCGCCCCCGAGTCGTTATTATCATTCTGCCTTTGTCTCCGGCGAGACGCAAAACAAACGGCATTTATTATTCAGCGCGTATTTGGTGCGGCGTTCTGCTGCGCAAGCTCATGTCCTGCGGCGATGACAACAAGAAGATGTCGCAGGAGAGGAGACTCATTAGAGAGAAAGATTCCAAAATGGAGGATGCTTGCTTTCATTGGCTTCCGTTTGGATTGGCTACAGACATACTACTTCTAAAAAGTACAATTGAATTTAAATTGGAAAATAAATGAAAATGAATTGAGAACATTTAAAACCTCTGTGGACAATAGAAATAAAATCAAATTTTCAGCCGGCACATTACCTTATTGGTGGCGTCGATGAACTTGACTCCCTTGTAGGACACGGAGAGGATGATGGTGGGCACCTTCTTCATCTGCTCCGTCGACTTCTTGGAGAGCGAGACAAGCGAAAATAAATCACTTGAGGCGAGGGAGAAGCTTTCTCCTCGGCGGCGCGCGAGTATCGGCCACGCGTACCCTCATCTTGGCGCAGGCGTCGTGCGTCGACTCGGTGCCCCTCAGCTCCTTCACCAGCATGGAGCCCAGGTACTGCACGCACAAAGCTCACAGGTCAAAAATCCCATCACTGTCAAAGTGAGGACGAACCCGACGTGCGACTCACGTAAGCTTCGTAGTCGCACGACTGGAAGATGAGCTTCTCGGGGTGGTGCTGCCAGTACTGAACGGGCGTGGACGAGGTGGCCTCGTTTGGCGGCCGCAACGTGATGGGCTCGCACCACTCGCCCGCCTGCCAACGACAGCCAATCAGATGTCGGTGGGGAAGGGAGGGGTGATAGACACGAGCGGCGTTTATCAGTCACTCACCACGCTGACTTGGGCCATCTGCCGCTCCAGTTTGGATCTCGGCACGTCGTCGAAGTAGTTGTCGTTGCTGCGCTGTCGCCGCCGCGCGTCCGCCTGCATGATGAGGTGCTGCACGTCCAAGGAGCCGCCCGGGACCCCTGCCGCCGCGTACGCCGCTGGGCCCACCGCCGGGCTGAGCTGGGGGGGAGTGTGGTTGCCGCCGGGCTCCTGCGCACAAAGCCGGCAGGCGCTCGGGTCGGGTCGGAGGCTTCCGGCGGGACGTCCGCGCACTCACCCGGAGGGAGACGGCCCGCGGGGGCTTCTGGGGCGTGTCCTCGTGGAGCCGGTCCCCCAACGAGGCTAAGATTCGTTTGCGGTGCCCGATCAGACTAATCTTCAGAACCTGAACGGAGACAATCACAATACATTTTATGATCATGATTCATTACAGCTTATTTAAATTGTCAGATGACTCATTTTGTTTATATGTATTTATTTATCGGAACGCTAATTCGGGACATTTCTCCAAATTCCTACTTTGTCTCTGCAATGCAAGATAAACATTCCGAGGGTCTCGTAGCTCGAAGGGCGGCTTGACGCAAATCTAAATGAAAAGCCTCCCACAGTTGGACTTGCGTAACGGCGTGGAAGCGCTAACGGCTAACCTTGCCGCACTCTGACGTCGGGTTGTCATTTCTGGCGCTTAATGAATGAATCATCAGATGGAGCAACGTTCTGCCGCCCCGCCATCAAATGCACACTGTGATGTTGCTGTTTTGGTCCTGATTACACACACAAACGGGCACACACTTGGACGCCAATGAAAGGCTGCATTGTTCCCGTGTCCACCACGCGTCCTCTGACTGTGCCAGTTACCACTTTTTTTTTTTTTACCCCTGAAAAAAAAGAGCAGCGGGTACCCGGCGGCCTTCGACGGGGACGTTTGCACCTTGGCGCAGCAGCCTCTCTGAGCGATGTGTGGCCGTTGCGGTAATTAGCTTCAATGTGAGGCCTTGCCGCCAGCGTAATGATTCTCCCAAAAGGTCTGAGTCACACATGCACACACACACACACACGCTTCATTAGCATTGCAGTCTGATCTAAAAACTTTGTGTCCAATTATCGTTATGGCTTTATTAAATAAGAAGGACTTCAAACTAAAAATGTCTTTTCAGCTAGGGCTTCTTGACACTTTTTTTTGGTGGGTCTACTCATGATGAACATGACTACCAAATTTGTGCTTGATTCGTAATCATAACGCTTCGCGTACGCAGCAGCAGTCATAAGAACATCATCTACTTGAAGTACAGCAGACCTCAAGCTGAAGTTCACCCGTTGCCATGGCAACACAGCACCGCATCAGGCAGACACACACACACGCAGCTACATTTCAAGGAAGAGGCGGAAGACGAGTTCGTTACCACCGAGTGGACCGAGGAGCCCACGGCGAGCCAACGCTGCGTAGCGGCGCCGTTCGCATCTAAATGAGCGGTCGCCGCCATGTCATCGCCCGACGTCATCCCGCACGGGCGCCGCTGTCCACTCTTGATGTCGTTAGCGAGCACATTTTCCGTCTCCGGTTTGCCAGCTGCCGCGCTAATCTCGTTAGCGCTGCCGTTAGCGCAGATGGGAGCGGCTTTGATTAACGGATTAAGGCGGCGCAAATAAAGCCAGCTCAGAGAGAGGCTGTCGACGAGCCCGAATGCCAAAGACACAAATTAATTGGAAAAACTCTCCAAACATCGCAGCAGATCACGGCCGAGTGAAAGTCGCGTCCAAATTAGCTTCATCCTTTTGGCCTTGATCCACTTTGACGAGTCTCCACCCTTGAAGAATGGGAAGTCGTGACCTCACTGAGATCGTCCATCGACTCCTACGGAATCGATGGCGGTGGGTCAGAGAATCACAGGCGTCAGGTTACCTCAGAGGGACTCTTGAGTGGAGATCCTATTGATCCACGCTAGTCTCAGCGCCAGCAGAACCGCAAATGAGACTTGTCTCAAATAATACTCAAAGTGACATATTCTTTATCCTCTGCGGGGAACCTTTTATTGTGCCATTGCTGCTGCCGACTACATGATTTAATTTAAAATCCTGTTTAGCTGCTTTCTTATTTTACTCGCCTTCAAACCTGAGACCACACACACACACACCGCCAGCACTTGGCTAGTGTGCGGAATGGATCATTAGTATCGACTGGCCCGTAAATCACACACATACACACACACCGTTTATCTACACCACACGTTTGGGATGGGGGGGGGGTGGTCTACTACTGGACGGTAACGGCCAACTGGCTGCTTGGCAACCGGGACGAGCCACCGAGAAGGGTTGGGGGGAGGTTGCAATGTGTTGGAAGTGATAAAACAGTACAGTAGCCAATGGAGCGGCTGGGCGAGGGCGTGCGGCCAATGGCGGAGCGGCGTGAAGAAGCCCGCCTACACGGAGACAGATGCATCTCCATTAATAGCAGGAGGAGTGGAACTAGACTGTGCGAGTGTGTGCGTTAAATGCTGCAGGATCAACTTGAAAATGAGATCCCCTCACACACACAAACACACGCGAGGATGAGAGTTGATGCTATTTTCTGGGTTACTAAAATACTTCAGAGGGGAAAGATGATGCGTGTTCCATAATGCAAAGCATCGGCAGCAGCGTGAGCACGCAGAGGCGTCAAAGTCTAAATTGGGGAGCAACAAATACAAAATATAAATAAATAAACACAGATAGCATACGTCCGTAGATTAAAAATGTAAATAAATATGAACTGGATAGTTTTGCGCGCCTAAAGATAGACGATGGCAAAAAGGCGAGCCGAGGCGTCGCGGGCCCTCCGGTGTTGCTTATTCCGGACCTCACGCAAATGGGTCACACGCCAAGAACGCCACGCTGCTCACGTCAACATGATTTATGCTCTCCAAGTTGCTGTGGCGTCGTAGCGTCGAAATATTTTTTGCGCTAAATGCGGATGCTTCAGATTTCCTTCCGCCTTGGATTCTGTTGAGCGCTTTCACCGACCAAAATGTTTGGGATATATTTGGGGGTCGACCGAACAGAAGCCAAAGGTCACGATAAAGTGGGCTAGCTTGACTAGTGGCAGCGATGCTAACACTAGAAAGACACAAATCTGGCTTTTGGTGCAGAAGGAAGCGCTGGATTGGTTTGCAGCCGTCACAGCACTTATTCCGCTCACGGTCGTATTTATCGAATCACGAGTGGCTCCGAGACCTTTGAAAAAGGCCTCTGAGAGAAGATGATGTAACCACTCTTGTTTGATTTGCTGAATTATTAAAAGTTTGGACAGCGTGATCAATTTGAGACGTTTGAACAAAGGAGATGTGAGGATCTCGGCCGACAGCGACGCTGCACACTTTTTTGTGGTTTGCCGTGATTGTTTTTTTTTGTCAAGTGAATTCTGGCCACTTTTGGAACAGAACCATGCTCGCCTTTTCGGAAGCGTACCGCTGCTTTTTGGTACCCTGACAGATGAATATAATTTTTTGGTTGCTGCTGCTGCTGCAGTGAAAAGTTTGACAAGCGTTCGTCAAAGTTGACACAAGGACTCTTGTTTTACACCTGGAGTTGCGAACCCGTCCGTCAAAACAAACACATGTGGCCAGGAGTGCGAGCCGTGTTCGGACACACCGAGCTCCTTCTCTGGACCCCCCCCCCCTCCCCTACCCACTACTCGCCGTCTTTACACACGCTCAATATCATCAGTCACGATAAGGACGCGGCAGACAAACGTATCAGCGCTCACCTTCCCGGACGTCAAGACGCGTTCCCGACAGGTTAGTCCTCTTACACTTTTCTTCTGCTTATCGCCGTTGCCTCTCCCTTTCGTTCGGCAGCTCTTCTTCTTCTTAGCTTGCGGCAGCTCGCCTGCATGTCTCTGCCTGATCTCTCTCTCTCTCCTCCCCCCCTTCTCCCTCCCTCCCTCCCTCTCTGCACCCTCCTCCTGCTCTCCATCTCGTCACTATGGCGACGCGGGCCGGGCGCTCGTATGGCGTCCGTCGGCTTACTACGACGCAACGTGATTCACGATCGGATCGTAGCAGGGGGAAAAAAAAAAAGGGGGGGGATCAATGCGGCAGGTTGATTGAAGGGTGGAAAGCGCGCGCCTCGAAGGAGGTAAAAAAGAAAAAAAAAAGGATGTTTGAGTCACTGCAAGTGACGCTCATTCCTTCTTTTAATGAACGTGCGTCACCTAAGGAAGTTGCGAAACTAATCCAGAGTAAAAACGATTGCCGGGAACTTAAGAGGAAATCATAACATTATATTTTTAATATATGCAAAGTTATATTGATTCGACATATAACTGATGATACGGGATCAATCTGAGGGGAGGTCCGTCTTTTACAAAATGAGAGTCGGGGGTTTGATGGCAGCCCGACGGGGTAGCGTCGGGTCGGGTTTGATCCCGCCATGTATATTTAAGGGCCGGAACCATCTGGCAGCGGGACGCCGCGCAATCTGTCCGCTTGGAGTCCGGACAGAAAAGGTGATAAGCGCACACACGCTGTTCACCGTCGCTGGCACCGGGCCACCCGGAGTCGTGTAGGTACACACGCGCGCTTACTTCAATGAACCGCTATCATATCACCGTGGCCCGCGTCGCTATGGCAACCAGCAGTCGCCATGGCAACAGGCTAGCGAGGAAGACTGTCCTGGCTTCACTTGGACACGTATTTTGCACACGCATGCATTTTTGTCCAAAAAAGTGTGCCGGGGAATGCGTCGGACAAGTCGGGCCCTGTTGGTTACGCACACGCACGCACACAAATAGACACACGCAGCAGAACAGGCCTTCACACGCCAAGCGGCAGAAGAATCCGACGGCAAACAAACTGGGATGGCTGTTGCCAACTGCATTCCACTTCAAAATAAAAGCCCTGCACTTATTTTGAAAGGGGATGTTCAAGAAACGTCCACAAGGTGGTGCTGCTCACTTATCAGTCTGCCACATTTGGAGTGGAGGTGGCTAAAAATGGCAATTTGGTGCATACTAGACTGATGTGTTGCTTCTTACAACATACACACGAAATGTCAAAGTACTATAAAAATAAATGAAATGACCTTGAATGAGTATGACAACTCTTCACTCCACAATAAAAACAAATGTCAGTCTCCTGAGCGCTTAAAAGACATGTGACAGTCGAGCAGTGCCATCTTGTGGACGTTTCTATAACGCAACCGCATTTGACTTGTACCCCCTCTAGTAGCATTTGACGGCACTGCACCTGTACAGTATTTTATCCTGCAGTATTACATAAAAGCACGAGCTGACATTACATTTTGGATTTATATGTCTTTGTATTATATATATATAGCTATATCTATATCTATCTAGTAGACACGTGTATATCTATTTATGTTGCAGACTCCTATGACGTGCCTCAGACTTATGTAATTCCACGCTCGGCCTTGACGTATATGAAGAGTGTCAGCATGTTTTCGCGCTCCCTGCGTGTCACATATGCATCCCACAGATGCGGCGCGTGTGCGCGCACACACACCGCAGCACGTAGGCGGCATCCCTGACGCTGCGAAGCATCTTGCGGCCCACATGCTTATATAACAAGGCTCTCTGCGCCTCCTCCAGCTGATCACTTCATCAGCGCTGCCTCGCCGCAACGCACATTCCAGAAGCAAAGGGATGCGGCTGACCGTTTGACTTGAGTGCAGAGTTTTGGGTTAGACTCACGTTGATGAGCTCGATCTCCCAGATCTTCTTGACCAGCTCCATGGACGTGTAGCCGTTGACCAAGAAGGACTTGGTGTAGTCGCCCAGCTCCAGCGACTCCAGCCACTCGGCCACCGACGTCGGGTTGTTGCCATCGTATCCGATTGGTCTCACCTGCCATGACAGAGACTGTGAGATAGGAAGTGCTGACACAAGTAAAGTACTGCTGCAAAATCTGCTTATCTCAAACTATTAGACTTGTCTTAAAGCCAAAAGTAAGACCATCAAACTTGGGCGGCTTCAGGACTCACCCTGGGTAGGAGCCGAATGGCCTGCAGGAGGCGCTGTCTGTGGGCCGAGTTGAGGATGCCGATTTCCAGCAGGTCCTGGTCCTCCACCACGTTGCTGCCCTGTGCCACCAAATACACAGAAGTGTTAGCGTGCTTCGCTTCACAGTGAGCAAACATTTTGCACTTGATGCCAATTTAAAGCTTTCCTCCACTTTAAAAGCACTCGGCGTGAGGACGAGCACGCCGCCGGAGCTTCGTTATGAGGCTCGGCGCTCGTTGATAGCCTCCAAAACTCACAAATTGTGTTAGCAAAAGTGTTTTGTCACATGACTCATTGCCAGTTCTTTGCTAACAGTACTTGGATATGACAAAGGCTCTTCCTATTGTCTTTGTGAGGCCGAGCGCCAGTGCCAACTATTGGCTGGCGTCCTACTGGGAATAGCAAACTTGTGCCAAAGCGTATCACAACCACATCATAATGCTAACGTACAATGGTTGACGATTAAGATCTACGCGGCAGTGTTGACACTTTCAGCCTACTCCAATAAATTTGACTTATTACAGCTGACTGTTTACGGACAAATTCAGAAGCAATTATATTAGTGCCGCACTGAGAAGCAGAGAGGAGTTGAGTTTTCATTCATTTCAATAGGGAAAGAAGAATTGGGTGTGATGTTATTAAGCCGGTAAATCCAGTAGCCTGCCCCCTGGTGGCTGCACAAGGAATGCAAAGGCAATGGTCTGGCATGATTCCCGCAATTACTCTTTGTTCTAGTTTATTCATTAGAATGCATAGTGATGTAGAAGATGAATTTACGGGGGCATGGGGGGTGTCTTTGGCGGGCTACTTTAGTATGCAACGGGCGTAGCACTTCATCAATCTCACGAGTCGTTTCCCCACTCGCACCGCCGAGCCCGGTCGTCATCGTCACAATACTTGACAAATTAAAATTCCTGCTCGGTGGCGGAGGGTCGAGACCTGAATGGAGATGGATGGCTTCAATGTGCAGTTAGAAGATCAAGATAGCCATCGGCATTTGGAATATTACGTCCACATGACACCGATGATCACGTCCTTAACTCATTCCGATTTAAGCGTTTGTGTTTCGCCTTTACCTAATCACAAATTGGTGGTGAGCTTCCATCGGAAAATATTGCCCGTGTTATGTCCTCGAAGGACTGGTGAAGGTTAGCGGACACACCCGTGCTAATTAGCAGCCGTGGCTAATGATAAATAGTTGCTAGGCGACGCTTTTAACCGGCACTGTGATGAGAACTGAAGATGTATTTAAACTAGAAGAGCATTTTGGGATGTATCTTCTTTGACACCAATTGATATTTGGGCTTTGGCACCATCCTGGGGCAATGCATATTTTGAGCGCCACCTAGTGACCAAAATGACGACCCGACTGCCGCAACCCGCCGTTGGGGGACATCCCAACATCGATGAGAACGTTGAGGACAACAACAGTGTCCTCATGCACACTGGCCACGTGCGAGGACTTCCTGCAGTTGCCACGGGAACAAGATTCGCTTCTCTCCTTTCAAAAAAGGACTAATTCATTTATTTCCATGTGTGCTAATTGGATTTAAGAGGAGATCAATTCGAGTAAATAGCAATTTGGTATGTCGCTCAGAGGTAGCAGCGTCTCTGGTCCTGCGTCATGGTCGTCGAGCATCTGTAGGCAACAGGTGCTTTTCTACCGTGTGCCATGTTTATTCATTTCCAGGGGCTGCGCAAGATACAAAAAAAAAAAAAAAACACGGGCTGCATCGGCGGCGTGGGCTCGTCGCGCGTGGGAGGCGCAAAGAGGAAATCCGACAACTTGCAGAGATGATCCTACATACGTACGCAAGACGGGGCCAGACGTCACTCACCATGAACTGCACGTTGTCGAAGCCGTTGGCCAGCAGGTGGTTCTCGTACTGGACCAGGCCGATGGAGTCCAGCCACTGGCCCACCGACTGCAGCGGGCATCGTGGACCTATGAGGGGGTGCAGGGGCAGACGCTTGAGAAGCGAGTAGCCGTCCACGCGGTAGCAGCGGCAGTCCGGCTGGGACAGCTGGCACTGCCACATCATGTTGTGGCGGGCAAAGTGGCTGTCAAAAGAGCCAGCCATGACAAAAGGAAGGGGAGGGGGGGAGTGGGGGCTAGGGTAGAAACATGCCAAAGGTGAGGGAGGGGGAGGGAGGGACGGGGGGTCAGCACAGAAAGGTTCTGATGTTGGATGGAGGGAGCCGTAGAGGGGTTAGGGACGAGGACAGAAGTTGTATCCAGAAAAGAGCGCTCGTCCTGGGTGTAAAATCCTGCCGGGCTGGCTGGAGGAGGATGGAGGTAGTGATCCGAAAGAGGCGAGAGGTGTCCGTGTGTGTTTGGAGCAGCTGCTCGCTCGCTCAGCTGTTGCGCTCCCTTGCCTGCATGCGTGCGATCGTGTGTGTGTGTGTGAGTGTGTGTGTTTGCAAAAAAGAGAGAGAGCAAAAGATGGAGCTGTGCACTGGAGACTCTCTTCATGGAGGACTCCCACGTTCATCTGTATGCTTCTGCTCTCGCTCCTCTCTCTCTCTCTCTCTCCTCCCTCCCTCACCCTCTTCCGCCACTGCGCTGCCTCTGCGCATGGTAGCCATCGCAACATCTCCGAGCGTCTTTGTCTCCAAGCCCAGCCAACCCACTTCCACGTAGACAAAAGTGCCACGGGTATTGTGTGTGTGTGTGTGTGTGTGTGTGTGTGTGTGTGTGTGTGTGTGTGTGTGTGTGTGTCAGGGAGCGGGGGAGTGGAGGGTTCTGGAAGGGGGGGGTGCAGGTTGGGTTGGTAACCATGGTAAATGAAGCATTTGGATTGACACGAGAAGGAAGTGTGTGTGTGTTGGGGGGGGGGTGATGAGAAGACATTTAAAAATACATATTGTCGTCGTCAGGCGGAACGCTCATGTCCAAATACAGTCAGTTTCCTTTTTTTTTTTTTTTTCCCCACACAAAGCCAAACTATTTCTCTGCCGCCCACGTCATTTTTTTTCGTTACGCTCTATCAAGCAATTAAAAGTGATGAAAAATAGTTTGGGAACAAATCCAGCAAGAGAAAACTTCTCTCACTCAATCCGGTTTTTACCTGAGTCGCGGTCTTTCACATCCAGCCCGCTGCCTATTCCGGCCCCGATGGAGCTCATAATCTTGTCGATCTGAGCAAACAAGACAGAGACCATTCTCAAGTCAAAACAAATAGTCGCAATGTTAGCAATAAGCTGCAAGCACGTGTGGCTTCCTAATTGAGCGAGGAGCGACTCTAAAAATGCACCTTCTTCTCCCCGGTTGGTCGCCGAGCCCAGCGTGGCTCCCAGCTTTTTTCTTATCTCGCCCTCCCGCCGTTCGCAATTACGGCGCAAAGGTCGTCTTAATTGCCGGGAACTACGCTAAATTCTAGATGCTAATTCGGGGCTAATGATGGCGCGGCACAAAGGTGGAATTGGTTCTGCACCATCTAATGATGTCATCGTCGCTATTCTGAGGATGGTGACATTCAAATCTCAGACAATTAAAAACTTCTGGAAAGTCTGTCCCAATACTTTTGGGTGACAAAGATGACGGTATCCCATCAATTAATTCGTACCTCCTCCCACTCGGCAGTAAACGAGGGTGTTCTTTCCAGTTTTCCTGCCGGAGTGGTTCCGTCGCCACCTGCACCCAAACTCCCTGAGTCTTGGCCCCGGGATCCGGACTCCCAAATGTTTTCCTCCTGGACCAAAACCAAAACAAAATCTGATATTAAGTCCTCCTCAGCAGTAGTTTGCGCTCTAGAAATATTTTGTTGTTGTTATTGCGTGAAGAGGAAGTTCACCTGTATGGGCGACACGGCGACTAGATTTGAGTCGGACTTGGACAGAGACTTGGAAAGCTGCAGGTCCAGCACAGGGCGGGGCATGGACCTCATCCTGCCCAGAGTGCAGGCCCTCTCCTCGTAGCCAGGGCCTTTGGGCACGCTCCCTCCTTCGCACTCGGCGACCTTGCCGTTGGTCCCTCGTTGCAAGTCAACTCGTCGCTCCAGGTCCTGGTTGACTCTCGTGTGGAATACGGTCCGATAGACCACCTGGGGCTTCTGAGCTGCCGATGCGTCCGCGTCCTTCGCGTCGGGCGGCTGCAGGCTCGTCGAGGCGTGCTTGCGAGGTTTGGGGCTGTAGAGGTGGTACGGCGTCTCCGGGGTCTCGCAGGCCGGGGAGGACCCGTGGAGGAGGCCCGCGAACTCCTCCGGGATGCGACTCTTTCGCCGATCTTCTAGCGGCGGGTCGCGATGATAAGGCCCGTCGTCTGCAGAGAAAACAAGATCTCCTGACTCCGTTTCATGCATGACTGTTTGAATCCAACGCGTCTGAAGTGGGGCATGTATGCGTGAATTCATCATCAGAGAAGACGCTGGGGAATTTTCCGACGGGGGGGTATAGAGCTACGTTAGCTAGCGTCGTGCCGGCGTCTGTGTTGTGCAGCATTCAAGATGGCAGCGAAAACCAAACATTGTGGTTTGAAAACACATTGTGTGTTTACACCAAATATCGCCATAACAACCAGACAGCAGGTGCTCAGAACGACGTACGTAGCGGCATCATTAAAGTTTAGCTGCGCGTCGTGCGCCTTCGCTTCAACAGGTGAGCGGCACGGTCGCCACGGCAACAGAGTCGCAGCAGCAGCACCATTAGCGCCTTTAGCTTTCAGCCGGGCAAGAGAAGGAGCGGGACGGAATTTAAAAAAAGGAAAGAAAGACAGTTCCGCTGACGACAATCAAATCAGCAGGGGCGACAAAGTGTGTTCTCAACGAGTGTGTCGCAGACGAAAAGTGGCTTACCTTTAAGTAGACCTTGCCGAGTGCACTTAAGAAAGCTAGCGCGCGAAGAAACGCTACCTCTGCCTCACTTTTTTTTTCCCCCAAACATTGACGACCAACACATATACGTACAAGTGTACACAGGTCATGGCATGTGAGCCGCCGGCTGAACAAACAACCACCGATATGCACGTGCTCGACAAGTTTAGACACCGCAATAATAAACGTGAGTAACTCGGGACCTCATTTTCGTAATTATGAAACAAAAGATCGTCAGTTCTCCGAAAGAGGCAATTTATTCTCACTTTTAGCCCGTTATATAACCTCTGTCCTGTATATTGTACGTCAGACAACTGACAGGAAGTGATGCGAGCAAGAGAGCACAGGTGGCGCTAATTGACACCAACAATGAGAATCCACTTCATTTAGAAGTCCCAGTGGACCTAGAAGGACACCAGGGGGTACACACCTAAATAGAACACAGTTGTAATTTATTCACCGTCGACCTTGAGAAGGAAGGCTCTTGATGCATAATTAGGTCGGCGTCCATAAATAAAGGCGTACAAATAAATGCATCAACGCAGTGGAGGTTGTACAAATCTCAGATAGGGACGTCTTGGTGGTGGCTGAATGTTATTAAAAGTAATAACTCGGCTGCCAGTCAGCACCGGAGATGAAATACAGAGGCCTATTTCCTTGGAGATGCCGCGCGGGAAGTCATTATGCTAGGCCTCAGGTGCTACGCTCGCGCTAGGCTAACAAGTTGCAACCTCTCAAGACAATTGTTGCTGTTTTTGGAGGATTCTGGCTGACTCAGTTAGCTTTGGGGGGGGGGGTTATGTCACGAGTGGGTGTGGCCAAGATGCTTTGAAACACAAAAAACACGACAAATGCAAAATTTAGTCGACAAGTTAAGTATACCGCCATGCAAAAACAAACGGTGAAGCTAATCGTTAGCTAATTGTTAGGCAGCTAACGTTGTGTTCAAGTGCAAGTATAACATTTTTGCTCCTTCTGTGCACTTTGAGGGATTTGCAAGCGTCTGTGTCGGAGATTAGCGTCACAGGCGCCGAGATTTGTGCTAGGGCAGCGACGGGCGCGTTTGACAAAACTGCGAGCCTCATTTGGAAATCTCCGGGCTGTGAGTCACCGAGGTGGCACGTACATTCCAAGTAAGCCGCTTCCAAAACACAATAAATCACTTTAATGACGCGTTTTTGTTGTGCTTGAGGGGCTGCTGTCGATGCATCCTGAGAGAAGGTTGCGCCTCCCTGACATACAACAATCTCAAAGCAAACTACTTCCTCGACAACAACTATAGTACTACTTTCCTATTAGCCAGGCTGATGTTATGCATGGTGGTGGTGGTGGGGGGGGGGATTACCCCTCCTCCCCCATCCTAGGGGTCGGCTGCTGCCTCCGTGATGGATTTGCTGCTGCTTCTAAATCCGCCGCCCACTCACGTTGGGAGATTTGTTGCGTAAACGTTTGGCTGCAGAGGAATATCGGGGAGCGCTAAAGTAGCTCCACCTTCCGGAAAAACCTCATTGGGCAACATTTGGCAGTGCGTCCCCTCTTCCTTTCACCCACTCCTTTGCCGCACTGGCATTCTTTGAATCTTGTCTCACTTCTCCGCTGTACCCACGTACGTACGCCGCTCGCTTCTCAAGCCACGTGTTGCTACGGCAACAACACAATAGGCCTTATGAAGCTAATAAGCAGAGAGGGAGTGAGTTGAAACACGCTAGGGTTGAATAAAAATAAAAAGAGAGAGAAACTAGCCAGGAAATTGGAAAAAAAAATAATAATGTGGTCGCACGTTAAAATTATTTGAACCAATCAGAAGAAAATCTGGTGTTGACCCGGAGTCCGTCCCCCGGGGACTTCTCGCGCGCTATTAAAAACTCTCAAAGAGAACCGTGTGATCAATACGGCTCATTGTGACAGCTCTTTATGTTCAAGGAAAAATAATGAGCAAAAATAGCACGCCGGATGATGGACGCCATTGTTACACTCCCGCTTTAAGGACATGAAAGTCTCATAAGACCTTCTGAACCGCACAAACACACAAGCGTCTTTATGCATCCGTCCATCAAACGCTACGGCCGCCATGACAACAAGAATCCTGGTTGCCGCGGCAACGCAAGCGCAGGTCAGCATGGAGGGAAAACAGGCACGTAGGAGGAAAAAGGCAAACTCACTCATACATCCATTTATGGGCCTACCTGCCGGGGTACGCTCGTCGTTGGACCCGTCGTTGGAGTCCCGGTCCTGGCTGGGGCTGAGCGGGGGGCTGGCTGGGGGGCTGGTGCTGAAGCTGGCGTAGCCCAGGGACGAACTGACCTCGCTGGGCTCGCAGCTGTGGTTGACGGGCCGCTGGACGTCCAGCGAGGACGACAGCGACGTGCGCTGTTTGGGCTGAAAGGAGACACATCATTACCAAACACGTGTGTGTCTGTCTGTGTCAAGTGTGTGTGTGTGTGTGTGTGCAGCGTTAATGAATCCCACTTTAATCCGCCGCAACGTGTTCATTAGCCAGCCGCCAGTTCAGGTTGTCACCACTAAAGCTGGACCTGCAGCGTGCCTGCTAATGAGCATCACAAAGTGCTGACTAAGACATTTGGGGAAGTGGTGCATGGTGACACTCTGGAGGCCAGTGTTGCCGTAAAAGGCGCTCAGCTGATGAAGGGGAGAAGTTAAACACACACACACACACACACACACACACAGCTAAGTGATTAATGATGTTGAGTCGTGAGCTGTGATCGCACATGTTGCTCATTTGGTGCCGCTACAATTTCCAGCCTGAATATCGGCGAACTTTTATTTCCCGGTGCTAAAATATTTAAAAGCGGCAACGAAATAATCTCGCAAATGAAACACACGGACGACAAATGAACGCATCGACGGCCGTGTTGTTCATCCTGTAATTAGACTCCTGAAATCAAAACTTGATAACCGAAATTTGTTTTGGGCTTACAGTTCGGTTTACTTGCATTAAAAATAAATCAATGGGAAGCTTAAAGGCTCTGCTTGCTGGAAGCGACAACAGAGAAACAAACACAAGCGAGCACAAAGTGTGTGTTTGTGTGTTTGTGTGTGTGTCGTCAGGTGTCCCAGCTGCATGTAGGTGGATGCTGTGATGTTCAATAATGCAGCCGTCGCTTCGACAATCATTACTCTCCGCTTGCGTACCTGTGGGCGGATGACTCTTTCGATGTTCTTCAGGGCTGTGTCAGGGGAGGGGGGCGAGCAGTCTGGAGTGGGGCCCGTGGAGTGGTTGCCATGGTCACCGCCCCCCCTCTGGCTGGCTCCATGGGACAAGTGACCTTGCGGAGGGAAGAAGAGATGCTTTTTGGAGTTTTTTTATTTTTATGTGTATGCGTTTGTGAGGTCTGCATTGGGCGACAAGTCAAACGGAAAAATTAACCATCATTTCACAAATGACTTATTTCCCAAGTGTGCTTGGGGTGTGGCTTGGAGGTTTTTGAGGGGGCTCGTGAGAAGAAAGCGCTGACGTGGCCTAAATTTGCTACGGGAGGAGACAAAAGCGTTTATCTTCATCAACAAACACGTGCGTCCCGAAAATAGGCGCACATCACATAAATAGCAAGTGGCGACGAGGAAGCGATGGGGGATGAGTAGACCCATCCCGTAGCTTCCACGATATGTCGATTCCGAGCTGATGTCAATTAATCAATGACATCAATATTTTTCAGCAGAGTACAGAAGTCTGCAAAAGATTTTTTACACCATAGAAATATTGGCGGCGGAAAAAAAATCACGTTCTATGGCATGAAAGAAGCATGAATTCTGTTTCTTGTCATGGAACGGCTGCTCCATATACAGCAAGAAAATGAAGCGGAAGTCAAAAGGGGGATGAGATAAGAAAGCTTGCGTGATTGACAGCCGCCATGTGGATTCCGATAATGACACGGGGTTGTTTTGAGGCATAGACACTGCAAAAAAAAAAAAAAAAAAAAACCGACACATCCCTCCCAGCCCGGTGCAGAAGCTGCTAAAAAAATGAAGACTGAAGCAAAAATTGCAAAGTAGCAGCTTGGTGAAATATTCATCAAGGCACGGGTGGCAAAGCAACACTCGTTTCGCCAGTCAAATATTAAATTCAATATAAAGTGGACGCAGATGGAGTATATTATATTTTACATAATTCCTCATTTTCTGTCAGGTTTTACCGCCTGGAGGAGCCGGTCGATTTCAAAACACGACTAAATAGCTATCAGCACTTTTTGCAGCTCAACTCCCTCCCCCCCCTCCACGCGCTTCTGGACCGAATGACATCCGTGTCCAATTAGGCTGACGAGTAAACGCACATCCGGAAAAGTTAAGCCCCTGGAAAAAGTCGCTCAGCGAGAAGCCAGCGAGGCTTAAGGCTCACTTTGCTGCATTTGGCGAGGATTTCAAAAGCACAGTCCAACATGACATGATTACATTACATTTGTCAATGGACTTGCAGTTGCCATGGAAACATTCAGGTGATGAACCAGGCGGGTGACACCGTTGCCAAGGCAACGAGCCTAAGGGTGAGTCGTCAAATAAGGTTCTTTTCAGATATCTGTACTTTTTTTTTCCTGCCGATAGCAACGAGCTACGTTGAAGTGAGTTGAGTTTTATTTAGACAAAAGGAGTGCTTTGATGTTAGCTTACCGTTACGGGGCGAGGCGTCGGGACGCTGGCCCACGTCCAGCGAGCAGGGCTTGCGCGTGACGGCGGTGGTCACCAACTCGTAGGGGTTGTCCTCGTCCTCGGGCGGGAACACGTCCAGCGACGGCGAGGCCGGCGACTCCCCCGAACGCTTGTGATCCTTGGGAGAGGCAAAAGCGCTAATCACATGACACAGCAGAGGGGAAAAATTAAATAAGGAAGTCGCTAAGAATGTGAAGAATGCGCTCCAGAAAAGGAGAAGATAAAAGAAGCCTTTTGTGCACATGGCAAGCTAACAGTTGGGAAAAGATGAGTGCAACTTTGGAAGCACCACTTCCTCTCTTTGGGAGGCTGCGCGCAAATAGGCGACCTCATTTGTTTCCATTTTGAGATACTTCACTCAAAGCTGAATTAAATATTTCTGTCAAACCTGGATTTGAAAAATTAGCTGAACATGGGAATAAAAACACCCCATTTCCTATTGGCTATTTTTTGGGATGCGTGTGAATCGTCTCAGCCTCGTGAGATGTCTTGAAAGTATGTTTTCTTTTTGCATCACAGGTTGCTCCCAAAAGGAAGGCCGCTCGGAGCGATGCCTCTTATCTCCGAGGCGGACGCGTTTCGGCAAACAGCGAGAACGCCGCCCGTCCCGAGACACAACAAGAAGTCTCTTTGCCCAAACACGGACGGCCGCTCCGTCATCGTTTCACAGGTGTCGCCTCGCCGCGACCCTGCCTTGATTGAATTCTCCGCCGGCGCTGCCCGACGCATTCTTCTCCATTATCGCGCCCTGGCCCCCTGAGCTCATTGAAAAACTATTAGAGGCACCCTCGCCCGTGTGCACTGGGCCATCCATCAATATGGACTCAATCATCTGAGAGTGACAGGCGGACTGAAGAAACACCCAACTCCATCAGCGCTCCATTAGCGACCAGTGGCGAATGCAGGTAAGTGAAACACCAAGCAAAAAACAAAAAGGATTTGAACGACAACGTACACCATCACAATCGACTATTCCATCAATTATCGCATCGATTAATCGTCATGATATCGTGGGAAGTGTCGATTTTCCTGAATGGAAAGCCACACTACATTACCCACAGTGCACTGGGCCCACTCTAAAAAAACCCAGCATGGACTCAATCATGTAAGACAAGTGAACAAATTTACAAGGCCAAATAAAACACACAAGAACTCAAAGCATAACGGCATAACTTACGAGGTTCACGCCGCGTCCCGAGGAGAAAAGCAGGAAGCGTAAAAAACCAGGAAGTGGGAGTATGGCGCTGGGATTTCCTCTCAAAAGCTCGGGCAGGAAGTAAAGGACAGCGACGGAAAGTTTGAGCACTTCCCGACTGGGCGGCCAGCGTCGGTTTGGATGAAGATGAGCTGCCCGGGGGCGCCAGCGGGAGGAGGAGGAGGCGCTCGGCGATTCAAAGTCATTCATTAGCCGCCACCCCTCCTCACCCTCTCCCCTCCTCTTCCCCACCCGAGCCGAGAGATAGCAGACAGAGCAACTTGTGTCCGAGTTGCACAGGAAGCCGGCGGACAAACAAGAAGCCTCATCTGGACGCTAATGAGGCGCGCGCATGCGGATGGCGCACGAACGCCGATTAAAGGAGGCCGGCATGTGTGTGTGTGTGCGACATACACTGCTCTAAACACACACTTTGTGCATTTCTTGACGCCACGTCTAAGCCCGGCCGTACCAAGTGCAGAGGCCATCAGATATGAATGGAGCCTGTAATCTGCTGGCATTTCCTTCAGTGGAGACGCCACACGGGACAATGGAGCTCCTCATCCAGACCACAAGACCGGCGCCAATCATCAGCAAAAAAGAAATCTTCCTTGCATTTTTTATATGGTGTGAGGATGCACCTGTTTTCACCGAAAACGTGGATCCGGATGCAATCATTTTCAACGAAATCTCAAGATGCCGTTCCATCATGCTCGAAGATTAAAAAGTCAAGACGAGAGGAGGTAAAATAAATTCTCGGAAGCTTTCGGGCCATATTGGGACGTATAATTTATATTCTCTAGGAAACTGATGAAATACAATAACGACTCCTTTCTAGCATTCCCAAGGTAACGGTGCAAAAAAAAAAAAAAAAAAAACTGCAGTCAGTATGATCGCATTGCAGTTGTTCACAACTGCCAAGCATCATCATCAAGATGATTTGTTGGTTTACCTGCGACAGGTTGGAGAAGCCCAGGTTGTGGCAGCCGTTGCAGGGGGTCAACGCCTCCCAGAATCCAGCGGGGCCACAACTCCTCTCGTCTCGCTCGTCGTCGTCCTCGGGGGTTGCGGCGAGGGGCGGGCTCGGATGCTGCGGGTTGCAAATCAAGATCAGAATTCAGCTCTTGAATCCAGAATACTTTAACCACAAGAAATTTGGTAGACTTGTCAATCATGAGTAGACCCACAAAAAAGTCTCAAGCACTTACGCCCGAAAAGACACAGGAAGTGTTTCGAGGATTTATTTCATATTCCTAGCCGTTTCTAATATTTTGCCCAAGATGGGCAAAATATTCCAGACAGCTTCGACTATGACGCAGCTCAAACGGCAAGAACATATTGTGACACCGACATCGCCCTAACAGCGAGTGTGCTCTTATTTTGGCGCAGTGTCCTTTCCCGGGGGTCCTCTTGGGGCTCAGATGCGCCAAGACCTCTGCGACACAATTGACTGTCATTGACTGCAGCCACATTCCATAGGTCACGTATAATAAAAAAATAACACGGCGCGCAAAACAGCTGCCATGGCAACGTCCCTGCACTGCGTGTTGTAATACAGTGGGCATGTTTTATTCATGACAGTCGCCTGGTGGCGGCGGAGGCCACCCGTCGACACGCTCGCCTGGAGGAGCTCCAACACTCGCACACATGAGGAGATGATTAAGTGACTGAAGCAGCATGTGTGTGTGTTATTTGGCGCTTTCAACTGCACTGAGCTGTCTGATAGTGCCCCCTGTTGGTAAAATTGAACAAGTACAAGCCAAGTGTAAAAACACTTCACAATTTGGAAAGCCAGTTGACTAGTTTAATGATAATATAAAATAAAAAATAGGCTAACAAGAATTAGCATGGATGAATGATAAACACTGTAGTCCTTCATGAACACCAGATTTCTGTACAAGTCTGATTCAATGTCATTTTTAATTATGCGCATAGTAATGAGTTTTACCTGGCCAGCGCGGGTCAGGGTGCAGTCAGGCGCGTCTGCTCGCTCTTCGTCCGACAGACGCCCGCTGCCAAAGCTGTCCATGGAGTGCGAGGAGATGGTGTGGCACAGCTCCTCGAAAGAGAAGTCGCGGCACCTTTTGATCTCGTGTAGCAGCTTGGATAGTTCGCTGGTCACTGCATCGTCTAAAAAAAGACAGAGGTGCAATTTCTTTTTTGGGTTGGAAGAAGGTCAAGCTCTTTTTCTTTTGCAATGATGACGCGTTTGCCATTCGGCAGGTAATGAGCCAATTAGGCTGACATCATGTCGTGTCACATCCCGACTCCAGGGGGCAGCAGCGGATTGGAAAACAGTCAGTGCTCGCTAACATGTAGCGTGAAGCCTACTCACTCTTGTGCCCGAGGTAGGGCGAGGCCGAGGGCGAGGAGATGGAGGTTCGCGGCGCCGGGACGGGACACTTGCGGACGGGCTCCTCCTCCATGCTACGGCGCTCCGTCTCCTGCGTCACATATTCTGCACACGCAGGACAAGACGAGAAGGATGAGGATGAGACTCCATTGAGGAGGCTTGATTGCGGCCAGTCAATGGGCAATCTATTGCCGGCGTTCTCCGACAGGAAATGGCGTGCAGCTGATCTTTTCACTCGCTCGCAGCTGTGCCTTCAAATCACACATTCACACAAGGAACTGCACACTGGGCTCCATTTTGAGGCCTTTTCCCAAACAACAGCCAAATGGCAGCAGATTCAATGGAGCGTGTTACCAAAATAAAGAAGAGTGGCCCGCCTTGTGCACGTGCAAGCACAAAATGGGCACGCACGCTTTTGTACTAAAATGTGGCAGATGGTATAAACAGTGGAGCGTGTTGCGAAAAGAAAATAAGATGGGCCAAAAAGCTCTGATGGTGCAAGCCAATGGTGTGTGTGTGTGTGTGTGCAAGTGGGTGTGTGCGGGCGGCGCACCCTGGATAAGAGCGGTGATCTGCTGAGATTTCACCGCAGGGTGTTCTTTGAGGATGTCCAAAGCTGTTCTTCCCTGGCTGTCTCTCAGATTTGTGTCGATCCCTGAAACAAACACAAATAGAAAATAGAGTCAATCAGGGTCCTCAAACTGAGGCACGAGGGCCAGCATGAGAATAAAGAATATAACACATTTTTAGTCGTGCTTTCATCCACATTGGCTTGCACATATATGACAATGACTGGCCTGTTGCCCGGCAACACAATGTCGATCATCCCGGAGGAAACAGGAAGTGCAAAGGGGGGAGCGCCATCATCAAAGCCACGACTTTCAATACTGAACGACTCCGTTCGGAACTTTTTGGGATCCCACCTGAGTCGAGCAGAAGGCGAACGACGTCCGTCTTGCCGAAGAGGGCGGCCTCGTGGAGGGCGCTGCCGTTCTCCGTCTGAAAAAGAGAGTTGATGAGAATAGACTGGGAAGAAAAATGAAAAAAAAAATCATTTCATGGTTTCCTACACACCCTTAAGAACCAAATGGGAAGCCCATCAGAACCCTGAAGAAAGCCTCATCAGGAAAAGGCCAAGTAAAACGACTTACGGGATTTTCTCTTACTCCGAACCCAAACCGAACTGAAGCGCTGCAGCTCCACATGCAAGTGAAGTGAACATCGGAAGTGATCCACTTCACCCCCCCCTTCCATTTATGCAGGAGAACTTCCCTTCCCCTTTCCCATGGCGACACCGCCAAGAGGAAACCAGGAAAGGCGACTCTCGCTCTTCAACAGTTTCCGCCAATTGAAAGGCGGCAACTGCTGAGTTCATTGGGAGGTGTGTGCGTGTGTGCGCTACCTGCCCACCCGTGAGTGGTGCCCCCACCCGCCAGCACACCCACTGAGCCACCAAACAGGGGTTTCCCCTCGTTAATATGCACGAGCCAGAGTGAGGAAGAGGCGAGAGAGAAAGTGACTCGTGTGCTGCTGCCATCAATTATTCATGCACACTCAAGCACGTAGACCTTTATGGCTTGACTCCAATTACTGACCCATACACACACACACACACACACACACTGACTTCCCACCAGTGACAATTTATGCGGTTACATCATACCGACCTGCATTTGAGAAGCAAAACTTACGCATAAGTTACAGGCCACAGTCACCATTGGCTCTAAATATGAATATAATAATGCATAGTTAATATATTGGAGAATCTTAAAAAAAAAATACACAATGGTGCGGCTAAAGGTTAGCATCCTTCTGGTGGTATTTAAATAAAGGTGCATGTAGATGCACAATATGAAAATGCCGCCAGGCGTATAATAAAAAAATATTTCTGCTCAGCTCGTGAAATTGTTGACACCAATGTGGAATGCCACCTGGTGGAAGTTTTGCACATGCAAAACTTTTATCAATAAGCACAAATTGTCTAATATATTTTACCTTCTATTTAAGTATGAAAATCATTATTTTTCTCTATTGTTTTTTAGATGGTCAAGGTCCGGCTTTGCGTCAAACTGTTTTAGAGCGAGGGAAGCACTATGAAACGTGGAAGCAATATGAAACGTGACGCGCCTCAGGAGCTTCACGTCCTTTGACACACAATCCGTTATGTAATAATAACAACAGACTTGAGGGGGAGGGGCAAAAAAAAGAACAACATTTTCCGCCTGCTCTAATTAATTGGCGTAAGAACATGCCATCTGCCTGCCGCTGTTCTTAAGCACCTTCCTCCTCAAAGAAATTGCTTCTCCCGCAAGCCGAAATGGCGAAATGGGTCTTACCACGCAGTTGACGTCCATGCCGGCCTCCAGCAGCGTTTGCGCCGTGCTGCGGTGTCCGTTACGCGCGGCCAGGTGGAGTGGCGTGTGGTGCCGCCCGCGCACCACCATCAAGTTGGGGTGAGCGCTCACCAGCATGCACACCACCTGCGTGCACATCAAACTTTTGACCTGGCGCCGTTACGTGTGCTAGCGTAACAGCTGCAAGCTAGGTGGGTCAAAATTCCTCTGACCTGTAGGCGTCCATAGAGCGCCGCCAGGTCCAAGGGGGTCTCCTGCCGGCTGTTCCTCATGGTGGGGTCCGTCAGCTCCTGGAGCAGCACCGACACCACCTCCGAGTGTCCGTACTGCGCCGCGCAGTGCAGCGCCGTCTCCCGCTCGTGGTTCTGAAGCGGAAGCGGGGGGGAAGTCAAAAATGTGGAACAAAGCAAAGAAACCATGTTGGACAAGGAGGAAGTGGTTAATTGATCCGAGATGCGGTTTGGAACAGAATCTATCTACCACAGATGGGCATGTTTGCATTTCTCATGGCATTTTGAACTCGGCTGGGTTGTTTTGCGTTCCCTCCGGGGCTCAGAATTCCAGCCCGGCTCGGGCTTGGAGGGGGCAGAAGCGGTAGAGTGAAGAAAATGCGGGGGATTAAAGCTCCAGAACGGCGTTAAAAATTGATCGGCTGCCAGCCATACAGTAGACATGTGATGTACATATTAATGTCGGGCCCTCAGGGGTGTTTTGACTGACACCGCCACCGCGGTGTTAAGTGGATTTGTGGCTCGGTTGCAGCGGTGCACTGGGAACTCGAATTTACCAATATTCAAGAGGATGAAATCACGCACTGCCTCGTATGGAACCTTCCGGTTTTTTTTGTAATATCCAAATCAAAACTCCTTCAAGTGGCCAATACAGCACGCTTATCTCCTTCGCCGCGCCCGATAATGGGCCGACTAATGGAGTCACAGTGTCGTTATTGCTTCTAAATACAGCGCATCCATAATGTTTTTTTTTCGCTTTTCTCGTCATCGCTGTCTCACGTAATGCACTCCTAATTATATTGGTTTGTGGCGCAGGCCGCACACCGGTATGGTGCGCTTCGTGATGGATGACGCCCGTCTTCGCCGCCGCTCCATTACGCTTTGATGAAAGGCGCTATGTCACAGCGGAGGTATTAAAACCGTATAACGCTACGTAAACACTGATGAATCGACACTGGGTGCTACCACTTGAACAAACGGGGAAGGGGTGGGGGGGTCATCCTGGGCAGCAAAAATGTGGGGAAATTTGGGGCTCATTTAGCAGAATAGCTTATTGCTAGCAAACAATTAAAAATGTTACAGACGAGTTACCACATAGTATATATTCTTTATCCTCCGGAAAGACAAACTAATATTACAGCAGATACAGGGCCATTTGGCAGCCAGGCAGGAAGTTATTTGTGGAAACGCACATTTGTCTCTTTTCCCGGCCGACGGGAAACCGGGTCGAGCGGCGCTACCGCAGCGTGCGCTCTCGTCCTCCTAATCTGGCTAATTACGCCTCGCTTTTCCACCTTTATCCGGATCATCTGCTAGCAAGTGGGGGGGGGGGAGGCGGCTGAAGGACAAGGAGGGAGGAAAATTCCAGGCCTCTTGTTTGGTGGGAAAGAAAACATTGGGGTTAGCCTCTCAGGCCACGCGAGTAGGGACAAAAGTCTTCAGTGTTCCTAATAAATCGGCGCTTCCTCACATGCACCATAAACAAAAATAGCTGCGGCTGTGAACCGGCGGGAGCAATTAGGCGCTAAATGGCGAGCCGGCTGGGGTTTACCGCCGCCTCCTAAAATCAACTCACCTCCAATAATCCTGCAGCGCCGCTATCCATCACATCCCTTTACCGCGCCGGTGACCTTTTGCGCTTATTACGGCCATCTCAGGCATTCCCGGGTCACCCCCCCCCCCTTTCCCAAATGCGTGCGTGTTGACTGAGGACGAGAAAATACGAGGGCAAAATACAGCGCGTCGTAAACCCCCCCTCCAAACGGCACATCGGTTTTGTTTGAGAATTTACAGCCTGGGAAGAAGTGGAAGGGCAAAAAAAACAACTTATGGGACACGACATTAGGGACAATCAAATCCAATTTTTGCAATCAGCGGCGCTCACCTGCTGGTTGACTTGGCAGGGCGAAAGCCCGTGTCGTATGAGGATGCGCACGATGTCCACGTCACCCCGCCAGGCGGCCAAGTGCAGCGGGACGCAGCCCTTGCTGTCGGCCACGTTGGCCGAGGCCTCGAACTGGAGCAGCTTCAGCACCACCTCCCTGCAGAAGACAAAGTTTGTCACGTTTCCACGTCAGCGCCACTCGAAAATGCCCGATAAGAGCGGCAGGGCTATTTAACCATAAACAGTCGGCGTTCCCCAACAGGAAGTCCCCAGCCGAGGCGGCTCATTTGCATTCCAAATGTCAGCGGGGGAAGCAGAGCGGAGAGGAGGCGACGACTAACGAGCTGCTAATTTCAATCATTCGGAACGACGCTCCCACCGCGGAGACTCCCGCCAAAAAAAAAAAATCTAAATAACTAAATGAATAATATTTCCACTTTTCTTTTGCCCCTTTCTGGTCGGCTGATCCGCAGCAGGAAATCCACATAATTGCCCCCAAAACACGTCGCTAATCCCCCGTTATGGTGCGCTGGCTCGCCGGCTAATCCGCACCGCCGCGACAGCGTGTTGTTTGGAGGGATGCTACGTTAGCCGCTTTCAATTAGCAACATTTGGCTTGAAAGCAGCTAATTACTCAGAAGCACCCTGGAGAACTATTTTGAAAATCCAGGCCCCCAAAGCTAGTTTTACTTGGCAACGAGGTAGGCTAACACAAGTAGACCCGCAAAAATAGTCTCAAGAAGCCAAAAAGGTGCCATTTAGGGTCAAAGCAAACCATTTTCCAAAGATAGACGTTATCCGACAACTTTTGCATTGCGACCAATCTCAATTTTCACTCAAGTGCAAGAGCAGCCAAAGTTTATTCGAAGGACGCCTGGTATGAGCGATGGCTGAGAATGTTTACTTGTGAGCGGAATGCAAATGCTGCCCTTTCCTTCTTGCTTCCTATCAATCAGGTAGCGCAGCTCGAGGCGGAACTAATTGTTCCCTGCTTATGTTTCCGCGCACGTCACGACGCACACAAAGTCGGTGTGTGTGTGTGTTAAGCGGTACCTGTGTCCGTTGAGCGAGGCGTGATGCAGCGGCGTGTATCCCGAGCTGTCCGTGCAGTTGACGTTGAGGCCCTTCCAGATGCTGCGGACACACAAACGCATCATTTGAAGAATGGAAGGGAAAAATTGGCACATGTGCGTAGAAACGGAGCAACTTTTTGCTGAGCCGGCATAAACTCAGCGTGTCCCCCCCCGCTCTTCTCATTAAGACATAAAACTCTCTGGCTGGAACGAAATGTTCTTCTTTGGACTCCTGCGAGGGCCAAAAGATGAATTCCAGCTAAATCGCAGGTGAAACAAACAACGCTAACGTGTTTTGGACGACACGCTGAGGTGAGCTGACCTCAATGTAATTTGTTGTTGGCGCTATTAATCAGGGCGGCGACGGAAGTAGCCCCACGGCAACGTGCCAAAACGTCCCGCTCCCATAATGCACCTCGACAACTTCACTTAACTAATTAATCAATCGGAGGGAAAGCAGTTGGAATATTGCCACTCGCCGCAATGGCCGACAGCATCAGATGAGAAACTTCCATCAATTGATCTGTGGGGGGGAACGTGTTCGTGTTTGTCTATCCGTGCCGGCGACGTATCGTGACAGGCGGAGTAAATTAAACGCTCTTGCACAGGAAGCGCCGGACGCTTTGTACGTGCTGTCAGCCTCCTCGAGAAAAACCAAAACGAAGAGCAGGTTGACGGGGGGATTTAGCCACAGATAACAGACAGGAAGTGGCCTTGCTTCATTTCCTGTTGTCAGGAGATCTTCATGCACACACGCTCGCTTGTTTTTGACCTGCCAGGTGACAAACACTCGAGTCGGAAGCTGTACTTTGATGTCCGAGCCCGCAAAGCCTTTCAATTCCCATGATGCTTTGGGGCATGAATACCCGACTTTGCAGCCGCTGTTCGCATTTGCATGCGTGTGAAATTCACGCCTGATTGCATAACCAACGAATAGAAAAGTTACTTTAAGGTTAAGTGCGGCCAAACAGTCAACAGACAAAAGTATTGGGACGAGCCTCTATTTTAGGGATGGACCGATTAATCGGCCATTTTTGACAACATAAGAGAGACGTTGAAATAATAGCATCCGCGTGGAGCAAACGTTGACATCAACGTGGGGGACGACTCCTGCCTACGGCACGGCTGTGTTGTTATTTTGAAGCGCTGCTCTGGCGAGCGTTGCACAATGCCTATATAAGGCGTGCGACGGGGGCCTCCGCGCCTTCGCTATCTCCTGCTAACGTAGCAAGCAGGCGCAGATGGTGCGGGTCGCCACGGCAACCGGCCGTCCTGGGATGAATCAGCGACAAATGCTCGGCACCTAAAAGCGGCGACCTTTTGCTGCATCTTCTGGTTTTTGACGAGCCACTATAGGGGCTTTCCGAACACAAGAGGCCCGTATTAAAGAGGCGACCTGTGGCGTTGCAAGTCAACGCCAACTTGTTCTCGACTATAAATACACGACAGGGCAGTGCTATAAAGTCAAGTGCCTGTGGGAGTGGAGGGGGGGGGGGGGGGGTGAGCATAAACAAGGCACGCTCACAACACCCAGCGTGACTTAGGGCCTGCGATGACACGCGGCGGCTCCCGGCACGCATCTGCCAATTGCCGTGACGGCTGCGCCGGCGAGTCGGGAGAGGCGGCGGCACGTTACGCCGTGAATCAAGACATTAGGAGGCCCCCGGCTGGCGATAAATCTCGCTAAGGGGAGACGTGTACGCTCTCTCGCCCTCCCCGGCCCCAAAAAGGTATTTAAGAGACGCAAACTAAACTGAGGCTTCGTGAAAAATGCTCACAGCCTGACGAACGTCCCGGGGGATATATTTCCCCCTTTTGGCCTTGTCACTTCCTGGTTCCCACCACCAGCTTCTCTACGACGTTCCCCCGTGGGCGCTCGCTAGCTCGCTGGCTGCCCTTTCCAATTAACGAGAGAAGGGAGGGAGGGCATGTGGAAGGGGTGAGAGGGGGGAGTGTCGATGCCGAGTCGGGAAGACCGGCAAGGAGCTCAGGCACCGACGGCGTGACTCATGAAAGATGCAGGGACATATGGATGCTAGCCCCCGCGCCATCGACTATATGACCCACTTCATATGGAGCATGTGATTCAATCCCGCGCTCGCCAGCGAAAGCCGATGTCGAGTCAGCGGGAAGGAGCGTATCGACGCCGGGCGGGAATATGGCGGCTAGGCTCGGGCATATGTTGCCTTCTTGTCGGCGGGATGGAGGCACAGGTGGCGGAGGCGAGCTGCCACGTGGCAAACATGGCCGCTTGTTGACATGAAAGCGCAGCTTTTGAAGCCTGGGAACAAATTGGAATTGAAGTCATCAAAACAAAGCTCAAATATTTAGGAAAAAATATATAGAATAAATTAAAATACATTTGACAAATCTAAAATACAACAAATTGCCAAGTCACCGCCCGAAAAGGCCGAAAGAGGACACGGCCAGCAGCTTTAAGAGCTTTGTGAACTAAGCAAGATTTCAGCCTGCATTG
Organism: Syngnathus scovelli; assembly: GCF_024217435.2. Taxonomy (NCBI): domain Eukaryota; kingdom Metazoa; phylum Chordata; class Actinopteri; order Syngnathiformes; family Syngnathidae; genus Syngnathus; species Syngnathus scovelli. The sequence goes on from NC_090868.1 coordinate 1,433,486, forward strand.
AGCAACAATTTGGAGGAAGCTGCAGTAGAAATGTCCTCCAAAGCATCAAAGATGACTTTTAAGATTTCAGACGCTTTCAAATTCTCTGCGCTGTGTTTGTGTGACAGCGGCAGGATCATTACACAAGCTTTTTGCTCCCATTTCCAGTGTCACCTGCAGGATGTCGGCGACAAGGAGACACAATCTTTTTCACGTCGTCGACAAACTTATTTCACTAACAAAAGACGAAAAGCAATTTTGGGCAAGCGCGACGGCGTCTGCAAAGCCCTGCGGTGAATTCTCTCAAGCTTTCTCCAAAAGCTTTTCCGCTAGCAGCTCCCCCACATACACACACCCAAAAAAACCTCCATGGGAGGTGTGCTTGCACAAAAAAAAATAAAAAAAGAGGGGGGGGTAGTCCCCGCAAGACAACCTGCCCCAATTACATCGCATTAGCTTGCTCACACATGGCGGGCGACAATGCCAACAACAACAAACGTGTTTGACAACCGCCATTTGCATGCAAAATGGGATTTGCACTGCATTGAGGCGGCTGGTGAAGCAGCATGTGGCTCCTTATATGACTTTGGCTAACCAGAGTACACAAATAATCGAATACAAAAAAAAATACACACCTATTCAATAATATATTATAAACCCACCTCAACTAGATTTCAAAATAAAATGCAATGTAAAATAAATGCATCATCTGCTCTGTAGAAATTCACCTTGATTGAAACATTGACCTGTCTTGAGGTCAAGTCTGCTTTTTTTTCAAACGGAGCTCCACAAGGCACCGCCCCTTGCCCCCCCGCACTCTTTCTTCCCTCCTTCCCTCCCTCCCTCAGGGCCAGACGGCCACAAATGGTCTCGCAGTGACTCAGCGGCGATGAAGAAAAGGCCAGAGGGACGGGAAGGCAGAGGGGTCGGCCGATCTAATGAAACAGGAAGTTGCCAGAATGATGAGTCAAGGTGCGTGCTGTAAATCGCGCTTGGCGATGACGCGGGGCCTTCGCAACTGCATCACGCCATCACAGATGACTCCGGCGGTTCACACGTTTACTTTCAAAACGGCAAATTGCTCGGGCTTGAGCTTAACTCGCAAGAAGAAAGGGAGGATGCTGGAAGGACAGGCGACGCACAAAGAGCTGCAAAGTGTGTAGGCTGAAGCCCGCAGGGGTGCTCGGGAATGCTTACTCAAGAGCTCCAGTGTCTCCCCGTTGAGTCAGGAGACGAGCAAGACGGGAAAGTACTGCAGGACAATACGCCGTGTAAATGAATATGCTGCTGACACATGAGACGGGTAGCGGGGTTGCGGAAAGCACGTTTTCCAACTGTAAAAGAAAAGGCTCTGAGGAGCTGAGATAAACAACAAAGCACAGACTCGGGATTACGGCATTTGGACCGCAGCCCGTTCAGGCGGTCTGAATCAAAGAAATTTCAGTCCATAATTTGGATTCATACGGCAGCCCGGCAAACTTTTTGGACCTGACCAAATCTGCAACTCAAGTCTAACCCAGATTCAACAAATATACTACCTCAATGACAAGAGAAAGCCTTCGCGACCCAAAATCAATTTATCATGCCCCTCTCGTCATTTTATCCGATCATTACGATAACATTAGGGCAAATTCGTGATTCTCAGCATTTGCGTGCAGTCGGGCGCATGATTAATGGTCCGTTTTTCATTGAGCAGTTCTGCAGCAGATGAATATTTGATGGCTCGTTTTAAGAAAAGATGAATCGCGCACATATTTCATGTGTCTTGCCGAAGCTAGTTAGAGGATAACTGCACGCTTAACGCCATCAGGCTGTCAAGAAATGTGCTGCACGCCTGTTGAAGTTAGGTTCGCAAATTGTTTATATTCATCGGACAGACGCCTAGACGGGCATGATGTATTGATCTTGGATCATGAAGGTTTTCTACGTCGTGTCACCTAGGTCATGCTGTATCTTCATTAAGTCTGGATGATGGACTTTAGTTGCACATTAATTCAGGGACGACTAGTTTGCTGCCAAAATGGGCTTGCAGTAGGCTGCTCAAACCCATCGCAACGATTCTCCAGTTTTTGAGCAGTCCGATCCAGGGCCTGGAGGATTTCCCTCTCGCTACGATAGCAACTCTGGTTTGCTAGCGCAATCCATCAGGAGGGCCGTGTGGAATGCGTGATGTAAGGCAGGGTCACCGGCCTGCAGATTAGACGGGCTTGACACAGGACGTAAAATATTTCTTCCTGTTATTAGCATTAGTTTAGCTCCGTTTAGCCTTCCCCCACTCTGCAGTGAGTCAAAAGTACAAACACGAGCGAACGGGAGTGTGAGAGCCCGTCTTCTCGGGAGACTCACTTAAAGCTTGTTTGTTTGCAAAAGTGGAGGAGGAGAAGGAGGAGGAGAATGAAGCTAGCGACGCGGGCTTCCCTTGAACGCGACAAGCTAACATCTGCACGCCTCATTTGCAGCCATAGCAGCACATGAATGAGGGGATGCTTGAAAAACAAAAAAAGACCTTACACTACTAAAACAGATTATAAAAACACTTAGCGTCATCCGATGAATCAGTCGGATAGTTGCACACAAACGGTGGAGCAAGGCATGTAGACAAAAACTCGAAAACAAACCCACAGGCGTTCATTCTTTATCGTCTACAAAATGAATAATATACAGCAGCTGACTGAGTTGCAGTAATTTTGTTTTAAAGTACAAAAATATAAAGTGCTCTTATTGAAAAACACAACTTTTTAAACGTAGGCTGAAAAAATCTTCAAAAGGTTCACAGGTCACGTTTGAAGTGACATTTTACATTGTTAACCGCCTCAACTTAGATGCTGATTACTAACTATAAAGCCATTCATCTACTGTGGCCCCTAGTTGAGGGCTTCCAACTCAGCCTGAGGCCCACCCTCCTTGCTTTAATCTCCCTAATCACCTGTCCCCGGTGAGAAGATGCTGCAGGGCGAGGAGGAGGCAACCAATCACCTGAGCGGTCTCTTTGAGGTTCTAGTTCAGGTAGGGTTCATTGTTTTCCAATGGGCATCAAAGTAAGTCTTTTTTATATTATTGCAGGGCTATTGTTCTCACCAAACAAAGCTGGAAAGAAGCCCTCTTTGATTCAAAGGCATAGAACATACCTCAGCAGGTTGGGCAGCGGAATGGAACCGGAGCCCGAGCCCAGCAAGCCCCTCTTGCCGCTCAGCAGCTTCTCCACCACGGCCACGTTCCCGGTGCGGGCGGCCTCCAGCAGCTCCTGCTCCTTCCCCATCCCGGACACGAGTGCTGCACGACGATGTCGGGCCAGCGACGACCGCAATCTTCCATCAATTCAAGCTCCGTGCACGCTCGTTTCACCGCGGGGGCATGCTGCCGGTGCTCCCGCTCGGATGCTGCAGAGAGCTTCCCCCGCCTCCACCACCACCACCTCCACCCCACACGCACACACCACCGTGTTCAGGTACTCCCCGTTCATCCAGGCTTGGAGCTCCGGTACCTCCTCCGGGGAACCCGCCGTGAAGACCTTTGGCTTACCCCGAGCGAGCCTCCACTCTGGTCCCGTTCCTATCCAGCTGATGACAAGCTGGAGGTGAAAGCGTGTACGCCCACCACGGGAAGAGGCTTCCCTGGCCGGTCTTCCTTCCACCGCTCTCGGATGAACCTTCCGCACTGGCCGGTGCCCCTGAGTGCAGATTCATGTCAAGCTCACTTGACGAACCTGCAACTTCTGGTTTCCGCTTTCAAAATAAAACGCTACGCGGATGTGTTGTCACTTTAAACTTTACTACAAAATAAAATAAAGTATACCAACTACGTATATGTTTAATTAAATCATGAAACACAATTGCCACGTTTCTATTTAACCTACGTTTAACTACTAATTCAAATAAAATGGCCACTTTTCAATCCAGTATCATTTTAACAAGCCAACGTCAACACAATTTAACAAAACTATGCTAGCTAATTAACGAAAAGATTAGCCCAAACAATACAGAATGATTTGAGCAGTATTTTAATGTTTTAAGTATACAAAAACTGCCTTCTTACCTTAATTTGTATCGATTATTTGGTCATCTTGTATCTCAGATTCACTTGAAGCGTTTTACAGACGGTGCTTCGCTGAAATTCACTTGTATAAATGAGTTAAATAACGCCAATGACATTTTCTTCAGTAAAGCATCTTCGTACGTATAAATTCGGTTTTGTTTTATTTTGAAAGCACAATGGATTACTTCCTGGCCCTCACAATGAAGCTGCCGAGGAGTCGAAGAAGAGGGCGGGGATGCAATACCTTTGTTCGAGTCTTCAAAATAAAATGCTGAGACAGCTCGTCAATGCAATGATGAGCACAAAAAGGATTTCTTTTCACAATGTTGTAATTTTAAACAAAAATAAAAAATAATTCTAATTATATTTTTTAATTGCTAAACACAAAAAACAAAACAATTCTGAATAAAACATTCCAAAGAAGTTCATTTCCTGTCAAAATAAACATCATCTGAGTGGATGGTTTTCTTATTTTCATATTAGATTTTTTTTTTTTTGCTTGTTTTAATCTGCAATTCAGCAGCGTTGACAGACAAAATATGACAAGATAATCTCCCTTTGTACAGCTCAATCAAGATGGCGGACAACCACACGGGCAGAAAGATGCACAAAGAGCAATGGAGCGAAGCTGAACGGGAGTACACGCTGTACATTTTTCCTAGAAAAATAGCTGGGAAGCGGCCCAACCCATAAAAACTCATCTGGGGAATGAAATGCTTGTTCTTACCGACGCGCACATTCAACACTGTGCAACAGTTCAGATCTGTGTACAAAAGAGCTCTCACATTCTAAGAGGACACACACACACACACACACACACACACATATAAGAGCAAGATGTGCAAAATTGATCTTTCCACGGTGACATTCCTCAGAAACATTCATTAAGATTTGATTCAACCCTTGTCCGAGTCCACATCACGACACGCACACACGTCATTTTGCTGTTAAAAAAAAAAAAAGTACTTTTCTTCATCCTCTGCATTGCTTCATGAAGGAATTATTAAATTAGGAAATATCCACACGGTAAGCGGCTAGCTGGTGTTGACCTTGAGGCTGTTGATTTTGTGCAGCAGCGAGTCCCTCTCCATCTGAACCTCGGCCAGCGCCATTTTGGCCCGGGACAGCTCCACTTTCAGGCAATCGTTCTCCTCCATCAGCATCTGCGGGAGCGGTTGTCGTGGTATCACGTGCGCGTCTGAGAACGCCCGCAACGGTGCTAACTCACTTGTTCGTGGTTTGACGGGCCGGTGGGGGTCTGCGCGGCTTCCGCGACGGCGACCTCGCTGACCGGGGTCAGGGCGCCATCCGTCGTCGACGACGACCTTTTGGCCTCGGGGTCCGCTGTGAGCAGGAGGGAGCGGGCGAAGTCAGCCCGGGTTATGTTAGCCGAATGTGCGGGCGTCTTACCTCCGATGGAGAAGGCGCCGTCGTCACGTCGGCGGATGAGCAGGCTGTTCACCTGCAGCGTGATGGGCTCCGAGTCGGACGGGTTGTCCCGCCGGCTGTCGTCCTGCGGCAAAGACAACAAAAGTAAGCTTTGTTTTCATTGAATTTCATCAAGAACATTTTGGCTCACCTTCAAGTTTATGTGCGTGTCCCGTACGCTGATCTCCATAGGCAGCACCTGCGGCGCCGTGTCGTCCTCCAGGAAGTGGGCCAGGTTGTGCAAGGTGGACATGAGCAGGCCGGCCCGGTAGCCGCTCAGGCGCAAGTCCAGGAAGCCGTTGCGCTCGGCCAGCGGCGAGCGGGCGGCGGCGCAAGGCCCGCTCTCCAGCCGGGCCCGCACCTCCGGCCGGTGGGGGGCCCCCTTGGACGGCGTGGGCACTTTGGCCGGGCCTGCCAACATAAACGTTGATGGACGCATTACATCGACAGCTAGAACGGACGAGTAGGTCTGAAGAAAAACAAAGGCAGGAAGGACGCCACAAAGCGACAAAAAGTGCTGCGAAAAAGGGAGAAGAGACTTTGACCCTCGGGCGAGAAGATGAGCAGCTGGCGACTCTCGGCAAAGAATGAGGACCTCGGTTCAACACGTTGACTGTTTATGAGATTCAGGTTTGTGCGTACAAGACCGAGGGAGCGGAGTCATGGTGTGATGTCGAGGTTAATAACAGCAACAGCGGGTCCAAAAGAAGGAAGGGGAGGGGCGGGGGGGGGGGGGGGGGGGGCGAGATAGCTGGAAGCAGCAAGAGGTTTTCTCTCGTCGGCAGGAATCGCGGGACTGAAACCGCAAAGTCTGTTGCTGCAGTGGCGAGATGGAAGGGGGGAGGGGGGGGGGTTAGTGAGTGATGTGCGAGAGGGAGGGTGAGTCAGTCAGGCAGGGAGGAAGACTCGACATCTGCACTTGATTCCACTAGCACGCACGTTGTGCATGGCTTAATGTCGCATATAATGGGAGCGCTCCGTCGATTACCGGCAAATTCTTCAAGGCGGGCGTCGCCGTGGCTACGGAACGAGACGCCGTTAGGCGTGCGTGACCTCCGCGCGCGTGGCAGAACTTGTGCAAAGGCGACTGAAGGAGAAGTGTCACGGCGCGCACACACACATGAGCATGCACACCAGGTTGCAGGTGTTACCTTGGCTGCTCTGAGCCGGCATTGAACACACCATACCTGCGGGGTAAATATGACCAAGGCGTGTTAGCGTGTCTGTTAGTCCCGGGATTCCTAATCGCCACCGAAGAGGCTTCTGAAGTTAACCGTCAACCCGATAAAAGGACGGCGAGGGCGGGGCTTACCCAGGCTGCGGCTGCTGAGGTACTGCCGCAAGCTGACGTTGCCCAACTGGACGGGCGTGACTTTGTCCACCTCCAGAGCCACGGCCGTGCTCTCGCCCGCCGCCTCCATGGCCACGCACACCGAGTGCACCTTCAGCACCAGCACCGACACCTGCGCAACACACACACACGTGTAGACTTCGCCCTCGGAGGCAAACAGACGTCAGAGTTCTTACAATGTCCTTGGAGGGTTCATCGATGCTTTGCGAGGCGGCGCTGACGGTGTCGGGGGACACGCCTCCTTCCTGCTCTGGGACTGGCGCGGGGGCAGCGACCTCGGCGCCGCTGTCAGCGGCGGCCTTGAATCCCGAGATGGACATGTCATCTGTGTACAGGAAAACAAGAAGAGCAGAGAATTGACCTCAAGTTTTTTTTAGTGTTGTGCAACACTGCCGCCTGGTGGCTTGATGTGAACTTGCAAGGGTGCACGCACCTCTTTCCATCAGGCTGTAGGTGTCGCCGTCCTCCAGCAGGTAGCTGTCGATGGAGATGTTGTCCAGTGACTGCAGGGACGGACTCTTCTTCATGTTCTTGTAGGTCACCGAGAAACTGGACTGCGAGCGGTCGCGCATCAGGCGCCCGCTGCAACACACAAACGGCGCCCTTGTCTGACACACGTCTACATGGATGAACGTCAGCGTTCATGCGTGACTAGTCACGAGTACACGACAAATACTGTACAGCGGCACGCCGAGAAAGGACGCATGCAAACGTGCAAATACGTGCGCAAGTTTGCACTTTTATGTATGAGTCCAAAAGACACACACACACACACACACACACACACACACACACACATACTAATAATGATAGTCACAGATCCATTTGGGCCTTACATGTTGGACATGGAATAAAGGGAGGAGGATCTGCAGGTAGATGAGGAGCTGAGGAGATCGGAAACGACAGACAAACTTCCTTTCCTTGGTAGAGAGAACACACACACCTTGCGAGAGTCAAAAGCGAAGAGGCCAAAAAGGAAGTTGAGAAATGTTGCAGACCAGAGGAGGAAATGAGAAATGACGACACAAGTGCGGTGAAGGAAGAGAGAACATCCATAGTGAAGCCCATCGCTGCTATTTATGGATGTAAAACAATTTCACACCGAGGACATGAAGCACCAGCCAAGGTTATTTTTTGAGGGCATTATGTATGACTGACGGAAGTGGTTGATGTTGAGTGTGCGTGGAAAGCTGCTAGCTAAGCATAAAGTAGGAACTAGCAAATACCTGGACGTGGACTGGGTCATCTTGGCGGCCGCAGCTTTGTCTTCACAAAGCGGCTCACCTGCCTGAAGCTTGCTTTCGTCCTCGCTGGAGAAAACCTCGGCCACCATCTCCTCGCCTTCACCGGAACTCCGGCTCCCGGCATTCTTGGCCGAGGAAGTCCTCTCCTCATGTGAGGGCTGGTGATTTGACGCCGGGGCGGTGGTGGGGACCAGAGGGTCAGGCCCACGAGATGTTTTAGCCGAGGGCACGTCGCCGCACAGCATTTCGTCCGCGGTGGAGGTCCCTTTCGCCTCCGCGTCGCCGGCCGGCTCCAAGGTTCCTCCGCTCGCCGAGGGGGACAGCTCCGACCCGAGAGGAGTTCCCGAGCCTTCGGTCTGGGCGACGGGCTTGAGGAGGAGGGAGACCTCGGCGCTCTTGAGCAGCAGGCCCAGGCAGGCGGTGAAGGGCTGGTGGTCGGCGGGACGTTGGGATGGAGCCTTGCGCAGACACCCCATGTCTTCCAGGTCCTGCTGCAAAGTCTGCTGCAGGGCCTTGATGCTGCGCTGCAGACGCATCAGGAACACATACTGCTGGTGGCTCACCTGGGGAAAAACAGCCGAGAAGCTTTGGCACTCTGCTCTAAACTCCGTTTACACGTCCCAAAGAAATTAGAGCCAAGCGTACCTGAGCACTGAGATGTTTGTGAACCTGCACCAGCAGGTGGACATCAGCATCTTTGCCCAAAGACGTCAAAGGAGAAGAAGGCAAGCTGTCCAACGATTGCGGTTTATGGAGTCCGTTGGATGGACTGTGGGCCGGCGGGGGCGCGCCGTCGGCGCTGTAGAACTCCTTCAGCAGCCGCTTCCTCTGCATACGCCCGGCGGAGTCGGCGGAGGCGCTTCGGGACATTCCCCGCAGTTTCTCCTGGTGCGCGAGGAGCTTGGCGGGTTGGCAGGCCCACACGGTGAGGGGGAAGGAGTCCACGAAGGGTTGCGGCCGCCCCTTGCCCTCATAGTCCACCCAGAACTGCGCAAAGTGCATCGCCCAGAAGTCGGCGGCGGCCGGCATTTTCAGGGCGTCGGCCGTCATACTGGGCACCACCAGGCCGCGGTAGATGTCGTGCAGGCGGGTGTCCTGCTCGTGGGCGTGGTAGCGGAAAACGGGATGAAGGAGCGGCAGAGAGGAGGACGAGCGGGGGAAGGAGACGTAGGAGGGCGAGAAGAATTCTTCGCCCTGGAAGGCCTGCAGCAGCGCCTCCAGGTGGGCGCGGGTACAGTTGGCCGGGTGGCGGGTGTTGGTGGCCACCATCTCCGACGTCTGCACGGAGATGGAGCGGGGAAGGTCGGGCGGGCACGAGGGGTCCCGATCGGCCGGGATCACCAGCTACGAGGACGTAAAGACCACTAGTGGACACTCAATCTTCCAGTTGGACAACTGAGCTAGTTTACAATTTGTGGTTTTGCTTTGTTTTGAACTCCCCATACCTTCAGCATGAGGCCGTCCACCTTGACGTCCACGTGCTCGTCGGGTTTCTGCGAGTCATTGAGCTTGTAGATTTCCATGAACTGCTCCAGACTCTGCCGCAGGTCCAAAGCGAAGAGGTTGAGCCACACCAGGCTGCGAGCGTCCAAGACCAGTTGCAGGGCGTTCAGCTGGACGTACAGGTTGGGACACGGGACTGTGGGGGAGGGGGGGGGGGGGGGGGGGGGGGTAGAGAGCTCCGTTAAAAAAAAATATATAAATCGAAAAAGCACCACAGAGCATGTGGACTTACTGGGGTAGTCTTTTCCATCCGGGAAGTAGTACTCGGTGAACTCGACGTGGATGGCCGCCATCTCGGGAGGAAGGTACAAGGACTTCTTATTGCAGGAGATCATGGTCTTGGGGCTGGAGCGACGCTGGTCCGCCGTGGAAACCTGCCGACACAAAATATTCGATCAGCGGGAGCGAAGGATGACGGTTGGGGCGAAAAAGACCAACCTGGTAGATGCTGAAGTCGGCCATCCTGAGGACCACCGAGCTGGACATGAGCTGCGTCTTGGGGCTCTGAGGTGGCGCGCTGAAGGCCAAGGTGGACGACGTGTTGATCTTGCCTTGGGAGGAACCAGCGGGTGAGAACTAGGCGAGCGCCGCGAGACGAGTGACCGAGGGGAGTCGGCTGGGCCTCACGCGAGGCGAGTACCACCGCACGGGAGTGTGCGCACACACACACACAGCACAGCATGGTACCTGGCTCAAGGCACCAGCAGCACTGGGCTGGAGGCTGCATGTGCGGGCTCCATTCTACCAGGGCTCCCTCGGCCTCACTAAGCCCAATGGGCCAATACACATCGTCCCTAACGGACACTGGGGACACAAAACCCAGCGTGTGTGCATGCGCCGTAACAGTCGCGCCCGTCGGCCATCCGAACGCGCTTACCGGGTGAGCTGTGCGCGGGCGCTGCCCCCTGCTGGCCTCGCACCGCACTCTTCAGCATCTCCACGTTGGACTTGAACTCATCCAGGAGGCACCGCGCCCAATCCTCGCGCGTTTTGGTGGCCTCGCTGTAGTGCATCCAGTGCATGCAGCTATCGCCTGGAACAGTCAGGTTATTACTAGAGGCAAAAAAAATAATCATATTGACTGAAATATGTCAGAAAAGGGCACACCTGCTTTGTGGAAGGGGTAGTAGTCTAGCGTGATGGAGCTGAAGGACAGCTGCATGGCCCCACCTGTCATCCTCTTTTTGAACGCTGCCAAGAAAGACAAAAATGCCTTGTGTAAAAATCACGATGCCAAAAGTGTCATATTTGCTTCCACCTTTGTCCGGGGCGTGGATGTCGTCGCAGATGTGCAGGTCCAGATGCGTGATCTGCAGGTGGTGCGACGTCTCGCACACGTCGTGGTCGCTGAAGAGCTTGGCCATGGTGGCGCTCTGGTCGGCCGCTGCCAACGTCTGCGCCGGGCGCGCCTGCTGGGCCGAGGGCAGCCCGGACGACGCCTGTGAGTCGAGAGTGAGGGGAAATTAATATTAGTCCAGTTGGAGCAGGAGGGGTCTGACGGGCGGCGGTATTGACCTGGTCTTCGGTGGCCAAGCTTTTCCTCTGCTGCGCTGACTTCTCCATAGCCTCGCTGAGGGACTTGGCGTACTGCACCATGGCTTTGAGCTGCGAGTCGGTCAGCACCCACAGCAGGTCGTCCAGGATCAGAACCAGCTTGGAGGCCACAACATTGCAGTCCTTCATCTGGACCGGAACGGGGACACGTCAAAGACAGACGGGGGCAGCGGGCGGTTGCGTGTGGATATCTTACGCGTCGCTTGAGCGTGACTCGGATCTTGGACTGGTTGGTGATGAGGCGGATGGGCGCGCTCAGCATGTCGTGCTCGGCGCTCTGGATGGCGTCGGCCTCGATGCGGATCATCTGCCAGCTGATCTCCTTGAAGGACAGCAGCTGCAACGTAGGAGACCGTGTCTTAATCTGGCAATGCACCATCACACCCAGCAGAGGGCGCCCTGCAGACAAAGGCTTTGGTGGAATGTGCAGTTTTGCATACCTCCCCCCGCTGAGGGTCCTGAATGCGTGTGGAGCGCAAGTCGCTGAGGTTCCAGCTGTTGTCGACGCTGTACACCTGCAGCTGGGAGAGCTCGAAGGAAGCGTTGAAGGCCTTGGCGCCGATGCGGATCACGATGGAGTTGATGGACAGCGACATGCCCTCCACCACCTTCTCGGCAAAGCCGTACTCGCTGCAAAGGCCGCCGTGCAAACCCGTCAGCAAGAAATCGCTCCGGGCCACCTTTCATTTATTTCTTTTAGGGCGGGAGCTCACCTCTGACCCGACGCCGTCGCTATAGGGGAGGGGCCGTTGGGGGGGCGGGGTTCATCGCAAGTGCTCATTTCCATTTCCACTTTATCAAGCGTCTGGAAGATCAAAAAAATGAGGTGACTTACCCCCCCAAACGGTTCGATGAGCAGGTAGCAACTTACCAGGGTAATGGGGTGAGTCTTCAACTTGGTCCAGGGGATCTGTGGACGGGGTGACACAACGATCATGAGCGAATGCGGCGGCGTGCCATCAAATGATCGGAAATGCGTGTCGGCGTACGCGGATGGCGGCTTTGTTGCAGCACACGCGGTTGATGGCCAGCCAGGTGGGAAGATCCAGCAAGCTCTGGAGCACCTCCTCGTCCAGCTCCAGGTTGGTGAGCTGACCTTCGCCCTTCAGCGTGCTTAGGTTGATCTTGTCGGGCGACAGGTTCTTGGCAAACCTGCCGGCACACGGGAAACATCCCCATAGAATAAATTCACACAGAAAATGTTGGTGTTTGCACAAGGTCCATCAAGTTGTTTTTTTTCCGTGTGTGTCCACACTGCAAGTTTGCTCTTTGATTTGAGCAAGCAGACTAAAACACACAAAGTGGACGTCTGCAGTCTTCCAGTGGAATGCCGGGGTAGGGGGAAATGGTTGTGCTGCAAAGAATTTTCTAAAGAAAAAGTTACAGAGGGTGTGAGGCCCGAAAACCACTGCAGGACATTTCTTTAGAATGCACCTCCTCCTATCACAAGCAGCGTCACATTCCTCTCCAATTCCGTAAATTATTTAGCAGAGGCAACCTGCACGCTGGCTACACACACAAAAAGTAAACCGCACAATCATGTCACAAGTAGTCGAGACGCAACCACAACAAAATTTGAAGGAGAAAAAAATGAAATAAAATCTATTCTTGCCAGCATTGCCGGTGAAGGTCGAGGGATTTGTTTATGACCTGAAAGTGGCGTGAAGGTGAGCACGATGCAGAAAGCGACATCCTGCCAAATATTGCTCGCTCACGCACACGGAGGACTTCAAGTGCACCCACAGTAAGCCGGCGTGATTCATGCCTTAACAGTCAACAGTGAGGCCAATAACAATAGCAGGTTTCACCTCAAAATGGATGCTGTAAAAAGGTATAACACAAAATGGAGGACATGCCAAGACTACATCCATTGTTCAACAGTGTTGTTTTAAAAACAGTGAGTGAAGAACGGGAAGGTGTATATATGCGTGAAGGGCGTTATTTGAGGAAATAATATTCGGCAGCACAGGCCACAGGAAAGTTTTTGCACCTATGTTGACACAAACAACACAACCAAAGACGATGCGAGCGTGACAACACGAGGGCGCTTCGACACGACCTCCTGCGGACGCCAACAGGCCTGCTCTGGGGCAACAATGCCACTTCTGCTGCCACTTCCTCTACAAACGTTGAAATGAAGCAACTGTTTGCACAAACAGATTATAAACCAGAAAGAGGCAGTAAGGTTGGCAGCAGGTGGATGGAGGAAAAACAATGGGTGACGTCACAGCAGCTCAACCATTGAAGACTCTTGAGGAAACCCTGGAAAGGGATAAATAATGCAGACATCTTGGAGCTAGTTAAAATAAAACACGGGAAGAAAATCGTGATTAAGTGCTAAAACGTGAGATTATTTGAATTCAAGCGAGGCCACTAAAGTGATGACACGGCAAGTTTAATGACATGTCAACAAGATATGTGCACCTTGCTCTCATCGAATGACGCGTTGGAATACGTTCACGTTGCTTCCCATACCGATAAAAATGATTTTTAAAATTAAGTTTAAGGTGGAAGATCACGTTAAAGGTACGTCTAAGATTGTTATTTGAATAAATCAGACTCGGAAAGGCAACCGGTTCTACCTGTCATTTGGGCTGCCGAGGGATTAGCCCCGCTAGCCTGTTAGCTTAGCCCGGTTAGCTGCGTGAGCTCAGCGAGGGTCACCGGAGGCAAAAGGCCGACTGACAATCGCCGCACGGCGGCTGCAAGGGCCGACAAGCTGTCCTGAACCACAATGACAAAGTCTTGGTGTCGGGCGTTTCGGTAGGCTGACGGTCTAACAGCTTCTGGATCACCCCTGCCGATCGCCCCCCGTACCCGGTTGCGTGTGGCTCACTAACCTGGAGAGATGCTTCAAGATTTGCTTCTTGATGAGCCCCGCCATGGCGCCGCGAAGTCCGGGAGACTTGCCCCGGGTGGTTGCTTGCTTAGCAGGCTTCCCAACTCAGCTTGGACGCGACACGGACGAGTCAGAACGTGGCTGTCCTCATTTTTGGACCGTGCTCCCACTTCATTTTTCCTGGCAGGAGGAGGAGGAGGAGGGGGTTCGGGGCATTAGGTGGTCGTTCTTGGAGACAAAGCATAGCACAGTGGTGGTGCACCTCCTCAGCTCGGTAGAGGCTCCGAAAACAAAGGGGGTCCAGAAAGAAGCTCCCCCGAGGTGAGCACCTGGATGGCGGCGGGCGGTGTCTGCTGTCACCGGGGCAGGGCGTGCAGTCGTGATGCATTCATGCGTCGCTCGGAAAAAGTGATGATGCCTTTGGGAGGCATCGTGTCTATTTTAAAACATTTCCATCTAAATGTCTCAATACTATAAAATTGTACCTGAAATCCTAAATCACTTGAAATAGCTGCTTTAAGTTAATGTTTGTGAATGTGTATAAATGTGTCACCGGCGGGAGGCTGAAATTGATTCTTTGCAAAATTAATATGCAAATTTTATGAATGATTCAAAAACAAAGTCTTTTCTTCACAGGTTTATTTTTTCGCAAAATTCCTGTATTATCATCTCATTTGATTCAAGACGAAATGACGTTGCGGACACGCAGTACACGTAGACGTTACTTTGGCGCCCTCTAGCGGACAAGATTAGAATTGAGAGCGTTTTGTTTACTGCGGGTTTCACTTGTTCATTGTACTTTTGCTTAACGTTAACGCTTTCTTTCTTTGTAGGGCATGTACAATAACCCTTTTGTGTCATTTCTTGCGTTTCAAGATTAAATACAGATCTACAAACTACATTTTCTCTGCACGACAAGTACCTACAACAATCAGAAGTGGGAAGAAATGTAGTAGATTTAATCCAATTTACCCATAGATTGTAAAACAAGGACTTTTTGTTCCTTAGAAACTTGTGAGGTGGCATTAAGGGATGTGGCAGGAGGCCAGTTGCCACGTATGGTGGGAGGTGTTTTGCTTCTAAACCACGCCCCCAGATTATAATAATATCATTTTAAAGTTTAACATAACGCATAAATGCTTAACTACCAAAAATGTTGTTTGAGAAGTTAAGTATTTGTCACTTCGTCGTCACTTTCTTTCACTTTTTGCATTAGTTTCGCCTGCAGGAGTCCAACATGGGACGTCCCAAAAGCCAACCTAAAGACACGACTCGCTCCCTGATACGCTATTGCAGAGCCGGTTTAAAAAAAAAAAAAAAAGAAGCAAAAACTCCATCCATCCACGAACGCAAAAACGGCCAGCACAGCGACACACGTTCTTTTCACACAGTTCACCTCCAGCGATCATGACGGCCAAGAACCGACAGAAGAGCAACGCCGGCGAGAAAGCAGCTGCAGCTTCTGCAGCTGCACCGGTACATAAGGAAGAGAAGTCCCAGAAAAGTAACGGCGTGAGCGGCTCTTCAGCTGCCCACGGGTCGCCGCGCTCATCCGGGAAGAAGAGCGGCGGCAGCAGCGGGGGCAGCAGCAGCAGCAGGGGCAGCAGCAGCAGCGGCAGCGGCGGCAGGAGCTGCCTGGGCACCCTGTTCTCGATGCTCTTCTACGCGGTAATGATCGGAGGCGCCGGCCTGGCCGCCTTCCACTTGCAGAAGGTGGTGGAGGAGATTCGGCAGACGAGCGCAACGCACGCCCAAAGTGCGCAAATCAGCGCTGAGATCAGCGGCAAAATGGACGGCGTCGTTCAACAGGTTCGTTGAGATGTCATTAGGCAGGCACTGCACCCAACTTATTATTAATTCCAGCATTGTGACCTTTGAAATGACGGTGCAGTCCCTCTACTTGGTGTCTGTACTTGGTGTGCTTTTGGATCGAGGGGCGTGTCAGGGGTTGGCTTGAGGGGTTGGGTGAACCCCCTTGGGGGTCACTGAATGCAAACTACACGCATGGCAAGTCAATCAACTCTCTTGAGCCATACTCAAAATCTTCTAAGGAATCTCCCCAGAATAACGAAAGCAGTTTGGTTTCATTCTGACTTTAAGATCACTTCTGTTTATGTACAACATGTTCTCCATAGGTTCCAGGAATTTTGAGTAAAATTGGGTCCATATATGTAGCAATCATCAGAAGGCAAAAAGAAAATCGGACCTCCTCAGCAGTAGTGACAGATTGATGAATCATCATCTGCATCTGAAAGGTTCCACCGCAAAATGCTCACCTTAATATTTTTCCAACTCTAGGTTGCCTCTCTGAAGACCACGGTGGACATTCTGGAGTCGTCATTGGGCGCCACCCGTGCCGAACTGGAGGGTGCAATGACCCGGATGGCGAGGGGCGAGCAGGAGACCCGGCGAGTGGAGGAGGCCCTCCAGAAGCTCCAGAAAGACCTCCTCAAGGAGCTCTCCGAGGGCATCAGCGAGGTGAAGGAGGCCCGGGAGCGTGACTTCTCCTCCCTGGAGACGACGGTGGAGCAGCGTTTGGAGGAGGTGAGCAGCTCGGTGCGCGCCAGCGTGGCCGAGTTCACCAACGCCCAGGGCGAGTCCCAGAACCAGCTGGCCGACCTCAAGGCCCGGCTGGGCGGCATCGAAGACCCCGCCATGGTCAAGGAGGAGCTGGCCGCCATCGTGAACGTGGTGGCCGAGATCAGGGCGACCAAGCAGGAGGCCGACGCTTCCACCGATTCCATCCGGGAGCAGATCAACTCTGTGAGGGAGGAGCTCCGAACCCGTAGCCAGGAAGTGGCGTCGCTTTCCCAGGAGGTGGAGTCCTTCAGGTCGGTGGTGCAGGACACGGTGGGAACTCTCAAGCTCTCCGTGTCTAACGCCGAGACGGAAGTCCAGACCCTCAAGGATCGAACCGGCGTCCTGGAGGTGGCCACCGAGGGAGTCCGCGACATGGAGACCAAGCTAAACGAAGTGGCCGCTCAGGCGCAGAAGAGAGCGGACGACATGGAAGCCCGCCTCAAAGCCTCAGAGGAGAACAGCGAGTCCATCACCTCCAAGGTGGAGTCGCTCCTCTCCGAGTACGACACCCAGGAGAGTGACCTGGCCGGCAGAGCCTTCTCCGGGAAGGAGGTGGAGGTCCTGAGCAAGAACCTGGAGGAGCTGCGGGCCAACGTGGAAGCCGTGGGGGAGGCGCAGGACTCGCTGGCTTCCACGGACTCGATCATGGCGCAGCGAGTGGAGGAGCTAGAGAGGCTGGCCGCCGAGGGGACCAGCGAGCACGCTGCCAAGCTGGAGGAGCAGCAAGAAGCCATCGCCGCCTTACAGATGGCCTTGGAGGCATTGTCCCAAGGTCCAGAAGCCCAGGCGGAAGAGTAGCATCGTCGCAAATCACAAAACACTCTTTTCTTCGTTAGTAACTTGAAGTTGCACAGGTAGGACAAGAAATGAGGAGGGAGCTGGATGGACTGCTGAGCTGTGAATCAACACTCAATCTGCACTGTTAGGGTTTTTTTTTTATTTTACAGCTTCCTGCCTTCACCAAAGATTTTTTGGAAATCAAAAGCAATAAGGTCTTGTCAAGAATTTGTTGTTTACTCCTTTTTATTTTCCAATAAAAAAACACTCTTCTTGACCTCAATGTCACATTTTTATGTATACTACACACGACAACCTTCTAGCTCCAGAAAGTTGAATTATGAATTAAATAAAAAAATAAAATTCTGATAAAACTTAGACCTGTTCAGTAGTGACACTTATGTCCTGCTCTTGGGTCGACGTGAGTCCGTCTAACGTGCGTCTGAGCTGGGCGATCTCCTCGTCCCTCTTGCTGAGCTCCTCAGCCAGGTTCCCCACGCGGAAGGTGAGGTCGGCCAGCCGGGGCTCCAAGCCCCCGAAGTCTCTCTTGATGGCGCCCACTTTGGGTTTGAGGTCCGCTGCGAAGCTCACCGTGCGGATCAGGCGAGCCCGGCCGCCCTCCAGCTCCCGCAGCTGCTCCGACACGCCGCGGTCGGCGGCGTCCAGCTCGGGGAGGCGTCGGCGCAGCTGCTCCAAAGCCTGCGCGTTGCGTTCGGACGCCGCTCGCAGG
Organism: Syngnathus scovelli; assembly: GCF_024217435.2. NCBI lineage: Eukaryota > Metazoa > Chordata > Actinopteri > Syngnathiformes > Syngnathidae > Syngnathus > Syngnathus scovelli. The sequence continues at coordinate 1,451,506 of NC_090868.1, forward strand.
TTGGAGACTCGTTCGATGCTGCCGGCCAGCACGTCGCTGATGCGTCCCACCATGGAGCGCTCGGACCGCGACGCCTGCTCCTCCAGCTCCGACACCTGCGTCAAGAGGGAGTCCAGCTCCGAGCGCAGGCCGTCCATACGCCGAACGTCCGTCCTCACCGACGCCACCTATTTTTATTTCAGTCAGGTGTCAAGAAGTAGAGGCTGATGAATCAAACGCACCTTGTTGGAAAAGTCCACCGTGATGGCGGAGGTGCGCGCTTCAATTTGGTCCACGGCGCCGCTGAGCGCGTCCACGCTGGACCGCAGCGCCAGACGCTCATCGCTCAACTCGGACGCCCACTCCTTCAGCTGGCCCACGTCTTGCTCCAGGCTCTCCAGCTGGGTCCGCGCAGCCTTCCGGCGACCCCCTACGTCGTCCAGCATCAGGTGCACGTTCTCGCACTGCAAGACAGAACGAGATTCTGTTGAGAATTATTTAAATGTGAAGTTCTTGCTGATGTATTTCCCCAACATGGCCACAAGAGAGCGCTATTAAACCTGTAATCGAGTTATTTCCCAAACTACTGCATACAGACTAATTAAAGTTTTCACTGTACTGTATTTCAGTAAATTAAAAAAAAATCCAATTTGTTTATTTTATAATTTATTGGTAAAATGTCAATCATGTGGGTCTACAAATGAACAGCAGTCCAGCTCTGCTACTCCACTGAGGACAAAGAAATGCATGGGGGGGATAATTTAACAGAAAATAGTAACACAAAGTAACAAAAAAAACCGAAGCTTGACCTATTTTGACACTGAACTAAGAAAATAATTCCAGCAATGCTAAGCAGAGGCCCTTCCTGTCCTCTCTGCGGTGTCATTATTGTGTGATGTCATCTTGAGGGGCTTCGGTTGGCTCCTCCCACTCTTCATCCGGCTCCTCTTCTTCCTCATTCGTCTGCCCCGCCCTGAGTACCATGGTGAGTTCATGCACAGCCTCCCGCACCACTTCCAGCTCGCTCTTCATCTTGAGGATGGTGCCGCGAGCTTGTAGGGCGTCAATTTCCTGGCGCATGGCGAGGATCCGGTTGAGCGTCTTCAGCATGTTGTCCTCGGCCGAAAACACCTGAAGCGTTAACTCCTCCATGCGCTTCTCGGCGCCGCTCAGGTCGGCCCCCAGTTTCACTATGGAGCGCAGCGCCTCCTCCACGTGCGGGAGATGCTCCTCGCACTCTTTGGCCCGCGGCAGATGCTCCTGAAGTTGGGCGCTAAGCTCCGCCTCCTTGCGGGCCAGCCTCTTGATGTTCTCATCCATTTTGTGGATCTGCTGGGTGTTCCAGTCCAGCTGCGCCTGCGCACGCTTGGCGTCGTCCTCCTCGGCATGCTCCATGGCTCGGGCGTTCCTCCTGGTGCTGTCCTCCAGCTCCTCAAGCTTCTTGGCCAGCGACCGGGCCCTCCGCTCAGCCTCGTTCACCCGCTCCGTGGCGCTGGCGTGGGCTTCCCGGGACTCAGCCTTGAGGGAAGCCAGCTCGGAGGTGGCGGCGGCGAGCCGGTCTTGCCACGTCTCCGTCACGTTGAGGAAGCGGGCGTTGATGGCTTGCAGGTCGCCCGACGCCAAGCTGTCCTCCGCTTGCAGCGTCGCCACGGCAACGCGCAGCTCAGAAACATCCCGTCGAAGCCCGCTCTCCGAGGATACGGTGGAGAGCGCCGCCTGGAGGTCTTCCTCGGAGGCGGCGAGCTGCAGCCGCAACACAAAACAGGAGGGCCGTTTCTCAGGGAGTGCTCAAGCCAGGAATCCACAGATTTGTTGGATGGGAGGGTACCAAAATGGCAGTCGCCTGAGGTAGGGTACCCAAGAGGGTGGAGCTTGACACACTGTCGTCTGTTGTTTGGTGGGTGGACAGTTTACGTGTAATATGACAAAATGTGATTCCACAAACGTCACCATGGTTTAATTTGGAACCCTCATGAGATACAAAAGATCTCCTCTTACAGCTGGAGTGGTTCTGTCATTCATACCCCAATGCATTTATAACACTTTTGTTTATATATTAGTTCTAAAGTGTTGATTACTAAGTGTCACGTTGCACATTTTAGAACAAAACTTACTTTTTTGGAAACCATCTCGACTTGTTCCTCCATTTGAGACAAACTTGACGTCTTTCCATACAAACGTGCAAATTTTTCCTCCATTTGAGAGAACTTGGCATTCTGCTGCAGCACCATCCTACAAAAAAGATATTTATAAATTAAGATGAGACAAAATATTATTTGAATTTAAAATTGCACGTGTGGTTAGAACTTACCAGCTGAGTGCAGCGCAGACTGCAAGCGAAAGCACGCACATGATGCATTTAAGATCTAAACTGGAGGATTTGGAAGGCGTGCTGACATGTTCACGCTTTGCTTTTGTGTCTTGGTCTTGTTTGTTTGCAGAATCAGGAGTGACTACTTCATTACTTTGCTTTTTCTTTCTTTGCTTCACCTCGCCATGCATTTTGACGTACTTTAAACTGGCCCAAATCAGCAGGAACGGGGAGGGAAAAAAACTCACCAATTTTCTTGAAGATGAACCACTTAAGTCCCCAAAACGTTCACAATATACAGATAAAAGTAAAAATGGGATTAAAAAACACTCTTTGCACGTCTACTCCTGATTTCTTTTGACCCGGTTGTGCTTGAATAATGCTGCTTTCATGTGCCTCGTAAATTTCAACGCCAACATAAAAGCGACAACTCGGGAAAAATAAAACATCCAAAGTTACTGCAGATAACTACACCAATACTACTGCTAATACCCAACCTAATTCATAGCAGTGACCAAATGAGCTGCTTGTGAAGGAATTGTCACTTTAATGCGCGAAAGTTTTTGAAAATTCAATATTCCCACTTTCCTGGAAAACCCTGAACGCCTCAGACAGCCACGTCAGCGGTTGCCAGCGTTCCCTCACGCTGACACAAAACTAAGTAAATAAGCTTTTTAATAATAATAAAATAATCATAAATAAATGCAAGCATGTTTATTTTAAATGCTCCCAAAAACATTGTCAACAATATGATTGCCAGTAGCTTGTACAAAGTCCTTTATATATATGAAACTTGGGTAAACAGCAGTACATGTCAACTATTTGTATATAGATACATTTACTTCAGTTAACACAACTTTAAAGTACATTCAAGCAAAAGCTGCCAATTTTGGCAAAATGCAAAAAAGAAAGAGGCAAAAATGTAACTAAATCACTCCACAGTAAAGCATAATAATTCTAACTTTGGACAAAGACATTGAGGAATGGTGAAAATAAACATTTAGTAGCTCCGACTCCCAGCTTGAACACATCAAGTGATTCAAGAAAATAAAATATCCAGCTCTAATATTTAACCTTAAAACAAGAGTGGCACCATCTGCCTACATCAATGCCCAAATTAACAACTTGCCTTCAACGTATTCAAGTTGCAAAAAGGGCTCGGCAAATCCCTTAAAATATTTAAAGTGTCTAATTATAAGAACAAAGAAACGCACCCTGCTTTATAGTGCAAAAGTTCCAGTCACACACTAAGTGCACTTGATCATTTTTACCATCATCTCATATTAGCATTTATGCTAAGCTGCACGTTTCAAAAAGAGGCTCCGACCCTCCAAAAAAAAAATATTCGGACTGATGTGTTACTATTTCCTAAAGAACTATTTGAATGAGCTTGAGATGAATTGACAAGGCCACCCAAGATACTTAAGAGCACTTTAAGCATTAGAAAGAACACTTTTTTTTTTAAACTTCATAACATTGGCTCTGGCTGTATTTACATGCCGAAAGAGGAAATTATTCACAAACTTTGGCCTTTTTCAAAGCTAAAAAAAGTCTTTGTAAAGCTTCAGTTGATGTAAATTTTGTCCAACATGTCACTAAATACAAAAAGTCTTCACCTTGGACTTGAGCCTATACTTCCCCTCATATGTTCTTCAAGAGCTGTAGTGGTCCTAAAAACACACACACACACAAACATTTAAATATGAGACGTTCAGGAAAGGAGATGAGCGTTTGGGTGATGACGAGCGGAGACCTGGATGGTGTTGACGACGCCGCTGGCCATGACCGAGAGCTTTCCGGCGACGTTGCGCACCCCCATTTTCAGCTGCGTCATGTCGGGAGCGCTCGGCAGCACGTTGGTCAGGCGGTACGAGCTGGCTGCAATCGAAGAAATTTAAAAAAAGACCAAAACGCTCACACTGGCGTATCGTTACCGACCAGTCCGAGATACTCACCGGCTTGCTTCTTCTGATCGTCAAACAAGTCAGCTGAACTTATAGCAGAACTCCCGGCGAGTCTCTCCAGGCGTGATCTGGCTTCGTACTGCCAACAAGCAAACTTCTTTTGAAATGTCTGACATTAAGTTTGCTCATTTAGCCGAGACAAGAAACAACAAAAAGAAGCTAGTGCGAGAATGAAATCCTGTAAACAATATCTGTACCTCTGTGTTGTCTTGCTTCCCAAAGTACATATCTGAGGAGATGGCTTTGACGTCCTGGCCGAATTTCTTGCGAGCTTCTCCCGTGTCTGGGACAGGTGCCGGGTCTACTTTCCTGCGCGGGGCGGGCCTGCAAGCAGACTTTGACGTCATCACAGCGGATGGAAATCGAGTCAGAACCTTCTCACCTTTCATCTAGCGAGGTGATGGCCGACGTCAAGAAGAAGTCCGGTTCGGGTTTCTTGCTCCATCGGGAGAGAAAGTCTGACGAGTTGCTGTGCTCGTAACGGGACAGGACCCTGAGATGGTTTCAAAGAGAGCGGCCGTGTAAAATATGAAAGCTCGGCACTTTTTCTCCGCATCCTACCCTGAGCCGAAGCTATCCTCGTCGTCATCGTAGTCGTCATAGTCTTCGGTGAAACGCGACTGTTTGCCTGTCCTGGACGCCAGGGGGCGCTCCTGCTGGATGATGTGCATGTCGGACGTCACCGAGTGCGACACTCCACTAGGGGGCGAGAGAAACGGCACGTTAGAAACAAACTGGTTTTTGTGTTTTGGACCTCCAAGGTCTGCTCTAAGTGTACCTTCTGACCCCGAGCCCCATTCCCAGTCTCTCCGCCTGCTCCCGCTTCTTCCCGTCCAGATTCTTCAGCTTCTGGTCGTCCTTTTTCCTCTGCTCCTCCAGGTCTTGGTAGGCCAGACGCATGGATGGCGCACTGAGAGCACATCATTGGATGGACTCAACGCTGAGCGGACACAAGATTAGGTACACAATCCGAGCGTGTCCTCACATGGACTGGGCCGTTTTAGTGTTGTTCTTCTTGTCGCCGGCCACGTCCTCTACCTTCTCCCGGAGCTTGTCGGCAGCTTGCGCTTTCTTCTCCAGCTCGTTGAAGCTCTTCCCGCTCACCTTCTGAGCGCCCAGGCCGCCTTTCTTGGCGGCCATCTGCGAGGATGAAACACACACACTCGAGTGTTACATAAGATAGCGAGACACGAGAGGTGTATGTGGACGTACCGTTTTCTTGGTGCCGCCCGGCTTCTTCTTGAGAAGAGACAAGGGTTCTGGAAGAACACGACAGATTTTATTATTAAACAGGAAAATGCGCAAGTGAGCGAATGAGCGTTTAACCTGGATTGGCTTTCGGGGAAGCGCTCAGCTGGTCCACACTGGGGCCGTTCTCAGCATTGCCTGAAATTCACGAGATGCATTGATATGAATATGCATATAAATAGACAGAAATGCCAGTACCTTCTTCCACGTTGCCTTCCGCGTCAAATGTCACAGAGCTGAGGCTCATCTTGGCCATATTTTCCGGAACTTCCTGTTCATCAAACACATACAGAGCGCTGTGTTAATTCTGCAAGGTGCGACTGTGAGTCGAGGGCTAGTACCTGTGTGTGGAGACTGAAGAAATCGTCGTGCTTCTCTTCTGGCGACGCGGTCTGGGCTGAACCCTGACTGTCCAACCAAAGCTACGAAGACAAAACGTGCAAATGAATAGATGACGAAATCCATACATTGATGATATTTTTGTTACCTCTGTGCCATGTCTTCTGGTGGCGTACGTGGCTTGCGTCTTGATCTTCTCTCTGTACAGCTGAGCGGCCCGGCTGTTGTATTTGACGTTGGCGGCGTTGGCCGTGCAGCTGTGCTGGTTGAAGAACGACACCTAGACGGGAAATGAGGTCAGCACGCCGTCGTTTACGGTTTGCGTGCGGCTCTGCTCACCGCGTTGGCGTTGCCTCCCACTTGCATGCATCGCAGCTGGTACCATGACCAGTTAAAATCCAGCTCTGTGGACCTGTTGACAAGAAGATCATGTTTTGTTACATGCCAAAGTGTATTAGAAATGCAACCATTATAAAATGCACACCTAGTATTGACTCATGCTCACCTGATGAAGGACAAGTGCACACCTAGAGACCTGTGCGTTCCCGAACAGTCTATACAAAGGAACACGCCATATGTGATGCTGGCCCAACTGGGATTTTTCGCTGAGCAGTCAAAACAAGCCTGAGAACAAAAAAAAACTAAACTAGTATTGAATAGAACTTTATACAACTCATCAACACTAACAAAAGCTAAGCTAAGAGGTAACAGCTGTTGTTCAAACTAGATGACACACACAATTGAAGCAGACGTTAAAAACTTGTAGAAATATTAATTGCCTTTTTTTATTATAGTAATTGGGTGTAGAACATTTAGAAGTAATTAAATGACACTTAACTGTCAAAATAAAAGCTACCCAAACTCATTCCTGTCAACCAGCTAGTAATTAGCTGACACCTAATTACTCTTCCGAAGTTGCTTCCACGTGAACATTCTTTATAAATAAATCAACTTAACACACAAACACACGTAGTGTGTCGTTATTTAAAGTCGGGTTGCTAACTTTTATGCTAACAGTGACGGTGCGACGTGTCAGACGTCGACTTACTTCCTTGTTACGAGCGGAGCTAAAGTCTTACCTTATTCGTGGGAACGGAGCGAAGCCGCTTGAAAATGGCACTAATGTCTTGCTTGCTGGGTTCCGCCATGATTCTTTAAGCGGGTGGTAGCTGGTAGGAAAGTAAATAGAAACGGGTTTATGTTTAATTATAAGCCAAGTGACACGTACGTTTCAGGAGGAAAACATTCTAGCTCGCCTGTGATTGGCTGAAAATAGCACGTGGCGAAGTTGTGGTTGCAGTGCATTGTGGGTAATGTAGTTTGCGAGGCTATTCACGCAAGAAAAACAATTAAATGGCTTCCTTGATACATTTTCTACTGTGCATTCAACAAACACCAAAGTCAATACGTTACTGCAATAAATTCATTTATTATGTTGTGTGGGACAACATTTACAAACATGAGCTGTGCAAATGACAACATATGTGTCCTGAAAACTAGGCAAAAACTTGGAATTCATCTTTTCTGGATTTAAAGGAACCAGGGGAATTCATTTCTGGATTTAAAGGCACCAGGGTTGGCTTCTCTCGCGCTCTCATTTTTGAATCATGAAATCATGGCTACACAATGCAAATGAAAAATGTCTCCCAGGGTATAAGGCTATCATCATCATAACTGATTTGTTTAAAAAAAAATGAATAAACTATTACATCAGTAACAATTCATAGACTAGCCGATTAATTGTAAGAATTTGGCCCCATGCAAAAAGAGAAAAAATATCACGTTGGAAAGTAGGAGAGTAAAATAAAACATTCAATTTTTGTACAAACTGATTCTCAGTCAGAGCATTTGAACAGAACAAAGAGCACTTAAGGGTATCATAAATTAACAATTATCAACTTCCTACCATTCCAAAGCTTAATTTGTGGCATTTACATGTGCCTGTAACAAAATACCGTATTTTGCTGCGGTTGTATGCCGTATTGAATAATAATAAAAATAAAAAAGAAACTCCCATACTTGAAACTGAGGTGACGCTTCAAGCCTTCTGGAAGATATTCAGTGTCGAATAAAAGGCAAAAAATATATATATGTACATACAATCTAGAATCAAAAGTAGAGAGGATTGCATATAATTAGGTCAGTGGTTGAATGTACAACAACAGCATTTATAGTCGGCGGACAGCTCATGAACAAAATACAATCAGTGAGTTTACATTCAAGTGCAGTGCCAAAGAAGACTTCAACCCCGACGTGAACCACACGAGGGCGCTACTAGACTGAAATCAAGTCACGTGAACTAAGCCCACCACCAACCCACCCAATCGTGTCCAAGTCCATAGCGGCTTGCGTTTAATGAAACCTTCCAACAGGCCCAGTGTTTACTGCATTTTAATTGATGACCCTTTTTTTTTTTTCTTAGTTTGTAACAGCGTCAACAAGTGTCTTAATGCCAAACTTAAGTGATCCTCCATCTTGGGAAGGTCCTTTTGTGGGCTCACTTCTCTTAGCACGCCACACAAAAACACGTTGGCGAGAAGGCCACCTTTGTCTCCATCGACTTGACTCACTTGTGGTCACTACTGGATGTCCTCCACGTAGTTGGCGGGGTAGAGCCCGACTTTGCCGTCCTTGAGTCGACCTTTGCACCAGCCCTGGTCGTCCTCCTCGCCGATTTTGGTCAGCTCGTCACCTTGTGGGGAGATCAGATCAAGTTGGGCTCTTTGGAGCTTACGGAACGCTAAAGTTGAGTGCCATACCCGCTTTGAAGGTGAGCTCGTCCTGCTCCTGCCCCTCGTAGTCGTACAGAGCCCGGACGGGCACCGAGACCACCGGGGAGGCCGGCTCCTCCTCAAACGGGTTGCCGTCGCCGTTGGCCGAGAAGGGGTTGGCGGTCGTGTCCTCGTCGGACCAGTCCGGGGTCCTCTCCGCGCTGCTGACGCTGGGCACAGGACACGAAAGGTCATCGTTAAGAGGGAGGGAGGACAAGACGATAAGCCGTCACGGCGGATCCTGACGTATCCACTGAGCTGTTTTTTTTTTTTGCGAGAAGAAATCAGGAAAAGTGACGTTGCACGTGGGAACAAAGCCGCAAGCAGATCATTGAGGCGCACAAGTGATTGGAGCCAGCGGAAAATTTTGGACGACCGCCACCGGAACGTCCCGACAGGAGAAATTATTTACAATCAGATCTGTGAGATAATAGCATTTGACAGACACACAAAGACGTCACAAGTGTGCGACATAGCGGGTCACCATGCAACGGTGCCACCTGCGGAAGGATGCAAAAGATGGAAGTAGCCAGCAGAGTCCTCAACCACAAAAAAAAAAAAAAGAGCCACATAAAGGACAAGCGCGGGTGTATCAACCAACGTTTTCACTTCCTCCTTTTTGTCACTGATGTGGTTGCGTGCCGCCGGCGGTGGCGGCGGCGTCTCCTCCGCCGCCTCCGCCACCTCCGCCACCTCCGCCTCCCGCTCTTCTTCATCGTCGTCCTCGTCGAACGGGTTGGAGCCCGCTTTTGCGGGCGTGCTCAGGCTAATGCTTCGGGACACAATGAGAGAGTGGACGCTGAGAAAGCCACGCACACACAAACGTACATAAGATGATGTGACGACTTCCTGCTTGGGAAACTTCCAGGTGATTCCTGAGCATGCAGATAGCCCCGCCCCCAAATGGACAGCCGTGATGACGACAACGACTCAAGGACAGCAGTGTGTTTGTAAGCGCACTCGAGTGAATCCTGACGGATTATTTCATAAACACGGCTCCTTGCAAATGTAACTTTGCTTATGTTACAGTCAACAAAGCGCCGTAGCTTCATCTTCTTTTAAGATATAGAGGTCAAATGCTTCCCATGACCCGCATTCCTGGCGTTAACTCCTCTCGCGCACTTATGAAATCGGACACTTTGGAGCGAGTAGGTCCGGCCCGCTGGGTTATTAGAGTTCATTTTCTCGTGCAGGTGTTTCATTTGTCCAAAGCGAACATTCCGCCACCTTATCGTCACGCCGTATTTCCACACCGCCGCTTTTGGCCCGGGTTCAACTATGCATCAAAAGACGTCTTTCCCGACAAACTGCGAGCGTCTGCGGTCGCCGGGGAGACAGCTGCACCAGCGCCGCGTCTTACGCAACTTGTTCGGCGCATTCCTGCACAGGATGTCGCCATGTATGGTTCCGAGATAAGCGGACGAGGGAGGAGGGGGGGGGGAGTGATTGTGTGCAGAGCGCAGCCACTAAAAAAAGACAGTTGCAACATGTACCTGCTGTTGTTGGTCTTGAGCGGCTGAACCGGCTGGTCGGCTCCGGTTTGACTGATGCCCGTCAGCGTGACGCCCTCGGAGGTCTTCTTCGTCCCCCGCCTGCTGAGGGTCCGGTTCAGGTCTATGGACCAGTCCTGTGATGCAGAAACGCAGCTGAGCATCTCGTGGAGGGAAAAATGATACATTTTCCAAAATCAAATCCTCGCCAGGTGCCACATTGAGAACATGCCAGCATAGTGTACTCCAAACCAGAAGGGGGCAGCATATTTGCTTGGATGCGACTTCTGGTGAGCCAAGGCACATCATTTTACAAAACCTCATCTCAAAAGTCATTATCATTCTCTCCAAAAAGTCATTTTTTTTTTTTAAATCAATAAAGGAAATCTCTACGCCACCAGAGGTGAACCCCGGAACCTGTAGCTCCTTTCACACTGCCGACGTCCCGTCAAATTTGTTGCATGCCTTGACACGACTGCTGCGGCTTGACGCATTTGGATAATGAGATGCGAGGCAGCCAGAAAATTCAAGCAGGGGGAAAAAAAACATGCGGCCAGTGTGAAAGGACTCGACCGCTTTTCCTTCAGGTCTTGCTTTGCCGTCCTCGCGGACACGCACTTGAATGAAAGCAGGGAGAGCGTTAGCGTGAATGAAGAAGGATCCCGACATGCTCCACCCCCCCTCCCCTATCTGTTGGTAGCCGTGGTGATACGGAGAGCACTCACTACAATGGACCTTCTCTTAAAGGAGTGAACGTGGGACCAGTCCAAGTTCTGGAGGAAAGGGAAGGTAGGTGGAGATTAATGTGGACGTTAGTGAAAAGCTACAATCTTCCAAATGGCTGATCCTGCACGTTCCTGGAAGATCTCCGCTTCCCTGATGCCAAATTTGGGCAGTGAAAAATTTAAGTGATGAATTTGCAGCGCTTTACCTCAAACTGAGGCCAGTTCATCGGCATGCCAGGACCATGGTTGGACCGGAACCACTTCAGGTCCTCCTCGGCGTCTGTGGCGGCGATGGTGTCTTCCAGCGTGTGGTAGATCGTCTGGAACCTAACGACAAAGCACGTTAACCTTTCGTTCGTTTTTGTTTACCGGAGAGCCGATTGTGGTTGTGTTTGCCGACTTGTGATTGGTGGAGAGGTCCAAGTGCTGCTTGACTTCCAGCAGGAGCTCCTTGAAAAAGCGAATGCGCTTGTCTTCAAACTGCTGCCACTGCTCAAAGACCTGCTCCATGTTCTCCATGTACTGAGGCGTCAGCTTGTCCAGCTCCTCTAGGGACTTTTCGTAGCGTTCCTTTGTCTGGATAAGGAGAAGGGCGACCCAATTATGGATGGCGGCTTCAGGGGTGTGGGGAGTGAGGTTGTTACCTTCTGCGCCTCCTGCTGGCACTTCTCCACCTTCTCCTGGAGCTTCTTCAGCACTTCGGGATTGTTGTTGCTCTCCAGCTTGCTGTTGTTCTCCCGGCTGGCCGCCAGCTTCTCCTCCTTGCAGGCTGAATGGTACATCTTCTTCATGGTCTCCACCTGGAAAATTGATTTGGTGGGTTAATTTGGATCTACTGTGTAGATGTTGTGGTTCCTAATTAAATAGAATGGGATTTCGTTGTTGTTGATCTCTCTTCTAGAAATAGTCACAACTGGAGGGCCGTTGTCACACATAGTTTGCTCTCCGCATGTTTCTACAAGTCGCGATGTGAGGGGCCTCAACCCCCCCCACCTCCTCCCGTCATTTTCCAGCACTGCTAATAAGCCTCATTTCCTCCCGACGTTCTGCCACTTGTCCCGCCGTCGGTCAATAAATCTCCATGGCTACAAAATTCTAGTCTTCAAAGGCGGGCCAGGATGTCCCCGCCCCTTCCCTGGTGACATCACAGACAAGCACAGGATATCAGGCTCGGGGTCGTGAGGAATGCCAGCTGGGAGGCAACTTGAAAGCTCCGCGTGGAATGTTTTGCCGCTGTCAGAGCGCCGGACAGAAAGTATTGGGCAACAGAAAAGCGGCGACTGGCTGGAAGAATGAGTCAGGCGTCATGTGTTAATGCTGACTAAGTGAGCACGTGTACCTCTTTGAGCTTCTTGGCCCAGGGCTTCTGCGCCTTGCGGAAGCCGTCGTCGGCCTCCTTGGTCTCCTTGAAGCCGCCGATCATCTGCTTGTGGTAGGCGTCGCGCTGCCAGTTCTTCAGCTTCTCAAAGTCCTCGCCCATCAGCGCCGCCTTCACCTCCATGTGCAGCTCGCTGACCTTCTCCGCTTCCGTGCACAGCGACGACCACGCCCGCTCCATCATGCCATATTGGGGGCCTGGCCAGAGGGGGGGGAACAAAAACACCTTCACATTTAAAACATCAGGCCACCACTGCATAAAACAACAACAAACAGTAAAACCAAAGACCGCCGAATTGCCGCCTGACCTTTCTCGATGAGCTGCCTCCAGCGCTTTCCCCACTCGCTCAGCTGCTGGGCGTACGACTTCTCGATGCGTGCCCGCTCATGGATGCAGCTCATGAGGTCGTTGCACAGTCTGTTGCCATCGTCCACCCGCTTCACCGTACGCTTGTAGTTGCCCACCTGACAACAGAGGGGGGGGGGAATAAAAATGACAGCTCGCTGTCGTCTTTCCGTGACCGTCTCGGGCGCCTCCTCACCTCCCAGAAGCTGTCGCTGGAGACGTCGATCATGGAGTCGTCGTAGGAGCCCGACATGGCTGCTGCCGGATGTGACAAGTAGACTGGAGAAGATTGCAAAAAGGGGGGAGAGTTAACCAGGTTGTATTACAATATTTTTAAAATGTGCGCAGGAACACTTCCGCTTGCTTCAAACCACCACAGACTTGTCTCTGTTTTCATCCTCCTCCTCCTCCTCCTCTACTCGCCTCCATTAATTGAAAAGCTCTCATTATTCCTCACATGCACTGGTTCCTCCTCGCTGCAGCTGCCCCGCTCACATCCGAGACACTTGTCCGCCAATTTTCCGCTTAATTCCAGCGTTGATAACAACCTGGGCTAACAGGTTTGCAATAGCAAACTGTGGACTGGACACACACGTTTGCCTAATGGGAGCAAACCCTATGAGTGTGTGATGCTGGTCAGTGACCCGTGGTTCGCTGGCAAGCTTGCACAGTGGATCTTATTGTGGCCCCATGAACACATCCATACACACTACATAGATCTAGACACACACACGTACACAAAGAGTGATTGTGGAAGCCCATTCTGTTCTTGCGGCCACATCCGAACGAATCAAAGGCCAAGAGGAACCAAACGTGACTTGACCCGCGAGTGTACACACGGTTGTTGACACGGCAAAAGTCTGAAGTCCAGTGCCTCGCGAGGGAAATCGAACTCGGTGGGAAAACTCCATGGTGAAGGTCGGGGTTGGTTACACAATTGTCACGGTTGCCATTTGCCAAATCTGAAATCCTATCAGTATGGCGCTTAATTGAATTATTCTCCAAAAATTGGCAGAGTTGTGCTTTGTAGATTACGGAGCTTAGCCGTGACGTAATCAAACACAACAATGATGGCCACTCGGGAGCCGCTGTCATAAGCCTGATGGAATTTTGGTGCTTTTGAGATCCACCTGGGAAACATTGAGAGTTCCCACATGGGTGTTTGACATTAACTTTAAAAAAAAACTTAAGTCGCTCGAGGCAAATGAGATCAGTGGTCAGCTGATGTGAATATTGAAAGTTGATCTGAAAGAGGAGCCAACTGGGTTAAAAGTGAAATATCCAGAAAGGCAAGTTACATAAGTAAATAAAAAAAATTATCGCAGTTAAGAGGAAGCTCTGTTTCCACTTCCTTCTTTTGTTGCACAAAAGGTCAAGCTATTCCGTCCTGAGATGTTGCTAAATGCCAGAAACACCGAAAAGTGCACATTTCCATGACAGGTGGGAAGGTTGTGACCTCAGGTTTGTGTGTCGCTCTGCGGCAAATCCCCTTTTGCGACACAATGCCATTTGCTCTGTGCAGGTTCAAGCATTTTCCACTGCGCTTGCCAGAACTTCATAGAGGAACAGAATAAAGGGAAACTCGGCATTGCATGGTAGTGGGGAGGGGGACCATCACGCTGGCTGGCTGGCTGGCTTTCTTGGGGTTTGTTGTTGTTTTCACATTAGCAGGAAAAAGGAAATTGTCTTTCACCAGTGCTATGATAAAGTAACATCACATTATTGTACAAAAACAGGTCCCAACTGTTAAAAAGCATACCTCAAAGATGTTTTTGTCCATTGCAGGTGTTCCTAATGTTTTGTCCAGGGAATGTCAAGCGAATGGGGGGGGGGGGGGGGGGGGGGGGTGTACAGGACGTGGATCAGGAGGTGAGGCTGCCCCACCCTTCATCACTTTACACTCCTTGATTCAACAGTTACTAATAATTTAACTATTTATTGCACACTTTAAAGCCCAATAAGTTAAATCAACGTCACGTCTGTCCAAATCTTAACACTTATAATGTCATCCAATGTTCGAATTTTGTTTTTATGACAAACTTTTTCACTTTATACGTCGCAGTTTACTTTCACATTCTTATTCGTATTGAAACGCAACTTTGACTGGTTAGCCGTGCCCCGCTCCCTTTGGTGTTAGCAAATTAGCCATCGCCGTTAAAAAAAAATAAAAAGAAAGTTAGAATGAACAAAATCAACGTGCTGCTGTGCTCTTACCTCTTACAAGTTCGCTCAGATCGATGATTTTATGTCCGAGTTGCTGGTTGATTTACTTAGTCGGGCTGGTTTTAGGAGTTTGTCCCTTTTTTCCGGGAGAAGCGGTCCCACCAGCGAGCGACTGTATGACACCACCGTCGGTTGCCCCAAAATGTCTTATAACACATCCGGTTGTGATGTCAATTTCAAAATAAATCGAGTGTGGTATTTGCTCAACCTCTAACTTTACTCTGAAAAACCCAAGCACTTCGATTGTGACGCCACATCCGCTGGATCCCTCAAAGTTTCCACACCTTTTAAACATTGCTATTGAGCAATTCCGCAAATATTTTAATTTTATAAACCATATGCATTGGTAGTGGGCAAATAAAATAACATTCTACATGAGCAGTTGTAGGCAAAACGAGGCACAATACAATGTAATAACATACAAAAGTATTTCTTTTGAATCCATGTTGAGGATTATTGTTAAAAAGTGCATCACTTCCAGGTGGCCGCAGCAGACCTGGCGGTGCCGCTGTTGACGCCGCTGCCCTTGGCGCCCTTTGACCCCAGCGATTGACCCGAGCGGCTCCGCAGTTCAGCGCTGTCGCTCTGCGCCTGCTCTTCGTCATACCTACACACAAATCAATAAGAGGCTTGAAATTGTATCCTTCGATAGCTCAGTTGGTAGAGCGGAGGACTGTAGAGGCAAATGCTGAAATCCTTAGGTCGCTGGTTCAAATCCGGCTCGAAGGACATTTTATGAAGTATTTTTTGGAAGGCAAGTTCTAATGAATGAAGTCCAACTTTGTAACAATTTAAGTGGCCTTGACATATTGTATTGTTTAAAAAGTAACTACTTTGAGAAGATGTTGAACCAGCGACCAAAGGGAGATTGTTAATCTAGGGTTGCAACAATTTAGTTCACAGGTTCAAATGACAAGAAGGCCAAACTCATCTCTGGTTTCCTGTAGCAAAGAGTAATTTTCAGGACTCACAGAAGTTCATAGTTCCCCAGGGCGTCTCTCGGCGGGCTTCGGTTCCAGCGGCTGTCCGGCATCTCGCCGTTGGGCGTGACGATGTTGAGGGTGTCGTTGATGAGGTTGTACTTGAGGATGCGGTCGTTGGCCGTACTGGACGTCAGTGAGGGTGACGCGTTGACCTGGAGACATATTTGAATTCAAATGTCATCAAGTAAAAATACTTGTAATGTGTGTGTTTTTAAATTACTAGCTTTATTAACAGAAAGATTTTGCACCAAAAAAAAAAAATTTCCTTCGAGCCGGATTTGAACCAGCGACCTAAGGATCTCAGCATATGCCTCTACAGTCCTCCGCTCTACCAACTGAGCTATCGAAGGTGATGACAACGAGCGTCGTTTTACCAATGAAATACAAAACCCATACTTGTCAATGGCAACTTATTGTGACAAAATAACTGTAAAATCACTCGTAAGCGAGCAAAAACTATTCCGGTGAAGTTGATGGACGCAAAAGCGCCGGTATATGTACGGTAGCCTCGCTTAGCTGAGCTTGCTAACACATTAGCATCGGGCTACGCAAACATGGCGGACTTAAAGGGGCCGCGTCACAATTACCCATTTTGATTATTTAGATGGCATTTTTTAAATTTCTATTCCTCTACGCGAAATGTCATGTAAATCAAATCAACCTTTCTGTTAATTATTCTTCTTTTATGCTTTCCTGACCCACCTCAATGAGCCATGGCTTGAGCTTGTCATCGATGATGATGTCATAACCATAACACTCAAAACAATGCTTGTCGTTGTTCATCACGGGCTGGGGAAAAAATGTGGAAAAACAAATGAATGTGACATTTGTACTTTACAAAACAAGTCCCAATTTAACACTTACAGCCACTGCCTTTAAGGATTGCACCACAATCCAGTGGATCTGGTCAAAGAGGCGACTGGTCACCTCCTCTCCTCTGGTGCTCTCCAGGTACAAACGCAGATTACTCACCGTCCACTTGCCACCGTGGACGTGGTTGTAGTCGTCCTGTGTGGATGGACAACAGCGGAATGACACAACAACTATTACGTGATGCAATATATCACAAGCCTTACTCCATGTTTCTGGATGGCCACGTTGGTAAGGTGCACAAACATGTTGTCCAGCTCACTTGTACTCGGCGTGTACTTCACCGTGCAGAACCTACAGAAACCTAGCTTGTACCTGACAAGAAATAAGGAGTCATACGATAGATTGCATGATCTTAAAAAAAATGAATAGGGTCTTACATGTAGCATTTGAGCGGCCGATACGTGGTGACCAGGACGTAGAGACGCAGGTCAAACTTTTTCCCTCCAATCAAAAGCGGATTGTCAATGTATAAGGAGATGATGTAGGCCTCCTTGCCACTAGAGGCCGCCACGAACCTGGAAGGAACCTGGATTTTAGTCAAACATTAAACTCCACATACTACAACCTTCGATAGCTCAGTTGGTAGAGCGGAGGACTGTAGTAACTAAAGTTGAAATCCTTAGGTCGCTGGTTCAAATCCGGCTCGAAGGAAACATTTTTAAGTGCCCTCCATTTGGCATACAGAAAAAAATTATAGTCATTATAATCAACTCAAGTCAGGGATGCTTTTAAACAGGCATGAAAGAATTAACTATGAGTTGCTAATCAAAACAGCAGCACCTACTAAATCATGCAATGTTATGTTACTGACGAGTTGTTTTTGTAACGTACGTGGATGTGCGGCTGTCCCGCGACCACTTTTTGATCTGGGACAGTTTGTTGATGAGGAAGATGCCTTTGCCTTGTGCCTTCCCGCACGGCTTCATGATCCACGTACTGGACGGGTTCTTGCGGAACTCCTCGACAAAGAGATTGTAATCCGCCGGGAGCATGAATGTCACCGGGACGAAATCTAAAACACAAAAGAGTCGATAAAACTGCCGATGACTGAAGTCGCTCACTTACCGAGATGGATGTATTTGCCGTTGTCGTCCTTCTCGGCCAGCGGGTTGCTTTCCTTCTCCAGCTCCTTGCGGTAGCGCTTGATGTTCTTGATCATCAAGTCCTTCCTGGTCAGCTCGTAGTGGTTGGGGAAGTGGTTGACCATCTGCTCGTCAGTCAGACGGTAACCCGTGTCCACGCTGAACACATTGCGGATGGTCTGGATGCTCATCCTGTCATGTTAGAAACATGCAAGCCATTTGTTACTTCGACATAAATGAAAGCCCATAGAATCATGAAGACAATTTAATTTGAATTTCGACATTATAATTTATTTATTATACATTGTTAGTTTTTAATTACCAGTAAAAATTCCAGTCGTCATTTTCCGTCACTGGAATCCAGTCCCTCTTCTCAAAGTTATTGATAAGGACTGACTTCTCAATATCTGTCACCCACTTCACCTTACCGGCCATGTTCCTTCCCACTGCAAGAACCGGGTAAGAAAAAAAAAAGCAAAAGTGAGTATGAATATGAATAATTTATGTGATAGTTAAGCATTTCTTACCAGTCGATCAACGTGAACAGTCATCAGTGGTTGTCCCTCTAACTAGCAGGATGCTGCATCCTTCTTCTCGGCACCGCCCTCCCTTCCTGCCCGTCCCTGGTGCACCCTCACCGGCCTGAATCGACTCAGGCCTTGGTCCCTCGGAAGCTCCAGTTAGAGAAATTAAATCGACTCCATACTGATAAGTTAGCGCCCTAAGCCCAGGCAGCAATTTATCGATCCGAGTGACGCGACGAGGAAGGAGTGGCGACAAGTATTGCCCTACATAATAAAAACCCAGCCGTAACGTTTGTTAAATTTGAGTAAGAATATTTTTTTTAAGCTGGATTTAAGAAAGAAAAAGAGAAGCGAAAGTGATTTTGGGATGGAATGTTTTTCGCGAGGATAACCTAGCAACCAAGGTGCAATGAGAAACACTACCTCAGTTCGTCTGCTGGGGGCAGTATAAACCTGTCTATTTTAACTCGGAAAAAAAATGATCCAAAAATATTTTACAAAAGGTGTAAAAGCAAACAAGTCCACAGTAAAATGAAACTCAACGACAGTTTGTGCTTTTAAAGATTGTTATTTTTATTCTGCCATCGTAAAGTAATGACACTGCTTCCGGTCTTTTTCCACAACAAGAAAATATAAAGAAATACATATTTTCTAAATTAAATTATTTAACACTATAATAATATTATATTTGAACCACATAAATGTGTTTTACTGAATTTTTACTAAATAAACGTCGAAATTATGTCAAAGGTTGACTTCCGGGGTTGTCGGAAGGTTAAGCTACCTAGCAACAGAAACGCTTGTTCAAATGTACAATAAAAGACATTACATTTTTTTATAAGCATACTATTCTGGAATAAAGTACTATATTTACTAAGAAAATTTTAGCCAGTGTTTTCATTTGTTTATTTTACTAAATTAGCATAGTAAATACACGACGCTGGACTCATGAGGGTGGCTAAAACACTATCTCCGGTTGACCGCTAGAGGATGCTGTTGTCACAAAACAAACAAAAAACTGGTTTAAAATCCTAAACTCACCAAAATGTTTATCAGACGTTACAAAATGACACTTATATACATATTAAAAATAAAATATATAAATATTTTATATTATTGGTGTGTAAAATTGTACCTTTGTATAGTTATTTAATTGGTGATACTGTTTATTTCATTTTAAATTAAAATGTAATAAAATATATAATGAAAGGAGTGTGACGACCTGCACCACACCCCAAAAACAAGTCATATATTTCCCTCCCTCCTCATGAGGTGGTAAAGGCGTGGCCAAGCGTGATCTTTGGCAGTTACACGACAGCGACGAGATTAAAGGACGCTGCTGTAAGTTCAAGGAAAACAATACTTAAATATAAATATATATATATTTTTTGATATATTTTTAATCCTAATGTTATTGTGTTTCTTACAGGGCGGCGTCCGTTTTAATCTACTTTTAAGGTATGTTTACCTTCTTTTTACACTTGAGTATTCATTTGATTATAAAAAAAGGTCTGATTTACGGTGAAACTATTTTCCATGAGGCGCATAACGTGAAAAATGTCTGTGATCTGAAACATGACCTTTGCATGTGGGCGATGACTTCATCTCTTTGTTGTGACAATGGCCTAGTTCAGCCCCTGTAGTGTACGCCAGATGACTTTTTAGGATGTTATAACAACAATAATATGATTACAAATAACACCTTTGGGTAGTTTGTACGGCAATATGTGAGCAGCAGTTGAGTTATGGAAATGGACAATTTGCATCGACAGACAGGAAGTGCTTGAAAAGCCGGTTCAAGCCGAGCAAATGAACACTTGATGAAAGATGATTTAAAAAAAGTTTTTATCAAACATTAAAAATCGTACAGCTTTAAGTATTATAAAGAGGTGTACGTGTCCTACAACTGTTATGCCAACGCATGATGTCACCTTTCTCGACAAGCCTGTTTGGTCAGGACGGAGGATAACAACGCCACCACCAGCCTCATTGTTGACACAGCCTGTTTGTGAACGTTACGCAAACGCACACACAGACACACACGTGACCGTACTTTGCATATATGGCGTCTCTGCAGAGAACAACATGGTGGAGCAAACACGAGAGCCGAGACGCGCCGCCAATGCCGTCGTCGGCTCGTCCATCCCCCAGGCAGGACCTGGTGATGACATCACGGACCCCCTGTTGGACGGCACTTTCAGGTTTTTAAACACAATTGGACGGCTCTTGAGTACATCCAACTTTAGGGGCATAAAAAATGAATAAATTATTTTTAACCCAGTTCCTGGAAGTGTCCTGTAGTGTGTATGTGAAGGCCGATCAAGGTTGAACTTAATTTCTATTTCAACGCAGGAGCTCGAGCCTGTCCATGCGGTCGGTGGGTCGCCAGCTGGCCGCCATCGGGGACCAGCTGGAGCGGAATCGAACCCAGAACCGGCGGATCCGGTAAAGTCACCACTCAACCACGTCTCAAATTGTGCCGACTAACTAAAGCGTTGTTGTTGTTCCATAGTGAAGCGAGGCGACCATTGTGGGGCTTGCGGATTGAAAGTGGAGCATTCTGGGTAATGACAAATCCGACTTCAATATTCTGCTGTTGCATTGCGTCAACTAAAAGTGACTTTTTCTGCCCCCAGTTATCCACATTCCAACCGGAAAGCTGCAGCGATCTCACCGGCGGAGCGCTTCTGACGGCAGCTCTTTTGTTTCTGGGTTGGCAGAACAGGCCTTAAGCAGGACTTTTGGCGAAAAAGAAGAGAAATCGAATGCCCCTTTTGGGTTTTTGCTGTTTACTTTGCTTTATATTTGATATCGATTTGACAAAAACACACACCAAGAAAGTTGTTTTTCTACAGCCCCTATCACCTATCTATACATTTAAATCATTACTATTTACATGTGTATAATTATATATACATATATGTATATAAAGTATATACTGTATACATATATGTATATATACATACACACTATATATACAAACAATACAGTATATACTTTATATAAATATATATTGATTGATATAAAAATATATAAATATGCATGCTAATATTTGTGTCAAAAGTATATACTAATATAAGTATATGTAGTGTATACTTATATACATATACACATCTATGTATGTAGCATTTTTTTAAGTCAAAAGTATTGGGACACTGGACTGTCTTCTTACGTGAAGGGAGCTGGACTTTCTGTTTTTTCACCAAAATAAAATCGCTAGACTGCAAATTGTTGTTTTCAAAAGTCACTTTAGTTTGGAAGATATCAAATTATCTATCTTTTTTTTTAAATTCCAACCTTTTGTGTTATTGTTCGTCATCGTCAACTGGGTGGACGTGCGTGTATCCCTCGAAAGCCTTGCGGTTGCATCGCTGCAGCGTGGCGCCCAGCTGCCGGCCGGGCCCGACCTCGTAGACACAC
This sequence comes from Syngnathus scovelli, assembly GCF_024217435.2. Classification (NCBI taxonomy): domain Eukaryota; kingdom Metazoa; phylum Chordata; class Actinopteri; order Syngnathiformes; family Syngnathidae; genus Syngnathus; species Syngnathus scovelli. Next base: position 1,473,161 of record NC_090868.1, read on the forward strand.
GGGAAGCGTTCGCCGCGCGCCCGCTCGAATATTTCGTGCAGCGTCTGCTCCCACTTGACGGGCCCCGTCAGCTGCCGCGTCAGCTGGCGCCGCACGTGGTCCTCGCTCATGTAGCGCTTGCCATCCACATTGGAGTAGACGTTGATCTCGGGACGGCGTACCTGCGCAAAACGCACACATGACCTTCACAGTCTCCTTGGCAGAGGTAATAGCGGTTGAGTCCTGACCTCAATCTGTCGCAGAACATCTCGGAGGGGCTCGATTGCGGCGCTCATGAGCTCCGTGTGGAAGGCGCCGCTGACGGGGAGCATTTTGGTCCTGAGGAAGTGGAACCGCTTGGCGTTTTGCTGCAGGAAGTCAAGCGCCTGGCGGTGTCCGGCAATCACCCTGCCATCAGGGAAGAGGAAGGTGGCCACGGAGCACACGGGCTCCTCCAGGCCCAACCCGTGGCAGTGCTCCTTGGCCAGGAGACAGGCGTGCTTGTATTGCGCCTGAGCCTTGCCCGCCACCGACAGCATCCCACTGGGTGCCAGCTCCGATGCCCGCTGCATGGCCTCGGCGCGTACCTTCACCGCGTACAGAGCTGAAGGAGAAAAAGAGGCAGAGTTGAGACACCAGCGATGAAGACGTGGAGGCGTATTTACCTTCAGCGAAGCTCAGGGCGCCAGAGAAGACGAGTGCGGCAAACTCGCCCACGCTGAAGCCGGCGGCGGCGACGCACGTCTCAATGGCCTGATGACACAAACACAAAGCTTTGCAAAAAAAAAAAAAAAAAAAGCATATTGAGGGCTTTTAATGATTTGACTCGATGTTTACTTTGGGATTTTGATGGTTGAGCTTCTCCACGGCAGCCAGGGAGATGACGAACACCGCCGGCTGACAGTGCACCGTCTTTGTGAGTTCCTCCTCGGGGCCGTTTAGGCACAATGACAGCAGGTCGTAGCCGAGGACCTTCCGGGCTACCTCGAACATGTTTCCAACGTTGGGGTATCGCAAAAGCCCTCGACCCATGCCCACAAACTGACTGCCCTGGCCGGGAAAAAGGAGCACGGAGCGGTCGCCCGGGTCCTTCCAGGGTCTTGGCTCGGTCGGCGGGGAAGAAGGTGAGCCATTGCCGGGCTGGATGGTGGATAGAGTCCTTTGCAGTGGGAACCGCAATCTGATCAAGCGGACGGAGGCTGCAACCAGCGAGGCCGACATGAGCTATAATATAAATGTAATTAAATATCAACAAAATACATTTGGGGTGGAAATAACATGCGTGAATGGTTCGGCATGTAGCGCTACGGAGGCTGCCATATTTGAATCTGTCACCGACGTTCACTTCCGGGTTGTACTAGCATTCATTTCCGGGTTTTGATACTTGCGTTTTGTCTTGCTTGCAATTTTTGCTGCCGTCTTGTGGTCTTACGTGGTTACTACATAAATCAGTAGTGAAAATAAAAAGCAGTAACCTAACGAGAAGTGATCAAATTACTTCAAAGTCGAGTCTTATGAACATTTTTAGAGAGAAATATTTAGTCAAATGAATTAATTCGTAGTTTCAGACAAGGTTCGAAGCAAATTAAAAGCCAACTTGATTCTCATTAAAAATGTTTTAATTCTTGTAAAACAAGACTTCACTTATTAAACAGAGTCATTATTACCTTTCACTAATAAAAGTATAACTATATAAGATGAATGATAGATGTTTTTAAAAATTTAAGGAGTCCAGGAATCTGCAGCATTAATTAACCATCAAATGTATTATACAAAAAAAATGTAAATCTCTGTCCTCCTGAAATGTGGACTTTGTCGCAGCTCTTGCTGTCAGTCACTATAAATACCAACACTGTGTTAATTTCCGGGTGATCAGATTGTCCCGTTGGAAGTTTCCGCAGCCTCGTCCGAGTTGTCCGACAGGTGTAGCGCCTCCATGTTCTCTTCCGGCGTGTCCCGATACTCCTTGAGCGTGCCGGGATTGCGAGCATCTCGGATCTTGAACTTGGAGATGAACTCATTGCTGGCCAGGGCGCCCTCTTTCTTGGGACACGAATGTTTGGTGGAGCGATGTTCCAAACGTTCTAGAATAAAGACATTAACATGATTGTAGTATTTATCTCAGAGATGTGAGAAAGAAAAAAAAAAGCGTGTGAACCTCCAGGGCTGATGGGCTTCATGAGGCGGTTGAGTTGGACGTTCCAGTGGCGGACATGTTGACTGGCGTTCCTTAGCTTCTCCTGCACTTCCTGGAATGGAGACATCCAAATTAGAACAGCATTACAGTGCAAACGTGAAACTGGGAAAAGAAGTTCTCACCTCCAAATGCTGGTGGCTTCTCTGCCGTGACGCCTGCAAATCTCGGAGCTCAAGGGATGCTGAGTGAAGGGCGTCGGGAGTCTGGAGGTCCACGTCATGGTCGTGGTCCGTGTCGGGCGTGTCGCTGTCCTCGTCGGGGCTGAGGCTGCGCAGGACACGCTGCTGCTCCTGGAGGAGCTGGAACTGCTGCTTCTTTTCCTCCTCGGCCTCCAGCAGTCTATAAGCGGCACAGCAAAAATGGAGGATATTCATTTATTTATTTATTGCATTTATTTAAGTCCTAAAGGTGTCTTCGGGTGTGAGTGACCTCTCCAGCTCCTGCCTGGCCCTCTCCTCCTCCATCCGCGCCTGGATCTCCATGTTGAGCGCGGCCTCCATTTTGCGCTGCGTGACCTCCAGCTCTTGTATCCTCTGCCGCTGCTGCTCGGCCTCCTTGGCCCTCTCCTGCATCTCCGCCCTCATGCTCTCCCTCATCTGCCACCAAATCAAGTGAGCATTCATTATTCCCAAAAAACAGTGCCTAAAAAAAAACATCAACCAACAGACCATCTGGGCCTCTTCAAGTTGTCTCTCCAGCTCCATCTGAACTTCCCTCTGCTTCCTCCTCTCCCGTTCCTCCACCTCCCGCCGCCGGGTTTCCAGCTCCCGTGCGTGCTACGAGACACAAAATTGTGAATACGTGCATAAGCGTCCCTAATGAAGAGTCCCCAAGTCTGACCTGTATGATGCTCTCTATCTCCAAGTCCTGCCGGTCCTTATCAGCGTGCTCCGCCTCCAAGTTGCTGGAGTCTTCCGATTGGCTGCTGCAGCTGCTGCGGGCACTGCAGCTGCGTTCCCGTTGGCTGTGCTCCCGCTGAACCCGCCTCTTGACCTTCAGCTCGCGGTGCAGCGACGGCTTGCCCTCGCTCTGAAGACGCAGGGCCGTCTGCACGGCTGGATATGCGCAAACACACACTTGGTTCCCATCCAGTTATGACGATTCGAAAGTTTGTCGCACCCACCTTGCGTCCACTCAACTTTCTGTCTTTGGTCCGACGCGCTCATCTCGTACGTTTTGTTGTGAGTTTTGACACAGAACAAGCAACGTTTGCCTTCTCTGTCCGGAATGGGCTGCAATGAGCAGATGATTAGAACCATCCAAGTGACCAGTCGCCATCCTGCGCCCTCGACTGACCTCGATGACACAGGTCTTGTCCAGGTGGATCTCTCCTCGTTTGTCTTTCAGGTCCTCGCCGACGTAGTAGGCCATGGAGGACGGTTTGAGTACGAACCAGCGCTCCGTCCAGTTCCGCCGCACGTGACCTTTTTTCCACATGTAGCCCTGCCGCCGTCATGTCACATTATAAGATCGAATTCGAGTAAACGGCGGCCGGCTCACGTACCCGCTTTAGGACGTTGTGGTACATCTCCAGGAAGACCTCGTGTAGGGCCAGGCTGAAGGCCTCAGCGCCGGTGAAGCGCAGCAGGCGTCCAGCATCCATGTGCTCCAGGAAGCTCCAAACGGACAAGCCTTCTTCATGCAGTTCTGGATTCTGGGAGACCAAGTCCTCCAGGGGCTTGCCGTCCCATTCCTGACTCATGGCGCTGCAGATTTTCTTCAGGAGATATTCCACCTTGTTCAATCATTAATATATTGTTAGTAAGATACAAGGAACATTTTTCATACCTGGAGAGCAAATTAAACTTCTCTTTGGGATTATAATATGTATGATAAATTTACATATATAATAAATAAAGAAAATGAAGGTGTTTATTTTATTCCTGGGACTCAGAAAAGCTGCAAGAAAAAATTCCTGGGAAATCACAGGAAGGAAGAGCCTCATTAAGTCCAAACTTGTAAATCGTCCCGCCTGGCTTTTCCGCCCCCCCCTCCCTCGCTTACCTCCTGCGGGATCATGACCAGCGGGTAGCGGTCCTCGGAGAGAAGGTTAAACAGGCAAAAGAGCTTGAAGCAGTTCCTCTCGGACAACAGCGCCCCTTCTGGCGGCGGCCCCTTTCGGTTCTTCTTCATGGTCATCGTCCAGCACAGGTCGTCAAACTTCTCCTTGTCGAACATGCCCTCTTTCACCTGCAATGCACAACATGGCGTTAGACACGTTACAACGCCGGCAGGATTCCAAACAATACCTTATCCAGGATGTATTTATTGAGGTAGGGCATGTAGCCGTGATTGGACACGGGGCCGTCATCGTCGTCCTGGAAATGCTCCTCCAAGGCCACGGGGTCGTGTGGGATGTTCAGCACCGTGTACAAGTTGTGGGAAAGCACCTTAATGACAACAATTATCATATATGGTGAAAAGGCCAATTAAGACAATTAAGACAATTTAAAATCCCTGTTTACATAACTTTACATGCAATTTTATCATGTGGATTAAATAAAATACCACAACACCATATTAAATACAAATAAATTATATTCATTAGAAATACAATAATAAAGGAATAGAAAAGGGTGTGACTCTAAATGAAGGCCAGCACACATAAACTTATTCTTGGCCTCATTTTTTGAAAAGTGAGACATAAAAAGTAACACACAGGAGCAGGAAGAAATTGCGACATGTCAGGGCAGCTTTCCACAAGTTCCCTGGAATCTTTTTACCTAGCGGAGCTTCCACTCAAGCAAGCAGGAAGTATTTGTCATTATTAGTATTTATTTTAAAGAAAGTCCTTAAGTGATGTTAAATATTTGACATATATTTGAACTTCAGACAACAACACAAAAAACAAAAAAGGAGCGTGACTAGAAAGGAAAAGTCCACTTTAATGCCCTTTGCCCTTTCAGTGCTTCCTCCCTCTACGGCAACCATGTCAATAAAAACTCGCAACTTACCTTCAACTGAGATTTGGACACTTTCCCGCACTTCTCCACATCCAGCGAGGTGAACGCGTACCAGATGGACTTGAGCAGCTCCGATTTGAAGTCCATTTTTGTTTTTTTGTTTCCACCCCCTCCTCGCCGGTGCGCGCAGCTCAGCTCAGCTCGCTTACATGTCGCGCAGATGCGGTGGTGGGGGCCGGGGGAATCTGGGCCAGTGCAAAGAGCGAAAGCGGGGAAAACATGTCAGCAGATGTGAAGCGGCAAACCGCTATTTTGGTCCTAATAGCACAAACTGAGTAGGTGTCATTTTTTCCACAGGCCAAACTACAAAAGCCCAAAGTTGCTTAAATTCCTTGCAGCCTAAGCAAATAAGAGGATTCACAGGACACGCCCATATTTGGTGACGTCACCATGACATTGTTTTGGGGAGGGTTTGTTATTATTATACTTGCATACTTCTGCTTTTACAAATGTGCTCCTTTCTGCTGACCATACGCCGGTGGCCGTGTCGGGACTTTCCCAAGGAACGGTAACAACTTCCCAGATGTCCCCCCCCCCACCCCCAAGGCCTCTGTGAGGGTCACAGTGGGGGTTAAATGAGGCCGGTGCAGTGAAGCGCAAGGCTTTGCTAGACAGACCATAATGTAGGCTAATCAATAGCATAATGAGGTCCTGGAAATGGAGCGCTGACGCAGACATTCATAGTTGATAACTTTAGGATTTAATGATTTGCCATTGTTGGGTAATCATCAGTGTGTTTGCAATTATGCACGCCGCCATCATTTACAAAGTTGGTTCAGAGGAGGTTATAGATCTTGATCTTCACGACCAGATCGATATAATCTGCGACGGACACGTAAAACATTCATCCATGCTTTATTGTTGTGTGGATACATGATAGAAAAATAACAGCACAAACAGAAAATACATTGCTTAAATGAATTTTGATGACTTTGTTTTCAGACGACATTCAAGACAGACCCGTAAACATTTCACATCGCACCTTTAGCACCAAACGTGACGTTAAACCTCACCTGAAAGTCATGCTAATTAGTTTTGTCATCAATGATCCCCCATTTTTTTTTCTTTAGACCAAATAACTCAGATGATTTGATTAAAAAAAAGAAAAGCTTCTGAATTTCTGTGTATCCATGCACATGCATTGAAGACTCTCCGTAATAACCCAGGCTAAACTTAGCTCCAACCCAACATATCACTGACCACGCCACTTTGCTGACATCTTTTTCACGAATGTAAAACGCTACTCATGCATTCAACGACACCACAACAGCACAAAAACAATTTGTTCCTTCGTATTAATTTGCCACAACGCGTTGCCGTTGCCGCGGCGCTAGCCTGTTAGCTAAGAGACACGCCAAAGCGATGCCGCCGATTTGGGTGAAGGCCAATCCGAGCACGGTGGCGGCGATGTGGAACACGTTGTCGTTGACCAAGCTGAAGACTTTGCGGAAGCATCCGTGGGGGTGGATGCCGGCGGCGACCACGCCGTCGTTGTCCTCCGAGGGCAGCGGCCTGTTCCTGCAGCCTTTGCGCCGCGTGCAGCAACTGTCCGGCAAAGAACCCACGGAGGCGTTCTCGTTGGGCAGGAAGGTCATATGCTGGAAGGCCCAGTCCGACGTCAGCCAGTCGCGCCATCCTTCGGCCCCGCAGCACTGCAGCGCCCTCTGTAGGCTATCCAGCGCGTCGGCACGGCCTTCATCCTCGGTGTATCCGGCCACGGCTCGCTGGAGGCCGCTACGAAACCCCCCGGCGATGTCCTCCCGGTAGAAGAGACCGCAGAGTCCGCTGGACAAACCCGCCACCAGCGCTGCCAGCTGGAAGAAGCCGTACGCCCTCAGAACATACGGGAGGTTGGCCGCCACCCCGAGACAACCCAGGAAGCCCCAGACGGTGACGGCCGCGCCGGTGACCAGCAGAATGACGGGCGCGTTGGGGTAGCGGTTGGCGGACAGCAGCATGAAGTCAGCCAGGGAAATCTGCGCCCACACGCCCAAGGTGAAGAGAGCCAAGCCGGCCGCCCAAAAGAGGCAGCTGAAGGCGAGAAGACCCAGACGGAGGAGGTGCATGACGCCCACCGGGCGGCGACGAGGGGCAGCCACGGCGGGCAGAGGAGCAGGGGGCGGGACCTGGGATATCTCGGGTGGCGAGGAGAGGCGGCGACACTGCTGGTAGAGGAGGTGGTGGTCCTCCTGCTCTTGGTAGGGGGGCAGCAGGTAGCCGGGGATGGCGGAGGCGCGGCGAGGGTACGGCGGAGGTGTGAGGAAGTTACGGCTTTGCGGGGAGGACAGTCTTCGGATGGCTAGCTGCTCGTGGTCCCGCTCCACAGCATGCCTGCTGGGGCTGGGCCGGGCGGAGAACGACTGTGGACGCAGTGGCGAGCTCATCATCCCTGCTCGGGCTTTATCTCCTCTCCATTTTACGCCCCCTCCTCTTCTTCCTCTTTATGACCGGTTATTAATCCGCCACCTGCGCCTCCGACGCCGGTCGTGGCGTAAATCACGCTGACGGCCCGTGTGATGTCTGCGGCGTTATCTGCATGCGCAGACGTCCCCCCGACTTCCATTTTGTCCGTTTATTCTCGGCGTCCTTTCCAAATGAACGGACGCGTGGCGAGAAATCCGGACGTCGGTGCTCCCGCGCTCAATGAGAAAAGACTCGACGGGAATCTACTCGTGCACACCCTCTCCCGGCGTGGCGGGATTTAACTCGTTGTGTTCTTTTAGTAGCACAAATGCGCTCGTAAAATTCGGACATATTGGAAATTTCCATGGGGTTCGGAATATTAAATACTTTCCGAGCAAAACAACTCGAAGCAGATTTCTTACTGGCTATACGGAAAATATACACAGCGAGTGCACATGATCAGTGTTTTCCACCACAAGAGGAAAAATTCAAATTTTCATCAATAATGCCACCCACGTTTTATGTGTTCTGTGTGATTACCACGGAAATGACTCACCTGACACACTTGAGATTTAAGAGCTTCCTCCGCCGCCGTTCTGGAAATAGCTGTGGTGAGCAAATGTAGAAGCCAGACACCTAAAATGATGGCAAACAATGAAGATAAGACAAGATAATGAAGTCCACCCGAAGACAGTGACGTTACCTGCAGGTCTTTATTCTTGCTTTTGGTTAATTTCTCTTTTCAACTTTCTGCTCCAAAAACCTGGAAGATGATGCAACATCATGAAACGGCTTTTTTGTTTCATCATGGTCATTTAAAACGTCTCGGCTAATTAAAGGTTAAAAACAATGAATACTTTGGAGGGAAAAAGGTAACTTTACTTCGTATCATTTGCTTACATATACCCTATTATTGTGATTTGCGCAGAGAGAAAATAACATTTAAGTGTCCAACGCGGCGTTCAAGTCCACTGTCATTGGTCGATGTGGTCCACGTGCGTCTCCATGTGTTTCTTGAGTTTAGCCTTGGATGCGAAGCTCTTCCGACAGACGTCGCAGTTGGGCTTGGGCGGCTTGGCGACGCCCGAATGGCCGCGCTTGTGCCAGGCCAGCTCGGACGAGCTCTTGAACCTGAGCTGGCAGGCGTCGCAGGCGTAGGGTCGCTCTCCCGTGTGGACGCGGCGGTGCAGCTGCGCTTCGCCGGGGGTGAGGAAGGCTTTGTCGCAGTAGCCGCAAGGGAAGGGTCTCTCGCCCGTGTGGATGAGGTGGTGTCGGGTGAGCGCCGTGGCTTTGGCGAAGCCCTTGTTGCAGTAGGTACAGGGGTAAGGCCGGGCGCCGGTGTGCGACACGGCGTGCTCCCGCTGCGTCTTCTTGCTCTTGAAGCGCTTGGGGCAAAGCGGGCAGCCGAATGGCCGCTCGTCCGTGTGCGAGCGCTGATGTTTGGAGAGCTCGCCCTGGGACAGGAAGGCCTTCCCGCACTGGGAGCACAGGAAGGGCTTCTCGCCCGTGTGCATCCTCTCGTGGCGTGCCAGCACCGAGGCCAGGGTGAACTTTTTGGTGCAGTGCGAGCACTGGAAGGGCCGCTCGCCCGTGTGCACGCGCAGGTGCTTGACCAGCATGAAGCGCAGCGAGAACTGCTTGCCGCACTGGCTGCAGCGGTGCGGGCGCTCGCCCGTGTGCGCGGCCATGTGCCGCTTCACGTCCGAGCGCCGCGTGTACGTCTTCTCGCAGCGCGGGCACTTGAACTGTCGCTTCACCTGATGCGTCTGCCGGTGCAGCGAGCGCGCCGCCAGCGAGTCGAAGGCCTCGCCGCACTGCGGGCACACGTAGCGCTTGGCCACGTGCGACTTCCTGTGCTCCAGGAGCTCGTCGGCCGAGGCAAAGTTGCGGCTGCAGATGGAGCAGATGTGCGGCAGGCGGTCGCCGTCCGAGTGGCTGCGCTTGTGGTGGGCGGTCAGCGCCCGCAGGTTAGCGAAAGACGCGTCGCACGACGAGCAGGTGAAGGAGACGGCGGCGGCGTGCGACTTGCCCTGGTGCTTGGCGAGGTCCCACGAGTGCTGGAAGGTGCAGTCGCACTGAGAGCAGCGGAAAGGCCGCTCGCCCGTGTGGGTCAGCTGGTGGCGCCGCACGTCCGACGTACGCGTGAACGTCCTGCCGCACGTCTCGCACGCCAGAGCTTTTTGCCTGCCGGAAGCCTGGTGGGAACTTCCGGAGCCATCGCTAACCGGCGCCTTGTCCGGCTGCTCCGCATCTCCTTTGGGGAGAAGCTTAATAGATGTGAAGATTTCGTCCGATTCGGAAGGAATTGGGGCCACTTTGGATCCTGACAGTTTGCCGTAGTCCTCGTTGCGAACGCTCTGCATGTGGAAGTGCGGCGGGCTGTCGACGTCCGAGTGGTGGAAAGGACACTGCGAGCATGTGAAGATGATGGAGGTCATCTCATCGGAATTGCCTGCGGGTGGTATCATATATGTCACGGTGCAATATAAAATAAAATATTTGTGGGGCTCGCAGGATCACACGCTTACCTTTGTCGCTTCCTTTAATGGCGATCACAGACGAGGCAACTGGGTGGTTAGATTGAATGCTGCGGGACAAAAGTACATTCTTGTAGACAGTTTCACTTCTGGCCCAAAAAGAGCTGGGACAGGATCCCCGCTCCACCTTACCTCTTTAAGTCACACCAGCCGGTGGAAGCTTCTACTAGTGGAATGGACGAGTGGTGTGTTTCACCAACAGGAGGTTCCGTGGCATTAGTTGTCACGTCGTCTTCTGCAGAAAGCTCCTTCGCTTCGGTGTCAGGCTGGACCCCATCCTTAGCCTCCTCAAAGACATCTTGAATTGCAAAATGCTGGCTCCTCGCTGTTTCGCTATCAATACTATCCTTTTTCAATGCAAATGTTTTGGTCAGCTTTTCCAGCGCTTTGGCCACGTCCGTGGCGTCCTCCGCGGGCGACACCTCCACCTCGTAGAGATTCGTCTGACCTTCGGTCGTCACTTCTTGGACGTCCACCTCGGTGTAGATGGTCACCACGCTGAACTGCTCAGGATAGAGGACGTTGGAATAGTTGTGCACAGACTCCGGAGCCAGGGAGATGTTTGATTTTTGAGAGGGTGGGATGGACAGAGCGGACATGATGCAGCTGCCAATCGTGGATGAGGGGCCGTCTGGGGGAAAAAGCAATAACACGAGTTACGAACTGAAGCATCAGGATGAAGATTCCAAGACGCACTTACGCTGTATTTTAAAAAGTCCAGCAGTTCTGCAGTGCTCAAAGATTAAAGGCAGCTCTTCTGGCATGGACCGGACGCACTCACCCAAAATGGCGGGAGCCGAGCCAAGCCAGGCTGCCGTCTGGAATCAAAATGTGTAAATTCCCTGATAGATAAATGAATAGAAAATAACAAGAGAAAGTGGACTCAATACCTGCTTGAGGTCTGGTACTGGGATCAGATTCTCTAATTTTGTGAGCAGCTCCCAAAGTAACGCATGTAGGGCTGCATCGTACTTTTGGCCATATTCGACAGGGAACACCTCCTATAAGAATATAAATATTTACAAAAATGATAATTTCACAATGTAAACATTTGTTGACCCGACCTGAAAGAAGTAAGCTCGTTCCGCCGGATCCTTCAAGAGGCTCTGAATCAGAGCGACGAAAGTGGACTCTGCTGTTTTCACCTCGTGGTCGCTCTGCGGGCAAACGTTTATTATACACATGAACTAAAATAAGAAGCTGATGATGTCATTCCAGCACTTACATCTGGAGCTACTGGGAGTCTTTCTAAGTGTCTGTGGATCATCTGAGAGTCCACAGAGCCCCGGGCAGAACCTTTGCACAGCTCTAGGATCAGCTGAACAGGAAACATCAACTATAAGACTCTTGTTTCATTTCAAAATAAATGCAAGTACTGTATACCCTTGCTCTGAGGCCCAGGATGAGCTGGTCTCGCTGCTTGTGGTTCATCAGTTCGGGCACCGCCTCGGTCACAGCGTACACAAACTCCTGGAGTTTCTGGTAGTTCATCACATCTTTCTGCTGGGCGAGTTGCCACATGGCAGCTGAGCACAACTGCAAAGGGGGCACCAGTTGGCGGAGGGTCGACAAGGGTGGGACAGCTTCTGAAAAATACAATATTTAATAAGGCATTCAATATGATTATTCTTCAAATATCAATATAATTGCAATGTCATTTTAACCTATACGTGTGACTGTTTTTTAAGATGTTCACAGGAAAGGTAGAGGAATAAATTGATCATCTATTTTACCTGCTCAAAAAAACTAACGCAATACCACGAGCCTGAGTGACTTGCTACATCATTTTGAATTGACACCGCCCGCTATACAGCAAGCTAACATAAACAGACAACACTAAGAGTTCCTTTTTCAAATACCTACGGTTCATTTTCGATATTTTTTTTTTTCACAAGAAGGTCAAAGGGTTTACAAAGTCTTCCGTGGTCTTGATAAAAAATATTATAAAAGGTAATGTTTTAATTTGCGGTTAGCATGCGCTATCACGACGCAAGCATTCTTGTCCTCAAAGTCATTCTCCGACATTTCCGCTTTTCAAAATAAGAGGGAAAACAAACTGACTGTTCTTCAGAATATGATTTCCACAGAGTACTTCGTAATTGTGATAATTTTGAGACATTTTTAAGCTCAAAATCAGAGACAAGTTCTTTTTCGGCGTGAAACAGATGTTTGTCCCTCGCTTCAAAATAAAACGAGAATTGTCGTCCTCTCGCGAGGTCACGCGATATTACAATTCTTAGTCACATGAAACAGTCATCATTGTGCACATCCTATCTGCTTTTTTTCCTCATCTTATAAAGCCGAAGAAATTTAATCAGCATTTAAATAACTGACGTTTTGTAGTAAGAGGCATGGACGAGGACGGACTTCCGATTGTAGGCTCTGGAGTCGATCTGACGAAGGTTAGTGTCAAGTTAGCATGTTAGCCTAGCCAGGAAATGAATGTAAACAAAATGCATGTCAAACACAGTTGTGTTTTTAAAGCAACTTTTTCCACTGACAGCACCCCCTTGCATACATTTTGAACATTTTAACACCTATACATTGATGTTACATTTCCTACCTTAGGTTCCTGCCATTCAGCAGAGAAGAATTGTTGCTTTTCTCAACCAGTTCATCGTCCACACGGTTCGCTTCCTCAACAACTTTTCCACAGTGTGTGAAGAGGTTTGTGGATTTTTCCTCAGACGTGTAATCCTTAAAAAACAAAAAATAATATCTTGAATTTTCCTCCACAGAAACTTGCCAATGTATCCCTGCGCATCCAACAGATTGAGACCACGCTGTGTATCTTGGAAGCCAAGGTTGGTTCTTTCTTCTTCTCCTTTTGTACATCTCCTCCCTGATGGAATATCATCCAACCGTGAGCAGCTGTCCTCCATCCCTGGACTGGAGGACGTCACTGTAGATACAATCAATCAAGGAGTCCAGACCAATGGCACCAGCACTTCTGATCCTGGTCTGACAGAAGGTCCACCTGCTGTGATGCTTCCCCCTCTTGAGGTACAAACAGGTCATTAATATACAGTTATCTTTTATTAAATATTTACCGTTTTCTTTTAGCCATCTCACGCTGTCCCAGATGACGTGACGACGCCTAAAAGCGAGGAGACAAACGTCATGACAGTGGCCAAGGATCCACGCTACGCTAGATATCTGAAGATGGTTCAAGTGGTGTGTGAAATTTTGTATTATCGCTCTCATACTTTTTCAGATGTACCATGTCAGACGTTTGCAGGGTGTTCCCGTTATGGCCATCCGGAATAAAATGAGCATGGAAGGTTTGGATCCGGACTTGCTTGAGTGAGTTTTGCAAATGTCCTCCTTTGAGTTTTGTTGTGTTTTCCTGCTTTAACGTGACACTCTCCTGCTGATGGCAGCAAGCCCAACGCCCCCGTGCCGGATGTGGGAATGAAAAACAGCGAGGAGCTCGATGCGAACGCTTCAGATAGCGAGTCGTCCTTCAGCGACTGATGTCGAGATGCTGGCCATCTGATGAAGAGAGCAACCTGGGAGCGGGCTAGCAGATGCTAATGTGGAGAATTAGCCAATTGCACAAGCTCCTGATAAAGCATTTAGTAGTTATTCCACTAAACTAAATGTTGGACAGTCAAAATGTTCAATGAGGACGTTGTAGTTCTCTGTGTTAGAATCGCATTTACTAACATTTAACTTTTTAAGATATTTTCACCCTAAACGTGGGACATGACTATTGTTATTTCATAATGGTAAAAATTGTCCATAGAGTGAATTTGAAGAAAATGGATGGAATTTTGTGGTGGACAATAGCGGTACTTTCAGAGAATGATTTCTGTTTTAACTGTCAACCTGAGCAACATTTGTTAACTATTAGTGCCTAAATAAAATACAGTGATGCTATTTCATAACGTGTTTGAAATTATTTTGTTGAACAGTAACTACCATACAGAAAACCGCCACAGGAGGGCGACAAAACACAACTTTCATAAATTCGTCAATACTTTTCTAATGTATATATGTATAATGTAGGATTAAATTTTCTTATTTGACATTGATTTATTATAAATGGACCTTTTTGGAAAAGTTTCAAGTCAAACACATTGCCGCTGGAGTTTGTTTTATTTGTGCAACTAGCGTAGCAAATAATAATAAATTACTTAATGGCTCATAAAGTACAGTACTTGTATTCATAGATCCTGAGCAGACAATGATATTTTTTTTACATGATTAAATACATGCAACATTTAAAGCACCAATCCGAAGAGCACATTGCGGAAATAACATTACTCGGACATACAAAAGGTATCCTTATTATTATTATTATTCACATTTTTATCCTATCTCCTTACAACTCATTAATTCTTTCAAATATCACAGCAAGGAAAGAGGCAGCAACTATTAATGGAAAGATTGTCAAGTGTATGCGCCGTTGTAAAACATGCTGATTAGAAAAAGATTTGTGTACAAATGGAAATGATTCTTTCGTAAAAAAAAGAACCATGACAAACATCACAGCACTGGTTAATGCACTTAACGGCTTGTTGCGGCTCAGAAGAATCTCAAAATGCACAATTACAAAAAAAACCCAGTGGTCTTAATTCTCAATGATCTAAAATCTGATGGAAGTAAACATCTTCACGCACCTTGTTCAGCGACTCGCTCTTGTCATGCTGGTGACTGCAAGTAAAACGCGGCGTTTCAAAAGCCATCATCACACCACCCTTTGGAGGATGTAGAGGATGCCGACGTTGTCGATGGTGATGAACGTGGAAAAATCAGGAGACACGTGGACCTTCTTCAGCGCGCTTCCTGTTGGATTGAAGGTCTGCAGGGCTTCGCCTTTGTCCACGTCCCACCACTGGACGAGATGACAGATGAGCTTCGGAAGCGTAAAACGTTTGCGGTGGCGAGTGGTACCTTAACGTATGCGCCCGTGGACACCAGGAGGGAGTCGTCCGGGGAAAAATGCAAGTCTGTCACCCAGCCTCCGTGCAACGAGTCTAGCCCGTCCTTTCCGGCCCGTGAGCATATCTTCAGCAAGGAGCCTTCTGCAACACTCCACAGCTGTTCAAGTAAAAAATAAAACATGAGACACGGCCGGTATTCCTGGATGATGGGCTAAAAGAACCTACCCGGATCTCGCCCCTGTCGTCCCCCGTCGCCAGTAGTCGCCCGTCCCAGGAAAAGCGGCAACTCCGGACGCAGTCTTGGTGCCCGCAGAGTACGTGGACACAGTGCCAGGACTCATTTTGCCACACCTAATCAGTCATAACAAAAAACACTCAGGGGGGAAAAAAGTATGGAAGAGCAGAGTGTGGCGTTAAAGCTCGGACCTTGGCAGTTTTGTCCGCAGAGGTGGTGGTGAAGAAACGTCCGTCCGGGGAGACGTGACAAGACAAAATGGCTCCCCGGTGAGCCTCGATGTGCTGCAGCTCCTCGCCGCTTTCCAGGTCCCACACCTGAGTGAGAGAAAGAGCCAAGTACTGTAATTTCCTGAGAAGATTTTTTTTTATGAGTTCTTACCTTGACTGTGCCATCAAAGGAGCAGGACAGCAGTCGCGTTCCAGCTGGCGACAGCAGAGAGAAGCATCGCACTTGCTCTTTGTGCCCCCGCAGCAATAAGCGCTCGAGCGACTGCCACCTCCACACCTGCACACGCAAACGCATCAGCAATGGCAATCCGAGGGAAGGGGCGAGAAGGAGACGAGGGTGCCCACATTGATGGTGGTGTCCTCGGATGACGTGATGAGCGTATGGCCGGCGTGGAAGAATTGACACTGCAGTACCGTCTTGGTGTGACCCAGCAGGGTGGCGAGAACCTTCCCGGAGGGGATGGACAAAATCTGTCCAGACAACACCGACATTTAGGTGACTGTCACCCGAACCACAGAATGAGATCCAAACGTGTAGGATACCTGCACGGTGCCGTCCTCGGTGCCAAAGGCCACGGCCAAAGGCTTCGAGCAGAGACACGTGCATCGGATCCGCGACGCTATCTCCTCGGATTGAAAGATCAGCGAACCCGCTCTGCCAGCGCACACCTCCAACGCACACCACGCAGTCAGTCAAGCTGTCAATCAAACTGCCACGTTGCCGCCGACTCACCTGCAGTCTGTTGCAGTTGTCCGCGGCCGAAACCATAAACTCGCCGTCTTCTCCAGGATTAAAGAAAGCATCCGAGTCTCTCTTCAGGCGCACTGCAGAGGTGACGTGCACTTGATTTGTCTCCCATAGCTGCAAAAAATTAAAAAATCATTTTATTTTGACAGTTTCTGTAGCGTCATCGACGTAACCCTGAGCACGTCTCACTCTGACGGTCTGGTCGTCGGAGCACGAGAGAAGCTGCGAGCCGTCGCGGGAGAACTGGACTCGCTGGACCCAACTCAGGTGACCGCTGCAGTCGGCCATCTTTTTATTCTCCTCCAGGTCCCACAACTGCAAGACAGGTTTTAGACTTCACTTTTGGATGGGATAAATGGAAGTTTCTCAAATTAAGTCTCGTACCTCCACCGCGTAGTTGGAGAAGGCGATGGCCAGCAGGTTGCTGGTGGGACACACGTCACAGTACTGCACCATACTCAGCCGCCCCGTTCGGATCTCTAACAGCACATGCAACGTCTTCACGTCCATCACCTGCCGCAAAAATAAAAACGACACTCAAGAGAACCGCACTGACGCCATTAATGACACTCACTCACCAAAATGGCGCTCCTGATGGCGCACACCACCCGCTTGCCGTCGCCCGTCCACGTGCTGCACTTGACTGGAACCTCCTCACCGGCGTCTGCGTACCAGTCCCGCACCTTGATGGTCTTCCACTCGTTGGCGGAGGACACCTGGAAGAGCTGGAGTAGGACACATAGCATTCGAGCATCTTTGCTTGAGAGGTGTGACTGACAAGAAGACATTTACCTTAACGGTGCCGTCATTGGAGGAGGTGGACAGATACGTGTCGTCGGGGGAGAAACAACAGTGGTTGACCGGCTCAACGTGGCCAAACATGGTGTTCTGTGAAGAGGGCTTGTTCAGGTTCCACAGCTGAAACAAGGCAGAGATACGTCAATTTGACCCTCATTGCAAGACCGGCATTTAAAGTTACACGCATGGTCCCGGAACAAATGAAACTATATTTACCTTGACGTTCAAAAAATTGTCATTGGAGCAAGTGGCCAGCAGGAGGCGCCGTGGTGTGTTGGTGAACTGGCAGTGGTTGACCTGCTCCTGGTGTTCCACCTCGAAGACTCTCAGCAGCATGCCGCGCTCCGCGTTCCACACCTTTTGATGCAAGGCATTCAAAATGAATGCAATAAAGTCATAAAATCCAATTTTCATTTTTACCTTGACTTTTCTGTCACTGGAGCAGGTTGCCAGGAGACGGTCGTCGGGGGAAAAGGCACAAGAGAGAATTTCGTCATCGTGGGCTTGGATCTCGATCAGCTTCTCGCCGGACGTGCTCCTAAAGACCTAACAGCGTGGAAGGGAAATATGAGGGAAGCGTGACGCTATTTGTCATTTGTATCACTTCCAATCAGGTACCTTGAGTGTCTTGCGTGCTCCGCAGGAGGCGATTTTTGCTCCATCATGGGAAAAGCAGGCAGCGTAGACAGAGCCCTGGTGCGGATGGATCACCAGCCGGGACAGGCTCTCCACGCTGCTCTTATTTCTGGACCCGGAGACAAATTGATGAAAACCCGTCCCGACAACATGAACGAGGCACGCTTGTTTGCTTACAGCCAATCAAAGTAGACCTTTCCATTTTTGGCCCGCTCCTGCGCCTGCTGCAGAGCCTGCTTGTAGACTTCCGAGACCTGAGGCTGCGACAGAGCCAACTGGACCACGTCAGGGAATGGATTCTGCTCCAGCTGGTGCCCGTTGAGGGACAAAAACTCCTGGAAGTGACTGCGCACGTTGCTATTCTGCAAGGAGGGGTTACCTCAGTTACTTGAGCCATCCTCCATTTTTGATGTTGCTTACCTTTTTGTCCAAGATGGCTCCGTATTCCACAAAGTCATTTATAAGATGAGCTGGACCAAGTATCTGGGCCTTGTGGGCGACCCAGTCCAGTGAGAACATGAGCGAGTACAGCTCCTGGGAAGGGAAGAGCACCTTCAGGAATATGGACGCGACTCCCTTAACTGTGGGTTTGTTACCTGGCAGAGATTGGCTTTGGCCATATGGTAGGTCAAGAACCGGATCCAGTAGAGGCATTCGTCGTCCTTGGAAGTGGGCGGAGCTTGGCTGTAGTGCTGCTGGTACTGACGCACCACTTTGGTGTGAAGGTTCTGCAGCACAAGCACACGCGTGTCACTAAAAGTGAACCTTTTTTCGACCTGCCTTCTATACAGACCTCGAGTTGGGCCCGATTCTGCTCCACCAAGAAGTCGAGTTGGAGGTCGTGGAGGTAGTATAGTTGAGGTTTTCTGTGATTGTCCACAAACAGAAGGGACTTGTTGACAAACTCCTCCAAGATGTCCTCCACCTCCTCGGGCTCCAGATCCCACAGGATGGACAACACCTGGAGAAAAAGCACCAGAACAAGATGTCGTTTGGTTCGGTTCTGATATATAAATGAGCCTGGTGAGAGTTTTTACCTTGGCGGGAATTTTGACGTCGGGCTCCAGCACGGCGAGGTCTCGGTAGAGCTCGCGGTGCTCCTCGGGCAGCACCTCGATACTGGCCGCCATGGCCTGGTCCAGCGCGTCGTAGTCATACGACGACGACTTGCGGATGCGCTTGAACTGCTTCTGCTGCAGCTGCCGCAGGTAGTAGCTCCAACGGTCTGGCTTTTCTTTCAGCAGCGCGCCGATCAGGGAGACCACCAGAGGGGAGCCTGAAGCAGAACAAAGGCATCAGAAAAGCAATTTTTTTGGGGGTAATGAGTTACCAGCAAGAAACGGGATTGCGACATACCTTTACATTCTCTCACGATGCTCCGAGCCTCCTCAGGCAGACCTTCTTGTGCACTTTTAGTGTACAAGGCGAGAATCTCCAGGGCTTTGTTGTCTTCCAAACCACTCTCAACCTCAATGACATATTTAGCACCTGAAAAAGTGTTGGTTTTTTTTTTTTTTTTTTATACACAAGGTGGTTTGGGAATCACTTACCGCTGACTGAGTCGGCGAGGCTTCTATTCCTGGTGGTCAGAAGTATGCAACAGTGGATATCGAATGACTTGAGCACCGTGCTGTCCCAGATGTCGTCGAGAATCAGCAGAGATCTGGAAACCAACAATCAAAATTCTCAAGGAATACTTCAATGTGATTATATGTGGCACAAATTCTTTTTACAGCTCATTTTCACCTGGGGTATCGGCGCATGACAAGGAAGCGCAGACGTTCCTTGGCCTCGTCCAGGGAGGTGGGAGATCGCTGGAGGGACTGGGAATCCAGGCTCTGCTCCAGACGAAAGCACAGCGCTTGGATCTTCACCAGCAGGTCGGCTTTGTCCAGCTGGCCGATGGACAGCCAGTGGATGCCTCCTGGGAAGCAGTCTATGGCACAGAAAGAAAAATAGAGGATATCATCTTCAAATCAGCGAGCGAGACACCCAGAGATGAATCACCTTCAATCAGTCCCTGGTCTCGGACAGCTTCCGCCGCCAGCACGGATTTTCCCGAGCCGGCCATGCCGAACACCGTGACCCATCCCGGTTCCTTCCGGAGATAGTGGAGGTTCTCCCGGATCCGGTTGATCATCTCTGGTCGGCTGACGAAAACCACAGGCCTCTGAGGGACCCCGCCTGCACTCAGAACTACTTGGACTGATAGAAAAAGGAAGGAATGGTCACACCCGCAGTTGAAGTTTTCAACTTCCTCTAATTCTCACCATCAGATGTGCTGTTGGAACCAGGAAGGTCGCCATGAAGCATATTGGCCAAGTCGTAGTATTGCTCTTTGACGAGAGCATTATAAAATGAGATAAAAGCATTGTTGTCCTTCTTGAGCAGGAGTTCCAGGAGCGCCTCTGCCTGCTCTTTCCTGTTAGGCTGGAAAATGACACAAAATCAGCACATACTTCAGCAAGGAACTTTTTTTTTTTTTTAATTCCACCAACCTGGGCGCTGATACGCTCCTCCTCTTCTTCGCTCAGCACACCGTCGCTGATCATGTGATCCATCAGGTAGGTGGGCTTGATGTCCTGTTTCAGGTTGCGGCGAAAGCGAAGCAGGCTGCTTCGCGCGCCTTCGTCCAGCATCATTGCCGACCATATAGGAACTTGTAGGACAAATTTCTGCAAGAGACACCCAAGTTGACATTTTTGTAATGAGTAGTAAAGATAAACAATCAGAAGCACTGACCTTCATTTATAGAACAAATTAGATTTTTTTGTTCCAATAAATAATAATATAATACTCTAAAAAGTATTTTTCATTTTAAAGGTGTGTTTTTTCTAGTGTGAGGTCTTAAGTCATGTTTCCAAGCAAAATACTGATTTTGTCTTGAAACAGGAACATCTTTGAATGAGAAAACCACACATAAAAAAAACTACTTTTCCCAACACTTTCAAAATTACATTTACTGTGTATATAAACTTGACCTCAAATTTGGAAGAATTAGAAAAAAATCATTGATAATTTTACAACTTCGAATCGAAAGTCTCACTGCATGTCAAGACAAGTTCCCCCAGCACCTGAGCTAAGAAACAAAGAAAGTAATGGCGGAAGGATACTTACGATTGTCTTCTTATCTCTACGAGGGAGAATTAATGTTATATTGAGTGTAACTGTAAATGAAAGTAACAAAATAATATAAGAAGTGCCCAAAAGTGCGAATTTACGATTCCTCGCGTCCACAGCCTTCTTCCTGGTCGACTCGCCCGGCAGGAGGTGACCAATAGTGTGCCAGAATCAAATCACGTGACGTATGAGGTCACCTGTTCTCCTTGTTTGTAACTGGGCAGAGTGCTGGTGCCTTTAAGAACACGTTGTTTGGTAGGAAAATTGATCATTTGTTTACAAAATGACAATACGTATATACATCGAGAAAATATTTATTTCATCAGTAATTATCGAAGAAACAAGTCAAAATAACGACATTTATCAAGACGTACATTTACCTAATAGAGTATACCTATTTATCAATGTGTTTTTTTTATTATAACGGGCCAATGAAGTAATATCTCACAATATGCAAATATAAATTGCCCTAAAAATGAATTCTTATGTAGCTATTGCAAAAATGTTCAAATACCCAAGACATTATGTAAAACTATATACATGCTTGCATCAACTTAGTATAATTTTTACTTTTATTAAATGAAGTGTCATACAGAAGAAAACAGCACTTTTTTTTTTTTTCATGTAAACTTCAGTAAAGATAATAATTGCTGTTTTTGTTCTGTGTATCTTTGGAACCACACTGGATAATAATCCCTCTGGAGCTCAGAACCTTTTGTGTCCGTGTGTCCACGCAGGTTCGATCAAGCCAATGCAGGAATACGATAAAGGGCCACAATACCGAGCCATGTAACAAACATCACCAATCACACAAAACTAATAAATTGATCTATCACACAAACTGGAAAATTAACCAACAGTTACACAAGCAAAAACGATGAACACAAAAATGCACTCGTGCATAAAACAAATATACAAAAAAAAATCCCTAATATTTTTAATACCTTCTTTATGCGGCGAAGAGGTTTGTCATATGATATATATAGAAAACTTAAACAGTCATGATGTGTTATATATACACCTGTGTTGCTACATTTATTCTTTTCCAACAAATATTTGGTTCATTTATCTGTGCTAGTAATTAATAATTGTCAAGTCGTTGTTGTCAAACTATAATTTCCTTACTTCGGGGAACAATTTTATACTTAACATGTGCCTTGGCTGTTGGGAAACACTGTCCTGTAAGTAAACGCTTCACTGACAAAGTCAGCTCCCTTGTAAAAGAACAAAAACGGAGGTCGCAAGTTCATTCGGCGGCAACGGTGTCCTTAGGAAGCGAAGACGACGCCGATGGCGGCGACGGGCTGTTGGCGAACATCAACTTCCTGATGATGTCGGCGTAAAAAGGTCCATACACCGCCTTGTTGTAGTTGACCAGAGAGAGGAACCTGGTGGCCAGCGAGACCAACTCAGAGTGAATGGCGGAGAGTCCGGCGGGCGTTTGCTCCAGTTTGGCTTGAGGTTTGGGATCGCAGATGAGCACCGTGAAGTAGTGCTGCACACGGTCCTCTGCGGACGGAGCGAGACATTAGGACATGGGAGAGCGGAAACATCCGGATGTACGTACCGACGAGAGTCCGGATGGGGTTGTCCTTGTGGGCGATGCCGCTGATTTGGCCTGTGAGGGTCGCCTGCAACGCGGGGCTAAGCGTGGGGTAGCCTCTCTCCGCTAGAGACTTGTTCAACTCGCTGCAGATCTGAGCGCTGACGCCCACTAGCGCCTCCTGCAGGTTAAAAGTCCTGAAAAGGGCAAAACAGAAGTGAGAGGGTGGTTTAGAAAATCTTAAGCGTACGCGTGCACTCACGGGTTGTGCATGTGGTCGAGCAGCACAGCAGTCATCCTCTTGAGGCGCTCGGACAGGACCGCCACGCCTTGGACGGGCCCGCCGACAGTGCTGTGGACGATGAGGAGAACCTCGTTGACCGCTTGCCAGCGCTTCAGCTGCGACTGCATCTCTCGCAGGCGAGCCTCGTCCGTCATCCACGTCTATATGTGCCACAAAAAAATCAAAAACATTATTCTGTTGCATTCAATTTTAAAATGATTTAAATATCCGCTCACCTCTGGGAGTGCGTGCTTCGTGTAGTCCCACATGAGGATGTGTAGGAAAGCCGCATTGAGGACTTGGAAGGGTCCAGGCAAGCACGGTTGTCCTTTTCCCCAGTTGCTGGGCATGGTGGACAGAAGCTCCTCAAAAGTCCTTTTGATCCAAGCGGCGGTGTTGTCCAAAGCACCTGAAGGTGACACAGGAGACGTCACGGATGTCCTCACTCGGTGGAGGTTTTGTTAGAAGTCCACTCACCGGGCGTCTTGTCCAGGATGCTCTGGAAGGTCGCCCTCTCGTACTCCACGCTTTGCTTCTGCATGACGGGCCGCAGGTTGTTGATGGTCAGGTTCACAAAGTCGGCCTTCATCAGGTCGATCACACGGAAGATCTCCCTAGTGGACGTTGAGCAGGCATCAACGTGGATTCTTTGCAGGAGACACACACGGGGTGTTTTACCTGAAGATCGTCACAATGTTGTCCGTGCTCTCCTTTAGCTTCTTGATCTCCTGGTCGCGGACGGGCGCGCACAGCTTCCCCATGACGCCGATAATGTACGAAGCGAGGCCCGCGATGTCCACGGCGTCGTTGTCCACCTGCTGCCTGATCAGGTCCATGTCCAGCACCTCCAGGATTTGTGTCCGCATGCGGTTGGCGCCGGGGTTGAGGAAGGATAGCAAAATCTAGCCGGCAAAGTGTAACCTCAGCTTTTTTTCTGTCTTTTATACAAAAAAAATTATTTTGTACCTCTCGGATTTCCTCCAGCAGCTTGATGGCCTGCTGGTACTCGGGCGGGTCATCATTCAACTCGGTCTCTAGGATGTCCCAGAATGCCTTGTGGACGTTGTCGCGGACCATCTTCCATAAACTAAAAACACAGGAGATGAACATTGCTCAACTTTAATTTTTTTTTTTTATCTTTAATTGGATGATCCCTAGCAAGAATGTGACGTTGAGAAGTTACTACCTATGTCAACTTTTAACCAAACTATTAACTGCCTTTGTCGTGCTCAACTAAATGTCCAATAAAATGTGTTCGGAAACAATAATTACGTTGTCTCGACTGAGTCACAAAGTCACAAATCTGGGTGTGTTTGCCTTAGCTATTATTCTATTATGTGTGTGGTAACAGCTTCCACAAACTAGTAGAAGTGGTTTGACATTGTTCTGCCTGTCGCAACATGTCGGAGATATGAACAAAGATGCATTCTTTATATTCAATATGCTTTTTAGATGATCCATCCATTACCTGAACTGCAATTAAATAAAATCAGGTACTGTAGTTGGGAATCGCTGCTTCAGTTTACCGCCCAACATTTTCTCAACTTATACGATTTGTTTCACCTACTACTTTCCAGGAGAGCAAGCAGCCCCGACTTGTTCCACGACGCAGTGCAAATATTTGTGGGTGGCGCGAACCCAAATGAGCGACGGTAAACGTTGATAGCTTTACAAGCGTGATGACAACCTGTCCTCGGGCAAGGTGTTGGGCTCCAGGTGGAAGTTGCGGTTGACGACTATCTCGTGGAACAAGCTGAGGTTGGAGAGGTCTCTGGCGGAGCCCATTACCTCGTCCAGGGTGAGCGTCTTGGGAGGGCTTGCTGGTAGAGGTCCCACAGAAAGTTTTATCTCCACTTCCACATTGACACGTTTAAATAAAGCCCATAAAACGTTGTAGGCACTCACAGGAGGATGAGCAGTGCTTACTGCAGCCGTCGCTGGTGAAGCTCTCGCGCGAGCAGTCGGTGTCGCTGGCCGACGCGGTGCTGTCGCAGCACCCCGACGACGACTCGCCGTCGCTGCCCTGCTCGTCGCCGCTGGAGCCGGAAGACGGACGCTCGTTGTTCAGGGGCATCTTCGAACTGCGAGGCAGAGTGTGCATTTTCATTACAAGTCAGCCCATCGCCATGGAAACGGTTGCTATATGATGCAAGCCAGAGTTAAAAACAATAGACTAACAACAGCTTGTTTTCAATGGGAATGGGATCAAATGTCTCCATGGCAATGCTGGAAAGCGGAGGGCTCCTCTACTGTAGGATCCAGTTACATTGGAGTTCTTCTCAAAGTAAAAGTGTGACAAAAAATATTCCCTAGATGCAGCAGGCAGCTAAGAGGGTGACATAACCCCACTGGCTCCTTTTAAGAGCTACGATTATCTGGATTATTTGAGAAGACGAAGTCTTAATTAAATGTGCACCATCACATCACGTTTTTTTAAATTGTTTAGAATCCATTTCCACAATTAGACAGCTGTCTAGTATTATCTAAGGCCCACTGGAGTGCTCGTTCTGCTATCTGGAGCTAAAAATGAATGCCAACTCCCACTTTGGTTTAAAGATAGCACTTGTAAGGTGGGGGTCGTGTGTGTGTGTGTGTGTGTCCGCTGTGTGGTTCATTACATCATCTGCACAAGCAGATAGCTAGGTCACATAAAAAAGCAGCAGGCCAATTTCCACGGATTATCCAGAGTGAGTCCGGATTTGAGATTATTTCTGGCATGTGCACTTCCTTCACGACGTATCAAAACAACATTTTTTATTGGGAGTCTTATTTATACTTCACACATGTTTACTTGCAGTCTGTGGGAGAAATCATGTCATCAAATATCTACAACACAGTCAAAATGAATGTATATTGGATGAATTTCACGAGCAAAAGTGTAGAAAAGATATGGAATATCGTATAGACTCAATTGTGCATGGATAGGTATAAAAGTGTCAGAACAAAGAGGTCCAGATTGCTGCAGCACAACGTAAACAAAAACAGTGGAGAAGGAGGCGGGGCTTAACTGAATGGCCACTCCCCATTGGCTAGCGCTGCCCGTCTATCATCCCTACATGGAAAATCTTTGGTTCCGAGCACAGCACATGGACCGAAAAAACATCCAGACACGCGTGAGAACATGGTACACGTGATCTGCAGTCACTCTCCAAACAAGAAGAAAAGCCATTAACGTATTTTCAAATAATAATTTAAAGCAACTAACATTTATTCACCAAGCCATCGGGACACTTTTGTTGTTTACATTCTCGCCTGTTGTTTTTTTCTGGTGTTTTTTTTTATGTGAAACACATTGACTGTACGATTATGCTTACTTTTATGCTTCATTTGCATACCTAAACAAAAACCCACTTGTAATTTCGGTCAGGTTTATGTAAAATAAACACAAGCTGCTGCCAATTCGACGATTCTACCACCGCAAAACTTGCATTGGAGCGAGGCATGGTTAAAACACGCACACAATAAAGTGCATTAGTACTGAGTTCTTACCTCGATTAAGTCTCCCGAGTAGGAGACTAGTAAGAAATTGTTGCCTTGTGAAACGAAGTTTTGTTGTTTCCTGTGTTGCAAGCTTGACGATTTAAAGGTCCTTCGACACTTCGGAGGAGCTTGAGGACATACGGACGAAACCATTTGTGACATACAGGGGTGGGATTTAAGAACACGGGCAAAAAGAGAAGTCCAGACTGTCATCAATTCCATAAACTATTAACAGTATTAATAAAACGGGACCATAAATGTTTATACAAAAGATGTGCTGCACATTTTGACTGGAAGTCGAAAACACGCCTGATAAGACTACTGTACCCCCCTTAGTAAAATGGTACGCTCCCCTAGGGTTTATGTATGAGGTTTTTGTTTACGGATGTGACTTCACGAAGGAAAAAAATGACAACTCTCGTCATCGTAGGAGACTTTAATACACATTTACGTATTCCTTTTTTTTGTACGTAAACGCGTAAAGATATAATTGTCATGATTATGTGACGTGTGAATTGCAAATGGCAGTTAGGCGACTTTACCCCATCACAAAAATAAATCCACACTCTCGAACAATTGTATATTTTCCTTTATATGTACACGTTTTCATTGAACCACCTCAGATCATTATGAAATCACAAATAACACACAAATGCCAGCAGTAGAGTTTGGGAGATGCAAAATTGGAATGACCAGAAGCTTTCCAGGGAACCAGTATTTAATGAGCTGTGTGGCCAATCAGTCCAGTATGAACCATCACAAAGAATCATTAATATTGCACAAGCGTCATCACCTAAGGCCTCTCAAATTCTCTCTCACACCCAACGAAAATTGTAGAGGAGCATCCAATTAAAAAGTTTTTGAAAAGTGCACAGAACTAAATAGATTGACTTCATTTACTATTTAAAACTGAAGATGTGTAAAACAGGAATGATTTGAAGACAAAAGCTGGGAGGTTGAAAAAAAAAAAAAAAAAGACAATCAATACAAGTTTAACCCTGTAAGGCACAAGAGCCTACATTGCACCTTGTTAGCATTAGCATCTAGCGACAAGTGATACTTCAGTCGTACTGCATTTAAAAGAAGTGGAAATGTAAATGGGTGTATTAGGTCACTGCTGCTGGAGACTGTTGCCATGGAAGCGGTCGTGGAAAAAGGCCCAACTTCCCGGATGCTACACGTCCAGCTACCTCCCTCCCGGATGTCCTCAAAGAGTCTGAATAAGGTAACTCCGATTCAAAAAGTAACTCTCAACTCCCATGTGCACCCCTTAAGAACATCAAGTAGAAAAGAGTAAGAAACCCACAGCTTTGTAGAAGACAGCATACAAGAAGTAACACGTCGCCCTTCAAATACAAATGAGGTGCAGAATGTGAGCGCGATCAAAAATAGACACAGCAAAAGTGGACCTTTTCTTTCTACTTCACAGTGGATCTTTTCAGCCAAATAAGTCTTTCAGGTCGGTGTTGGCGGACGTACCGTGCTTCAGTCCGCTTTGGTTGGCGCCAGCGGTCGTTTGAGAGAAGTTCTGGGGGCTGAAAAAAGGGTTCGCTTGCATCCCGAATGCCGCCGACGGAGCCCCCTGCAAAGCGGGCTGAGCGTTCTGCCCCGGAGAGAACTGGCCCAGCCAAGGGGTTCCGCCTAAGGGCGCCATTTGGTTGAGGGAGACTTTGGGCTTGTTGGATGTGAAAAGGCTGTCTAGCGCTGACATGTTCATCTGGCCTTGGTTTTGCGCCAGGGCGCCAAAGTTGGGGGTGCTGGTGGTGGAGGCCATGCCGCCACCGTAGACGGCGGAACCCGGCGGCCTCATGCTCATCCCGACGGCCGCCGCGGGAAAGCCCATGGCCGGGTTGAAGCCGTTGGACACCGGGGGGCCCATGGAGGAGGAGGAGGGGAAGGTGGACATGGCGGCGGGTGCCTGCGACATAGGTGCTCGAGGCGTGTTGCTCAAGGACATACTGTTCAGGGACGCCATGTTAGTGAGCAGGCTGCTGGTCAGATCTTTTGCCTGGGGAAGAAAAAAAAAAGGACAAGAAATAGAGTAGTAGAATAATCAGTGTCAAGGAAGTGTGTTTGAGTGGTAGATGGCAAAAAAAAAAGAAATACCTGCGAGTTGGCAGACGTGGTCGGTTTGATACTCTGTGGCGCCAGTGGCTGCTGACTCCGCAGTTTGGCCGCCTGCTCCTGCTCCTTAGCCAGTCGCTGCTTCTCCTCCAGAGTCAGAGACATCTAAAGACAGCGTTGACAAGTTGTTGATGACCAGATGCTCGTAAAAAGAAAAACAAAAGTGGTCATCTTACTCTGTTAGGCTGCGGGGGTGCCGCCGAGGATCCGTTCTCCTTGCCGTTCAACCCCGTGCTGCCGAAGATGTCATCGATCTGAAAAAAACATAATTGTGCTTTGATTCTAACAATGAAATCATTCAGTGACATTTCTTGCTCTCGACCGGGAAATAAACACACCTGGTGCGAAGACGGCGGGCTCTTGGTCTCCTCTGATGGCTTCTCTGTGCCAGAGATGTTCAAACTCCTGACGGGAAACAATTTTAGAAGGTCGCTTTTGTGTTGTCAACGTTTCAAATGTAAATCACCTCTGCTGCTCCTGCATGATGTGCAGCTGCTCCAGTTTGGTCTTGTGCTCGGCCTCCATGCGGCTCAGCATCTCTCGGATGACCACCATGAACGAATTAAACTGAAATGAAAAATACATTTAATGACTAAAACCTTGATTTTACACACACAAAAAAAAAATCCTACCTGATTAAGGTTGAGGTTGTTGTCAATGCTAAGTGAAACCAAGTACGGCAGAGTCTTGGCAGCCAGGTTCTCCTTGGGGATGCCCAGCTTCTTGTGACTGAAGGTGCACTTGTAGATTCCTAAAGAGGTGACAGTGAGGTGGCGCCCCCTCAAAAAAAAAAGTTTTAAAAGCTCACCCAGGATTCCCATGAGCACCGCCGGCTCCCGGGAGGGGATCTGCTGCAGGAAGGGCAGGATCTCATCAATGACAAACCACTTGTCCATGTACTCCAGGATCTTCCCGAGACACACCAGCGAGTTGACGCGCACCTACGCGGCCACATGAAGAGAAACATCACGACGGGCTCGCGTGTGTTTCCGGTGCGGGCGGAAAAAGACTCACGGCGAGCGAGGACGTCTGCAGGCAGGCGGACTTGATGCGAGGGATGAGGGAGTTCTTAATGGAGGGGTAGTCGATCAGGTTGATGAACGTCGGGATGATGTTGAGGCACAGCTCCTGGAAGACGGCGCGGCACGTAAATCGGGCCAAACTCCAAACAACTATTTAAAGAGCACTGCAGAAGTCGTCCCACTAACAAAGACACAAAATGGCCACCTGGATCTGCACAGAAGGTGCTTCCAGGGCTCGGTAAACCATCGGCAGCACGCTGTTCTTGATGTCCTCGGCCGGCGTTTTGGTCAAGAGCAGGTCCATTTTTTGCAGGAAGATCAGCAGAATCTGCATGGGGGCACAGGCGGGAGTTAGAAATGCACTTCCTGTGCAAGAAGGTCAAACACTGGCTGAGCACCTACCATGTTACTAGCCTTAAGAAGCATGGGAGGAGATAGAAAGAAACGTCGGATGAAGAGACGAAGCGGCCGCTGAGTGTGTGTGTGTGGTCTACCTGGACGGGCTCCTGCTGCTTGAAGACGGGCGTGAGGTCAGGCAGGACGAAGCGGACGTACTCGTCCTTGGTGCACTCCTCGGCGATGAGCAGCACGTTGGGCAGCACGAAGGGGACCATGTCCGGGTTGACGAACTCCGAGGTGAGCGAGGGAAGGATGCGGTACACCACCACTCTCTTATGGAGACAAAGCGGCAAGTTCTCATTTTCCATTCTCATGATGCCGTTCATCTAAGGTTTACCTTGGGGAGTTTTGGCAGGACTTTGGGGAGGCTCTTGTAGAACTGCGACTTCTGCAGATTGTCTCTCTGGAAGAGCGAGTCAAAGTACTGCAGCGTCACCGCCCCCACGTCATCAAAAAATGGAATCTGTTTCATTCAGACGGGAGGAATTTATTAGACGGGCGCGAGACGAGGATGATCATCAGGCGCCGAGGCCGACCTTGGTGATCTGGTCGGCGTCGGGGCGCACGTTGGGCGTGACGCTGAGGAGCATTTTCACATGGTCGCGCACCTCCTCTGGAATCTTGTTCAACAGCGCCGGACTTATGTTGGTGAGCTGCGACAAAACAAAATGGTCAGCACGTCAACCGGTTTTTGCGTGGTCGTCCCTCGGCGGTCACCTGATCCAACTGCCGGCTGAAGCTTTTGAAGATGTCGTGCTTGTTGACGGCGAAGACGGGCTTGCCCTCGTTGAAGATGGCGTGCGCCACCACGCCCAGCGAGTACATGTCGGAGGCCGTGTCGCAGCTGACCGACAGGATGTATTCGGGCGCCAGGTACTCGGGGTTGGGCAGGCACAGCGGCGGCAGGTTGGGTTCCCATTCCTTACACGAGTATTTGGGCTGTCGACAAAATTAATCTTATGATTTGAACTCGTTTCGAAAAAGTGGATTGTGTCTCTTTTCACTCACATCAGCGTCTGACGGGTTGCTGGATGAAATACTGAAATCAAAGCCCATAATTTTCCACGATCCACTCTTATTGAGAATGATGTTCTCCGGACACAAGTTCCCGTGGACCATCTTTACTCCACTGTGCAGGAAGGACAAACCCTCCGAGATCTAAAATGACAATGAAAAGGAGACTCAAAGACACGATTTTGAATCCGATAGTGTTTGGGGATTTTTTTTCCTCTCACCTGGAGCAGGCCGTACTTGGTTTCCACGTCGTACAACTTGTACTCCTTGATGTCCTTGGGCACGGGGCTAGGCAGGTTGTCCCAGTGGCCCAGCACGTTGGACAGACTGGCGAAGACCGGCTCCGTGCAGAAGGCCAGACAGTCTCTGGAGAAGAAACATTGACACATTTTACGATCTGTCGAAATGAGCAGAACTTGTGGCTATAACGACAACAAAAACTAAACGAGTAAATCACCGAGACTCCTCCAGAGGATGCTGAACTGTCAAGAGACGGGGGTGTCGCAGTCGGGTCAGCTGTTGCACCCCTCGCTTCAAGGAGTCCAAGATTTGGTCCTTGTCAAACTTCTGGTACTTATCAATCATCTTCTTATCAAAAACGAATACAGCCACTTCCTGGAAATGCCCCAAAACATCTTGTGAGTAATTCTATTCCTACGAAGGAGTAGTATCATACGACGCACCTGCTTGGTGGACTTCTTAGTGCCGTTGTAGATCCTCCAGCACATCCCCGGACCGCCGCTGGCGATGTGTCGGCCCACTTCGAACTCTCGCGTGACCGGGTTGCCCATGACGGCGCTCGTGACATCGGCCGTCACTTTGGTGACGGTGCTCTTCAGCTTGTTCAGCATGGACTCCATGTTGAGGCCGGAGCGGGCAGCTGGAAAGAAGAACGACCCCGGTTCGGAGCTCGTGTTAGGTAAGTTGATCTTTTTTTTTTTTTTGCAAGAAATGTCTTTGAGCTACGTCTCGCCAAATAAGGCTTTCAAAACGATTGAAAAGGGAAGTTGATGCCAGGTTACGCAACGATAAGTCTGAAAGAAGTTGAATAAATGTTGATGTCACTGTGCAGTGGGCTAAATTAAGCATCTTATTTGATGGAGGTAGACATGAATTAGAAACTGAGCCTGTACAATATTGTCCACTTGGAAATCTAAATCAATCCGAATGCATGCCAGAAACATTTTCAGTGGTAATTTAAACACATTGGTGATGAGTTAAATCATATTTGAAAAAGAATAAATCACGTAAGTAGCATTATTGATGACGAGCTCGTCGTGGCTAGGACAGGTGACCCCCTGGCTCGCTGACATTTGTACAACCCGTGAAGTTAAAGCACACTTTGAGTTGGTGATTAAATATTTCGATTTAACATCCCTGGAGTGACTCACCGACCGCGGCAGTCGTGAAGCGAAGCTAACTAGCTGACAATGCGCAGTAACACCGAAGTCGTAACGATCAAGGGTCGCCAACTGCCATTTGGTCTCCTCGCGGTAACTTACACGAATGTAGGACAAGATGTCTCCAGGTGACTCCTTGGGAAAAAGCCCACTCCCCGAGGAGCACTGTCACTGGCTTGTGCGACTCACAGCCCTCATGTTTTCTAGCCTGCAGAATGTGCTAGCATGCTAGCATGCTAGGACGTCTGACAATGCTACTTCCGGCTTTGATGGACCAAAGGTGACGTCACGGATGTCTGGGCGGCTCACTATTTTGCAATACTCAAGAAAAGAAGCCCGTGAATAAGGAAATGTCTCGAACCATCACTCCATCTTATCGAAGGTAATGACGTTAACCATTCGACCAAAGCCTGTTTGAATACAATAGATTTGGTCATATTGATAAAGTGAGTCGCTCGTTCCTTGTGTGGAGCTCCGCTGTGAGCGTTCACGTCACAGATCTGCAGTGTAGTGTTGGCTCGTGAGTGAACGATGGGTTCAAAAGAACGAATGTTTTCAGTTCATATAACTTCAACCAGTAGGTGTCGGTAATGCCCATTGAAGCTGCTGCCACCTCGCCGTAAAACAAAACGAAGAAGAAAATGACGTCACTTTCCGTTCACGAACGAGTCGTGAATTGCATTTCCGGTTCATCAACAAACAAATCTGTGAATGACTGATTCGTATTTCTAGTTCATCGCGAGAACGGATCAGTGAGGGAACGACTTTCCTGACTTCCTGACTTTCCCGTTCGCGAACGAGTCAATGGGTGAACTGCCTTCCTTCTTTCCCGTGTATCAACGGATCAGTCAGTGAAGGTGTTGCGTCTCCCTCCTGGCGTGAGCTATGTGAGTCAGAATGTCGATTTACGATTTGCCAAGGAAAGAAAGAACCACTCACTGAAACGCCACTTCTTTTATGCACGTTTTCTCCAAGCTAACGGCTAACTTTATTGTATTTTTTAACTTTTTATTCTATTTGGTTTTTTTTTGCACTGATCGGTTGGCACTTTTTAAATTTCGTTGTACATGTGTGACAATGACAATAAAGATCTATTCTATTCTGAAGGGATGCGCTGTTATGCAAAAACAGGGAGATTATGCTTCTCTTTGGGTAATCTTGATTTTAAAAGTTCCAATGATCGTGAGCAGCAGGGGGGGGCCCCATTTCAACCCCTTACACTGAGTGCCAAGCAGGGAAGAAATGAGTACCATTGTTATGATGGTCACTGGTATGACCCGGCCGGGGTTTGAACCCACAACCTCCCAATCTCAGGGCGGACACTCTCCTCTTAGGCCACTGAGCTGGTAAATACTGTAGCATAGTGGTATGACACTTATAGTAGTTTTTCAGGAAACGTGTATGCATATATACGCCTAAATATTGTTATAAAACTTGTCAAGTGTTTTATTCCTTGTTTTTTTATTCGCCAATTAAAACATAAAAATCAGACTGCTTTATATGACAATATGTGTAGGTACACCTCATGGACACTTCAATAGGTACGCTACACGAGGTAACAAAAAAATAAAAAAATAAATAAAGGGTTAATTGCACAACAAAAGCACATTTAGGTATAATGTCATACCTGGGATCGAACCAAGATCTTACCGCGTAAGAGCCCATGTCATGAACCAGTCGGCTATTGAGACCTGGCAGTTCAGTGTTGTCTGCACTCTTTTGTACTAGTGATGTGCATTACAGTTTTAAGTGAATTGAATCTTTAGAATCGGTTCACTGAAAATATTTGTTCAAAAGAATCGCTCACCAAATCGTTCGCTACGCCTTCTCATTTATTTATTTATTTTTTTACCTCGTGTAGTATACCAAAATATCCCATAATTAACTGCCTAAATAATTGTGAACAATTTAAAACTATTCTTCTTGTTAATACCTATGCGCAAAATGGAAAAAAATCAGATATTCTAACCGGAGATTGCATTGACCCAATTTTCACATGGTCCTTGTTTACATTTTGCATTTGACACTGACAGCTGTCAAGTGCCACGTGAGGGCTCTTCTTGTGTAAGTTTTATTTGTTATGGTTTTTCTTTTGTAAGTTTAACTTTGGGTACTTCGAAAGTGTCATTTTAAATTGCACTTTGCTAAGCGTTCGTGTACACAACGTGCTGTGATGACATCTGCTGTGGAGTCTTCAGTGATCTATTCGCTTGTGAGCTGCTCCATAAAACCATACATATTCCATGCAATATGAGCGAGGTTTCCATAGTGTAGTGGTTAGTGCTCCGGGCTCTCCCCCCCAGCGACCTGGGTTCGAATCTCAGTGGGACCTCAAACTTTTATCATAGAAAATTTGCAACATAGTTGCTTGTGTTCTGCCCCATATAACCATACACCTCCTTAGAGCTCTCGACTTAGAGCTAGGGTTAGGGTTAGAGCTAGGGCTGGAGCTAAGGTGGGGGTTAGAGCCAAGGCTAGGGTTATGGTTAGAGCTAGGGTTAGGGTTAGCGCCAGGGTTAGCTAGGGCTAGGGTTAGAGCTAGAGCTAGAGTTAGGGTTAGAGCTAGAGTTAGGGTTAGAGCTAGTGCTAGGGTTAGGGTAAGAGCTAGGGTTAGACCTAGGGTTAGGGTTACAGATAGGGTTAGGGTTAGAGCTAGGGTTAGAGCTAGGGTTAGAGCTAGGGTTAGGGTTAGAGCTAGACTAGGGTTAGGGTTAGAGCTAGGGTTAGAGCTAGTGTTAGAGCTAAGGTTAGGGCTAGAGTTAGGGTTAGCGCTGGAGCTAGCGTTAGGGTTAGAGCTGGAGCTAGGGTTAGAGCTAGCGTTAGGGCTAGGGTTAGGGTTAGAGCTAGGGTTAGAACTTGAGTTAGGGTTAGAGCTAGGGTTAGAGCTAGAGCTAGGGTTAGAGCTAAAGTTAGGGTTAGGGTTAGGGTTAGAGCTAGGGTTAGAGCTAGAGCTAGGGTTAGGGTTAGAGCTAGGGTTGGAGCTAGGGTTAGGGTTAGAGCTAGAGCTAGGAGTAGGGTTAGGGTTAGAGCCAGAGCTAGTGCTAGAGCTAGAGCTAGAGCTAGAGTTAGGGTTAGGGTTAGAGCTAGGGTTAGAGCTAGAGCTAGGGTTAGGGTTAGAGCTAGGGTTAGGGTTAGAGCTAGGGTTAGGGTTAGAGCTAGGGTTAGGGTTACAGCTAGAGCTAGGGTTAGGGTTAGAGCTACAGCTAGGGTTAGGGTTAGAGCTAGGGTTAGAGCTAGAGCTAGAGCTAGGGTTAGGGTTAGAGCTAGAGCTAGGGTTAGGGTTAGAGCTAGAGCTAGGGTTAGGTTTAGAGCTAGGGTTAGAGCTAAGGTTAGGGTTAGAGCTAGGGTTGGAGCTAGGGTTAGGGTTAGAGCTAGGGTTAGAGCTAGAGCTAGGGTTAGGGTTAGAGCTAGAGCTAGAGTTAGGGTTAGGGTTAGAGCTAGGGTTAGAGCTAGAGCTAGGGTTAGGGTTAGAGCTAGAGTTAGAGTTAGAGCTAGGGTTAGGGTTACAGCTAGAGCTAGTGCTAGGGTTAGGGTTAGAGCTAGAGGTAGGGTTAGGGTTAGAGCTAGGGTTAGAGCTAGGGTTAGGGTTAGAGCTAGAGCTAGGGTTAGAGCTAGAGCTAGGGTTAGGCTTAGAGCTAGAGCTAGAGCTAGGGTTAGAGCTAGGGTTAGGGCTAGGGTTAGAGCTAGAGCTAGGGTTAGGGTTAGAGCTAGCGCTAGGGTTAGAGCTAGAGCTAGGGTTAGAGTTAGAGTGAGGGTTAGAGCTAGGGTTAGGGTTAGAGCTAGAGCTAGGGTTAGGGTTAGGGTTAGAGCTAGAGCTAGAGCTAGAGCTAGAGTTAGGGTTAGGGTTAGGGTTAGGGTTAGAGCTAGGTTTAGGGTTACAGCTAGAGCTAGGGTTAGGGTTAGAGCTACAGCTAGGGTTAGGGTTAGAGCTAGGGTTAGAGCTAGAGCTAGGGCTAGAGCTAGGGTTAGGGTTAGGGTTAGAGCTAGAGCTAGGGTTAGGGTTAGAGCTAGAGCTAGGGTTAGGTTTAGAGCTAGGGTTAGAGCTAAGGTTAGGGTTAGAGCTAGGGTTGGAGCTAGGGTTAGGGTTAGAGCTAGGGTTAGAGCTAGGGTTAGGGTTAGAGCTAGAGCTAGAGTTAGGGTTACGGTTAGAGCTAGGGTTAGAGCTAGAGCTAGGGTTAGGGTTAGAGCTAGAGCTAGAGTTAGAGCTAGGGTTAGGGTTACAGCTAGAGCTAGTGCTAGGGTTAGGGTTAGGGTTAGAGCTAGAGGTAGG
The DNA here is from genome assembly GCF_024217435.2 of Syngnathus scovelli. Taxonomy (NCBI): domain Eukaryota; kingdom Metazoa; phylum Chordata; class Actinopteri; order Syngnathiformes; family Syngnathidae; genus Syngnathus; species Syngnathus scovelli. Next base: position 1,509,428 of record NC_090868.1, read on the forward strand.
GTTAGGGTTAGAGCTAGGGTTAGAGCTAGGGTTAGGGTTAGAGCTAGAGCTAGGGTTAGAGCTAGAGCTAGGGTTAGGGTTAGAGCTAGAGCTAGAGCTAGGGTTAGAGCTAGAGCTAGGGTTAGGGTTAGGGCTAGGGTTAGAGCTAGAGCTAGGGTTAGAGCTAGAGCTAGGGTTAGAGCTAGAGCTAGGGTTACAGCTAGGGTTAGAGTTAGAGTGAGGGTTAGAGCTAGGGTTAGGGTTAGAGCTAGAGCTAGGGTTAGGGTTAGGGTTAGGGTTAGGGTTAGGGTTAGAGCTAGGGTTAGGGTTAGGGTTAGAGCTAGGTTTAGGGTTACAGGTAGAGTTAGGGTTAGGGTTAGAGCTACAGCTAGGGTTAGGGTTAGAGCTAGGGTTAGAGCTAGAGCTAGAGCTAGGGTTAGGGTTAGGGTTAAAGCTAGAGCTAGAGCTAGGGTTAGGGTTAGGGTTAGAGCTAGAGCTAGGGTTAGGGTTAGGGTTAGAGCTAGGGTTAGGGTTAGAGCTAGGGTTAGGGTTACAGCTAGAGCTAGGGTTAGGGTTAGGGTTAGAGCTAGAGCTAGGGTTAGGGTTAGGGTTAGAGCTAGGGTTAGGTTACAGCTAGAGCTAGGGTTAGGGTTAGAGCTAGAGCTAGGGTTAGGGTTAGAGCTAGGGTTAGAGCTAGAGCTAAGGTTAGGGTTAGGGTTAGAGCTTGAGCTAGGGTTAGGGTTAGGGTTAGAGCTAGAGCTAGAGTTAGGGTTAGAGCTAGGGTTAGAGCTAGAGCTAGGGTTAGGGTTAGAGCTAGGGTTAGGGTTAGAGCTAGAGCTAGAGCTAGGGTTAGAGCTAGAGCTAGGGTTAGGGTTAGGGCTAGGGTTAGAGCTAGAGCTAGGGTTAGAGCTAGAGCTAGGGTTAGAGCTAGAGCTAGGGTTACAGCTAGGGTTAGAGTTAGAGTGAGGGTTAGAGCTAGGGTTAGGGTTAGAGCTAGAGCTAGAGCTAGGGTTAGGGTTAGAGCTAGAGTTAGGGTTAGGGTTAGGGTTAGAGCTAGGTTTAGGGTTACAGCTAGAGCTAGGGTTAGGGTTAGAGCTACAGCTAGGGTTAGGGTTAGAGCTAGGGTTAGAGCTAGAGCTAGAGCTAGGGTTAGGGTTAGGGTTAGAGCTAGAGCTAGAGCTAGGGTTAGGGTTAGGGTTAGGGTTAGAGCTAGAGCTAGGGTTAGGTTTAGAGCTAGGGTTAGAGCTAAGGTTAGGGTTAGAGCTAGGGTTGGAGCTAGGGTTAGGGTTAGAGCTAGGGTTAGAGCTAGAGCTAGGGTTAGGGTTAGGGTTAGAGCTAGAGCTAGGGTTAGGTTTAGAGCTAGGGTTAGAGCTAAGGTTAGGGTTAGAGCTAGGGTTGTAGCTAGGGTTAGGGTTAGAGCTAGGGTTAGAGCTAGAGCTAAGGTTAGGGTTAGGGTTAGGGTTAGGGTTAGGGTTAGAGCTTGAGCTAGGGTTAGGGTTAGGGTTAGAGCTAGAGCTAGAGCTAGAGTTAGAGCTAGGGTTAGGGTTACAGCTAGAGCTAGTGCTAGTGCTAGTGCTAGTGCTAGTGCTAGGGTTAGGGTTAGGGTTAGAGCTAGAGGTAGGGTTAGGGTTAGAGCTAGGGTTAGAGCTAGGGTTAGGGTTAGAGCTAGAGCTAGGGTTAGAGCTAGAGCTAGGGTTAGGGTTAGAGCTAGAGCTAGAGCTAGGGTTAGAGCTAGAGCTAGGGTTAGGGTTAGGGCTAGGGTTAGAGCTAGAGCTAGGGTTAGAGCTAGAGCTAGGGTTAGAGCTAGAGCTAGGGTTACAGCTAGGGTTAGAGTTAGAGTGAGGGTTAGAGCTAGGGTTAGGGTTAGAGCTAGAGCTAGGGTTAGGGTTAGGGTTAGGGTTAGGGTTAGGGTTAGAGCTAGGGTTAGGGTTAGGGTTAGAGCTAGGTTTAGGGTTACAGGTAGAGTTAGGGTTAGGGTTAGAGCTACAGCTAGGGTTAGGGTTAGAGCTAGGGTTAGAGCTAGAGCTAGGGTTAGGGTTAGGGTTAAAGCTAGAGCTAGAGCTAGGGTTAGGGTTAGGGTTAGAGCTAGAGCTAGGGTTAGGGTTAGGGTTAGAGCTAGGGTTAGGGTTAGAGCTAGGGTTAGGGTTACAGCTAGAGCTAGGGTTAGGGTTAGGGTTAGAGCTAGAGCTAGGGTTAGGGTTAGGGTTAGAGCTAGGGTTAGGTTACAGCTAGAGCTAGGGTTAGGGTTAGAGCTAGAGCTAGGGTTAGGGTTAGAGCTAGGGTTAGAGCTAGAGCTAAGGTTAGGGTTAGGGTTAGAGCTTGAGCTAGGGTTAGGGTTAGGGTTAGAGCTAGAGCTAGAGTTAGGGTTAGAGCTAGGGTTAGAGCTAGAGCTAGGGTTAGGGTTAGAGCTAGGGTTAGGGTTAGAGCTAGGGTTAGGGTTACAGCTAGAGCTAGGGTTAGGGTTAGGGTTAGAGCTAGAGCTAGGGTTAGGGTTAGGGTTAGAGCTAGGGTTAGGTTACAGCTAGAGCTAAGGTTAGGGTTAGAGCTAGGGTTGGAGCTAGGGTTAGGGTTAGAGCTAGGGTTAGAGCTAGAGCTAAGGTTAGGGTTAGGGTTAGAGCTTGAGCTAGGGTTAGGGTTAGGGTTAGAGCTAGAGCTAGAGTTAGGGTTAGAGCTAGGGTTAGAGCTAGAGCTAGGGTTAGGGTTAGAGCTAGGGTTAGGGTTAGAGCTAGGGTTAGGGTTACAGCTAGAGCTAGGGTTAGGGTTAGGGTTAGAGCTAGAGCTAGGGTTAGGGTTAGGGTTAGAGCTAGGGTTAGGTTACAGCTAGAGCTAGGGTTAGGGTTAGAGCTAGAGCTAGGGTTAGGGTTAGAGCTAGGGTTAGAGCTAGGGTTAGGGTTAGAGCTAGAACTAGGGTTAGGATTAGAGCTAGGGTTAGAGCTAGAGCTAGGGTTAGAGTTAGAGTTAGGGTTAGGGTTAGGGTTAGAGCTAGAGCTAGAGCTAGGGTTAGGGTTAGGGTTAGGGTTAGAGCTAGAGCTAGAGCTAGAGCTAAGGTTAAGGTTAGGGTTAGGGTTAGAGCTTGAGCTAGGGTTAGGGTTAGGGTCAGGCTAGCCCTAACCCTAACCCTAGCTCTAATCCTAAACCTAGCTCTAACCCTAACCCTAGCTCTAGCTCTAGCTCTAACCCTAACCCTAGCTCTAGCTCTAGCTGTAACTCTAACCCTAACTCTAACTCTAGCTCTAACCCTAGCTCTAACCCTAACCCTAGCTCTAACCCTAGCTCTAACCCTAACCCTAGCTCTAACCCTAGCTCTAACCCTAACCCTACCTCTAGCTCTAACCCTAACCCTAACCCTAGCACTAGCACTAACCCTAGCTCTAACCCTAACCCTAACTCTAGCTCTAACCCTAGCTCTAGCTCTAACCCTAGCTCTAACCCTAACCCTAGCTCCAACCCTAGCTCTAACCCTAACCTTAGCTCTAACCCTAGCTCTAAACCTAACCCTAGCTCTAGCTCTAACCCTAACCCTAGCTCTAGCTCTAACCCTAACCCTAGCTCTAGCTCTAGCTCTAACCCTAGCTCTAACCCTAACCCTAGCTGTAAATCTAACCCTAACCCTAGCTCTAGCTGTAACCCTAAACCTAGCTCTAACCCTAACCCTAGCTCTAGCTCTAACCCTAACCCTAACCCTAACCCTAGCTCTAACCCTAACCCTAACCCTAACCCTAGCTCTAACCCTCACTCTAACTCTAACCCTAGCTGTAACCCTAGCTCTAGCTCTAACCCTAGCTCTAGCTCTAACCCTAACCCTAGCTCTAACCCTAGCTCTAACCCTAACCCTAACCCTAGCTGTAGCTCTAACCCTAGCTCTAACCCTAACCCTAGCTCTAGCTCTAACCCTAGCTCTAGATCTAACCCTAGCTCAAGCTCTAACCCTAACCCTAACCTTAGCTCTATCTCTAGCTCTAGCTCTAACCCTAACCCTAACCCTAACCTTAGCTCTAACCCTAACCCTAACCCTAACTCTAACTCTAACCCTAGCTCTAGCTCTAGCTCTAACCCTAGCTCTAACCCTAACCCTAGTTCTAGCTCTAACCCTAACCCTAGCTCTAGCTCCAACCCTAGCTCTAACCCTAACCTTAGCTCTAACCCTAGCTCTAAACCTAACCCTAGCTCTAGCTCTAACCCTAACCCTAGCTCTAGCTCTAACCCTAACCCTAGCTCTAGCTCTAGCTCTAGCTCTAACCCTAGCTCTAACCCTAACCCTAGCTGTAGCTCTAACCCTAACCCTAGCTCTAGCTGTAACCCTAAACCTAGCTCTAACCCTAACCCTAACCCTAGCTCTAGCTCTAACCCTAACCCTAACCCTAGCTCTAGCTCTAGCTCTAACCCTAACCCTAGCTCTAACCCTCACTCTAACTCTAACCCTAGCTGTAACCCTAGCTCTAGCTCTAACCCTAACCCTAGCTCTAACCCTCACTCTAACTCTAACCCTAGCCCTAACCCTAGCTCTAGCTCTAACCCTAGCTCTAGCTCTAGCTCTAACCCTAACCCTAGCTCTAGCTCTAACCCTAGCTCTAGCTCTAACCCTAACCCTAGCTCTAACCCTAGCCCTAACCCTAACCCTAGCTCTAGCTCTAACCTTAGCTCTAACCCTAACCCTAGCTCTAGCTCTAACCCTAGCTCTAGCTCTAACCCTAGCTCAAGCTCTAACCCTAACCCTAACCTTAGCTCTAGCTCTAACCCTAACCCTAACCCTAGCTCTAGCTCTAGCTCTAACCCTAACCCTAACTCTAACTCTAACTCTAACTCTAACCCTAGCTCTAGCTCTAGCTCTAACCCTAGCTCTAACCCTAACCCTAGCTGTAGCTCTAACCCTAACCCTAGCTCTAGCTCTAACCCTAGCTCTAGCTGTAACCTAACCCTAGCTCTAACCCTAACCCTAACCCTAGCTCTAGCTTTAACCCTAACCCTAGCTCTAACCCTCACTCTAACTCTAACCCTAGCTGTAACCCTAGCTCTAGATATAACCCTAGCTCTAACCCTAACCCTAGCTCTAGCTCTAACCCTAGCCCTAACCCTAGCTCTAGCTCTAACCCTAGCTCTAGCTCTAACCCTAACCCTAGCTCTAGCTCTAACCCTAGCTCTAGCTCTAACCCTAACCCTAGCTCTAACCCTAGCCCTAACCCTAACCCTAGCTCTAGCTCTAACCCTAGCTCTAACCCTAGCTCTAACCCTAGCTCAAACTCTAACCCTAACCCTAACCCTAACCTTAGCTCTAGCTCTAACCCTAACCCTAACCCTAGCTCTAGCTCTAGCTCTAACCCTAACCCTAACCCTAACTCTAACTCTAACTCTAACTCTAACTCTAACCCTAGCTCTAGCTCTAGCTCTAACCCTAGCTCTAACCCTAACCCTAGCTGTAGCTCTAACCCTAACCCTAACTCTAGCTCTAACCCTAACCCTAGCTCTAGCTGTAACCTAACCCTAGCTCTAACCCTAACCCTAACCCTAGCTCTAGCTCTAACCCTAGCTCTAACCCTAACCCTAGCTCTAGCTTTAACCCTAACCCCAGCTCTAACTCTAGCCCTAACCCTAATCCTAGCTCTAACCCTTGCTCTAACCCTAACCCTAGCTCTAACCCTAACCCTAGCTCTAACCCTAGCTCTAACCCTAACCCCAACTCTAGCTCTAGCTCTAACCCTAACCCTAGCTCTAGCCCTAGCTTTAACCCTAAACCTAGCTCTAACCCTAGCTCTAACCCTAGCTCTAGCCCTAGCTCTAACCCTAACCCAAGCTCTAACCATAACACTAACCCTAGCACTAACCATAACCCTACCTCTAACACTAAACCTAACCCTAGCTCTAAGGAGGTGTATGGTTATATGGGGCAGCGCACGAGTAACTGTGTTGCAAATTTTCTATGATAAAAATGTTGGCTCCCACTGAGACTCGAACCCGGGATGCTGGGTTGAGAGCCCCTAGCACTAACCATTACACTACGGAAGCCTCGCTCACATTGCACAGAATATGTGTGGTTTCATGGAATAGCTGACATGCGAATTAGATCAGTGGTCCCCGACGTTCTTTCTTTTAGTAGTTTTTTTTTTTAGTTTTTCCTTGCTCTCTTGGGAGCTTAAGATCAGGGGATGCTTTGAGAATAATTGTCAATTATATATATATATATATATATATATATATATATATATATATATATATATATATATATATGTGTCTTTGGTGACATTATGTACTGTAAATCCCTGCCGTTTGCAAGCTTCTACCCAGCGAAAGCATTTCTCTCGGTTCATCCACGGCTTTGGGAAAGATATGAAGAAAACTCCCGGTCAGCATATCGTGAGCCGCCGCGCATGCGCAGTTCGCTGTTCTAAAAAGTTCATATGACTTCAACCAGTAAGTGGCAGTAATGCTCATTGAAGCTGGTGCCACCTCGCCGTAAAACAAAACGAAGAAGAAAATGACGTCACTTGAATTGCATTCCTCGTGAGCAAACGAAACTAAGTGAGTGATTCGCATTTCCAGAGGGAACGACTTTCCTGACTTCCTGACTTTCCCGTTCGCGAACGAGCCTTCCTTCCTTCCCGTGCATCAACGGATCAGTCAGTGAACGTGTTGCGTCTCCCTCCTGGCGTGGACTACGTAAGCCAGAATGTCGATTTACATTTTGCCAAGGAAAGAAAGAACGCCGCACTGAAACGCCGCTTCTTTTATGCACGTTTTCTCCAAGCTAACGGCTAACTTTATTGCATGAAGGGATGCGCTGTTATGCAACAACGGGGAGATTATGCTTCTTCTACTTATAGTAGTTTTTAAATAACGTGTATGCATATATACGCCTAAATATTGTTATCCAATAGATCTACTGCAATTTCACATTGCATTGCTGCTTTGAAATTTACTTTTAATATTATTATTTTTAATAAACATCTATGTTAAAACTTGTCTGGTGTTTTATTCCTTGTTTTTATATTCGCCAATTAAAACATAAAAATCTGATATTTGGTTAACTGCTTTATATGACAATATGTGTATGTATATCCACTGCAATTTCACATTAGATTGCTGGTTTGAATTTTACTTTTATTATTATTATTTTAATAAACATTAAAAACCTGTTAAAACTTGTCTGGTGTTTTATTCCTTGTTTTTATTTTTTTGGGCATGAAAACAAAAATCTGACATTTGGTTAACTGCTTTATATGACAATATGTAAATGTGTTTTACGTTGTGTAATGTGTTGGTGTCCCCCAAAATAAAGAGCAAGTAGTCAAATACACATTCTTGACACGTACAAAAAATGCACAAAATTATTAGGTACAGCTGAAATTGGTGGTGTACCGAGTGGAGTGTCCATGTGACGTCATAGATCAACCAGCCAATCAGGAGGTGGGGGCGGGTGTGGCACTTTTCACTTTCAGTTCAGCTTTGGCCATTATTTTTCCCTAATGAAGTGGCCTGTTATTAGGTACACCTGAAAATGGCGGCGTACCTAAAGGAGTGTCCATGTGACGTCACAGATCAAACAGCCAATCAGAAAGTGGGGGTGAGGGCGGGTGTGGCACTTTTCACTTAAACCAGGGGTGTGGACCTCCAGTCCTCGAAAGGCCGCGTTCCAACATGTTTTCCAAGTGACCCTCGTTAAGCGCACCTGCGTGAAAAGTTTTAGCTTCTTTCACGTTCAAAAGGAGCTAAAAGTTTTCACGCACCTGCACTTAACGAGGGAATCACACGGACACTCCATTAGGTACACCGCCATTTTCAAGTGTACTTAATAACAGGCCACTTTATTAGGGAAACATCATGGTCAAAGGTCACAGGAGTCAAGCTCTAGTCCTCGGGCCACGTTCCAACATGTTTTCCAAGTGACCCTCGTTAAGCGCACCTGCGTGAAAAGTTTTAGCTTCTTTCACGTTCAAAAGGAGCTAAAAGTTTTCACGCACCTGCACTTAACGAGGGAATCACACGGACACTCCATTAGGTACACCGCCATTTTCAAGTGTACTTAATAACAGGCCACTTTATTAGGGAAACATCATGGTCAAAGGTCACAGGAGTCAAGCTCTAGTCCTCGGGCCACGTTCCAACATGTTTTCCAAGTGACCCTCGTTAAGCGCAGGTGCGTGAAAACTTTTAGCTTCTTTCACGGTCAAAAGGAGCTAAAAGTTTTCACGCACCTGCACTTAACGAGGGAATCACATGGACACTCCATTAGGTACACCGCCATTTTCAAGTGTACTTAATAACAGGCCACTTTATTAGGGAAACATCATGGTCAAAGGTCACAGGAGTCAAGCTCTAGTCCTCGGGCCACGTTCCAACATGTTTTCCAAGTGACCCTCGTTAAGCGCACCTGCGTGAAAACTTTTAGCTTCTTTCACGTTCAAAAGGAGCTAAAAGTTTTCACGCACCTGCACTTAACGAGGGAATCAAACGGACACTCCATTAGGTACACCGCCATTTTCAAGTGCACCTAATAACAGGCCACTTTATTAGGGAAATATCATGGTCAAAGGTCACAGGAGTCAAGCTCTAGTCCTCGGGCCACGTTCCAACATGTTTTCCAAGTGACCCTCGTTAAGCGCACCTGCGTGAAAAGTTTTAGCTTCTTTCACGTTCAAAAGGAGCTAAAAGTTTTCACGCACCTGCACTTAACGAGGGAATCACATGGACACTCCATTAGGTACACCGCCATTTTAAAGTGTACTTAATAACAGGCCACTTTATTAGGGAAACATCATGGTCAAAGGTCACAGGAGTCAAGCTCTAGTCCTCGGGCCACGTTCCAACATGTTTTCCAAGTGACCCTCGTTAAGCGCACCTGCGTGAAAAGTTTTAGCTTCTTTCACGTTCAAAAGGAGCTAAAAGTTTTCACGCACCTGCACTTAACGAGGGAATCACATGGACACTCCATTAGGTACACCGCCATTTTAAAGTGTACCTAATAACAGGCCACTTTATTAGGGAAATATCATTGGCAAAAGTCACAGGAGTCAAGCTCGAGTCCTTGGGCCACGTTCCAACATGTTTTCCAAGTGACCCTCGTTAAGCGCAGGTGCGTGAAAACTTTTAGCTTCTTTCACGGTCAAAAGGAGCTAAAAGTTTTCACGCACCTGCACTTAACGAGGGAATCACATGGACACTCCATTAGGTACACCGCCATTTTCAAGTGTACCTAATAACAGGCCACTTTATTAGGGAAATATCATGGTCAAAGGTCACAGGAGTCAAGCTCTAGTCCTCGGGCCACGTTCCAACATGTTTTCCAAGTGACCCTCGTTAAGCGCAGGTGCGTGAAAACTTTTAGCTTCTTTCACGGTCAAAAGGAGCTAAAAGTTTTCACGCACCTGCACTTAACGAGGGAATCACATGGACACTCCATTAGGTACACCGCCATTTTCAAGTGTACCTAATAACAGGCCACTTTATTAGGGAAATATCATGGTCAAAGTTCACAGGAGTCAAGCTCTAGTCCTCGGGCCACGTTCCAACATGTTTTCCAAGTGACCCTCGTTAAGCGCACCTGCGTGAAAACTTTTAGCTTCTTTCATGTTCAAAAGGAGCTAAAAGTTTTCACGCACCTGCACTTAACGAGGGAATCGATTCTTTTGAACAAAAATTTTGAGTGAACCAATTCTAAAGATTCAATTCACTGGAATGCACATTACTAGTACAAAACAGTGCAACCGTGGGCTACCATGGCGAAATAGCCGACTGGTTGGTGACACGGGCTCTTGCTTGCTGAGAAGTTGGTTCGATCCCAGATGAAGGATTCACCTTATTGTGCAAATAACCCTTTATTTATTCTTTTTTTTTTTCGTGTAGTGTACTTATTGAAGCGTCCATGAGGTGTACCTATCACAGGCCACTTAAGCAGTTAACCAAATGTTAGCTTGTTTTGTTTTGGGCATGAAAACAAAAACCAAAACAAAACAAAACAAGGAATAAAACACCAGACAAGTTTTAACAGGTTGTAATGTTTATTAAAATAATAATACAAGTAAATTTCAAACCAGCAATCTGATGTGAAATTGCAGTAGATATATTGGATAACAATATTCAGGCATTCAGGTATATATGCATACACGTTATTTCAAAACTACTATAAGTGTTATACCACTGTGCTAATGTTCTTACCACCTCAGTGGCCTGAGAGGAGAGTGTCCGCCCTGAGATTGGGAGGTTGTGGGTTCAAACCCCGGCCGGGTCATACCAGTGACCATTATAACAATGGTACTCATTTCTTCCCTGCTTGGCACTCAGTGTAAGGGGTTGAAATGGGGCCCCCCCCCTGCTGCTCACGATCTCATTGGAACTTTAACTTTTAAAATCAAGATTACCCAAAGAGAAGCATAATCTCCTTGATTTTGCATAACGGCGAATCCCTTCATGCAATAAAGTTAGCCGTTAGCTTGGAGAAAACGTGCATAAAAGAAGTGGTGTTTCAGTGAGTGCTTCTTTCTTTCCTTGGCAAATCGTAAATCGACATTCTGACTTACATAGCTCACGCCAGAAGGGAGACGCAACACGTTCACTGACTGATCCGTTGATGCACGGGAAGGAAGGCAGTTGACCCATTGACTCGTTCGCGAACGGGAAAGTCAGGATTCGGTCCCTCACTGATCCGTTCTCGCGATGAACTGGAAATGCAAATCACTCACTCACATATGGGTTTACTCTCAGATTCGTTTGTTGGTGAGCGGGAAAAACAATTCACGACTCGTTCGTGAAGGGAAGTGACATCATTTTCTTCTTCGTTTTGTTTTACGGCGAGGTGGCACCGGCTTCAATGGGCATTACTGACACCTACTGGTTGAAGTCATATGAACTTGAAAACTCTCGTTCACTGAGAAGTTTCGTACTTTTGAACCCATCGTTCACTCACAACAACTAATGATCTAGTTTGTCTTGTCAACTCACTCATCCTGAATCCGAGCAACCAAATGAATATGAGAACATATCCTTCGAACCCGACTCTCCTGAATCCAGACCAAACTGGCGGACGACACGTCTGTTTTGTAAAAACGAAACCGGAAACACAAGATAAAGCACTCTTGACTCATTTCTGTTTCGTGGAGCTACGTGGACAGTTTCGACCAATCAGAGGGCTCTGAGTCACTGCGTCCACTGAATGGGCCAATAGCGTTGCGAGTCGTGGTGCTCGCTCTCAGGAATGCATTTCGTCAACAAACCTTAGCTTGCGGCTTCGTATCAGCTGGAGCTGTCAGCAGCACTACGCAGTGTCCCTGGCTTCTTTGGTGACCCAGGTAAGCCACACTCAACAATTTTTTTTTGAAGTACTTAACTGAGCTCCATTTTATGTAGAAATTAAGATAACCAAACGTTCTCACTTTCCATCCAAAATGGCGAGTTGTCATTTTCTTGATCCTGAGGGTAAACGACTCGATTCGGAAGGGTGACGTTAAAAACTAGCCAAAAACATTTGACCGTAATGGTTCTTTAATCGTTCTCTATGAGTAAACTCTCCCTCAACGTATTTAAAGTTAACAAAATTGTTCTCGTCCGCTATAGGTGCCCAATAAAAGAAGCCCCAAAGCAGTCATGGCCACGGCGCAGTGCGTGTTGCTGCTCGCCTTTCATATCTTGCTCATCTCCGAGTTCATCTTAGCCAAGAGGGACTACTACGACATCCTGGGGGTGCCCAAAGACGCCTCGGAGCGCCAGATCAAGAAAGCCTTCCATAAGCTGGCACTCAAGTACCACCCGGACCGAAATAAGGGTGCGGACGCCGAGGCCAAGTTCAGAGAAATAGCTGAGGGTAAGATCTCGGGTCCTGCTGTGACGTCATCATTCTGCAAGTTTGCTTATAGACACATTAACAGAACTAGGCAAGCGACAAGATTGAATTTCTTGTTTTCACAAAACTCATTACACCTGTTGTCTAACCTCAGCGTACGAGACGTTATCAGATGATAAGAGACGCCGAGAGTACGACCAGTTCGGCCACGGCCAGTCGGCGCACGGAGGAAATGCAAATCACAACTTCCGGCAGCAGTACCGCTCGTTCAACATGGACGACATCTTCAAGGACTTTGACTTTTTCGGGCAGCAGCAGCAGCAACAGTTCCACTCCCATCATCATCAAGCGCACCAGAGGTTCTTCCATGAGGCCTCGGGGAACCAACAGAGGCGTCCCTTTGGAGGAGGAGGGGGACTGTTTGATGACATGTTTGAGGACTTGGAGAAGATGTTCTCCTTTAACGCTCACACTACCAGGAATGACGGCAGATTCCAACGTTCCACCAAGCAGCACTGCAGGACAGTGACGCAGAGGAGGGGCAACATGGTGACAACCTTCACAGAGTGTTCCTGAAAGGGGGAGTGGGGTAAAACACTAACAGGGGGGGCGCTGGTGGGTTTCGTGTGGCAATTTAACGCCAATTTATCACGTTTTTTGGTGACTTTCAGTATGAGATTTGTATTCAAGGAACAAAGTGGGATTTCAGTCACTTCCAATTAGGTCAGCTTGTTTACTTGCTCAGGAATCGACAGAAGCTCGTGTAATCTTTGCTTCAACAAGCTGCACTGGGCTCTTTGTATTTGAACAAGCCAGGACTGAAAAAGACACATTTGAATGATGAGAGGAGGAAGAGAAAAAAAACAAAAAAAAACAAGCACTTATGCAATATTTTGCTGGAGATATTTTCCAATAGTTTCATGTTTAAAAACTCAAAAACCTCAAGCTGATCATGTGCAATATTCAGCACGTTTTGCTCTTCATGTTGCCTATTCTGCACAGACAGTGCTGTCTCAATAATGTCTGCACTTTGAGTGTGTGTGTGTGCGTGTGTGTGAGTGCGTGTGTATTGTTTGAAAATTGAATAAAGTTGCAACAGGATGTGGCTCTTTATTCTTTATCTGTGCGTGATTATTTGTAAAACTATGCTATGACTATTTTTATCCAACAATTTTAGCGTTTGTGGAATTTAGGATGGAGAAGGGTGACGGCAGAACATTGTATCTTGCTGAGGCGTTACACTGTCGCCGTCTTGTGGTCACTTTGGGAAGTGCAGTCGACAACTGACGTTTCTCGTGGGAAATGAACTATGTTGCATAAACATACAGAAAGGGAAAAAAAAGGCTTAGTGTCATGACGCCAGTCAACCACTAAGCGGCGCCAAAACTCATTTACCACAGCTTTGTTGGTTTTACTGCAGAATTAACTTAAAATGAAAATAATTTAGCTCAGTTGGCATATCACTAAAACCAAAGTCTGCTTATGAGAATGCTCTCAATTGGCTGGCAGTATTTTATTGTAACATACTAATTTGGCACACGTGGGACAAAGAAGTGAAAACAAATGAGGCAACGCCGTCACAAGTAACACACATGACTCAGCAACGGCAACAGTCACAAGTGGCACATATGACTTGCAATTAAGGGGAAGTGCTCAAATGGAAACATGGGCAGAGAAAATGGATAGTGATACATTTCAAACTTGCCAACGCGAAGCGACTACGATAGACAGATTACTAAATTTTTGTAACAGTGCCAAAATTCAAACCAGTGCTTGCCCTTTTCCCCACATCAGAACTCAGTGTTGAAGGGGTAGTCCTTGTGCTTGAGGCTCCTGGAGGCCAAGATACGTAAATTAATAAGCCATACAACACATTTTGAACATTTCATCCATACACTCACCAATGCATCGGACAGACTCGCCAATTGCGATTGAATCCTAAAATGGTCTTCATGTCCTCATCGCTGAGTTGGAAGTCAAACACCTGGCAAAGGGTGGAAAAAATCAATTTGGCGCTCGGCCGGGCGTGCAAGGCAAAGAGGGCATTTGTGCGTCTTTCTCGCGCCTTACCTTGAAATTCTCTTGGATGCGGTGAGGTGTGACCGATTTGGGAATCACGACCACATTCCTCTGGATGTGGAAGCGGATCAGGACCTGAGTTGAGATTCCGACATCAAGACTTGGGCTGAACCACAGAAACCATCTATTTGCCCCCCACCCCTTCTCCAATTATGATTTTTAATTCAGTTCATTACAGATGGTGCCGCTGTACCTGAGCAGATGTTTTGTTGTGCTTTTTGGCTATGGCCGTGATGTTAGGATCCTCCAAAAGAGAAGGTTCGTCGGGTTTGGCCCTGCAAAAGCGCGGCCGGCGGTCACATTCCGAAAAGAAACTTCCCGATCCGCCTTTGAGGACCTACCAGGGTCTGGCCGGGGAGCCGAGTGGACTGTAGGCTGTCACGGTGATGCCCTTGGAGTGGCAGTAGTTGATCAGCTTTTCCTGGCTCAAGAATGGGTGGCACTCCACCTTCGAGGCACAAAAGTACAACGGCGGCCATCAACATTTTCAGGTCTGTTTTTGTACAACGGCTGCAGGCCAGAGAAGAAAATGGTGGCTTAATTTAATACCAGGCAGGATCAATCTTAAAGCAGACGGGGGAAACAACAGGCATTAGCTTAGCCTAAGGGGGGGTGGGTGGGGGGGGGGGGGGGGGTGGGGGGGGGGGGGGGGGGAAACTGCATTAAACTCATGGGAATTACAAAATCATTTAATTTTTCTTGTTGGGAGGGAAAGAGCATTACAGGCCCTTAAGGACAGCAGCATTTTTTTTTTCTGGAAGGACTTTTGTATTTCTACAAAAGAAATGGGTCCATATTGTGTTGGTGTACCTGGTTATTGGCCGGCTTGTACTTGAGGCCCGGCTTGTTGAGAAGACGCTCAATCTGATCCCGGTTGAAATTGGAGACCCCGATGGCTTTGACCAGACCGGCATCGACCAGCTCCTCCATTCCCTGAAACACAAAATGTTTTCTCCTCTATTTGTGTACTCTGAGGAGTTCCACAAGGGTCTATACCGGATGCTCCCGCATTGTGATCCAAATCCTGTCACAAAGTATTTTATGGCAAGCTTTCAACTCACCTCCCATGTCTGCAGGTAGTCGGAATCATCAGGAATGATTTCGTCGTTGCTGTCCAACGGAAACATCTCATCGCCGGGCTATACAAGTCCAAGGAGATGACTTTAAAAACCGGGACAATAGCGGAGGAGACTTGCAGCATTTACCTTGAATCCCATTGGCCAGTGCACCAGATAGAGGTCGAGGTAGGCCAGTTTGAGATCGCTCAGGGTCTTCTCACAAGCTTGCCTGACCATGGACTTTTCATGGTAGGTGCACCACAGCTACGGGGCAAAAAATGAAGTGAGGAACATCAAGAAGCATCCTGCTGGATCTGAAACTCCATCTCATGGCTTTCTTACCTTACTAACAATGAAAAGGTCCTCTCGCTTGACTGCACCATCCTTGATCATGGCCTGGATTCCATCGCCCACCTCCGCCTCGTTCCGGTAAATGGCAGCCCCATCGATGTGCCGGTAGCCCGCTGATATGGCTGCTTTCACCGCTGCAGTCACTTGACCAGGTTCAGACTAGAAGAGAAAGTGAATATTCATTACTAAAAAAACAAATTGACAATATGTAGATCATAGTTTTAACCTCGTGACACAAAAAATACATGTTAAAGATTTACCTCAAGGCTCCTTGAGACAGAAAACGTTATGAATGCATGAATATAAACTAAAGACAAACAAAACATAAAGACAAACCCAAAAGAATCAGCCTGCACGGTTAAATGTAATAACATAAATTCAAACATCATCCACCATGACTGAATGGCTGTTAGCATTAGCTAGCGTTAGCTTCAAGTCCGATTGTCCATTTTTTTCACGCAATTTAATATCACTCGGTGAGTTTATTTCCGATCCGTTACGCAACGCTCTGCAGTCTAAATTTAAGTTTCCATTGCCGCGCCTGTTTGCCATTTTGAAGTAGTTACACCCAAAGTGAGTAACTTTCCACTAGATCCAAGAAAATGGAGATAACGGACCACTCACCTTCCATGTCCCCAGCCCGACGATGGGCATAAGCGCACCGGTAGAAAGCTTCACGGTCGTTGCCATTGTTTCCGAAAGACGAGTGATACCCAGTTCAGCAACAAGTGGAGGCGAGGTGTGTGCGTGCGACGTGCGCGTTACTTTATTTATGTGTGACTGAGCAGGCAGGCATCGTCGATTGATTAGTGATGCCTTGCAGGTTGCCCCAGGCGTGAAATCAAACAATGCAGTGATTCAGTGGTTTCACGCATGAAATACAACAAAGTCACACATTTGGACTGTTATATAATCAATAATTATAATTTACGCGAATGGCGTTAACTAGATGATACTGCGATTTATCACGGCTGAAAAAAAATACCTGTTGTTCCAACTTTTGCCACAGGAGGGAGACAGTACACCAGCATTGCGTTGGGGTCTTTAATGGTAATAGTGGAATGAAATGTTATTTATGTTTAATTAGAAACTAAACAAGTTATTATTAATTAAACAAGTAGTTTGGTTTGGTGCAGAAAACGGTCATTTTTTACTTCCCGTAGTGGAAACGAGTTTGACAACTCTGGTTTTAAGCTTATTGTTCTTTGTTGGTATGTATAAATAAAACAAGTCATTTCTTGTTCTACTTGAAGTCTTCCTGCCCATCTGGAGCCAAAACGTCATTTGAAATGGCAATTAAGTTCCTTGAGCTCAGAAAATTTGATGCATGTTGAATCTTGCCAATGCTTATAAATTTAAAAAAAATAATAGTGTCTTACAACTTCCAGGGCTCTTTGGTTAAAATCAGATAAAACCCTCACAGTTCTTTATTTGAACCATAAGAGCTGCAGAGAAAGGTGCTATTAAATATATATTTGACAAAAAAAAATATACAAAGGGAAAAGTTGCAGGAGCCAGTAACGCTGTGTACCTCACAATGTCCGCTCTGATCTTCTCCCCCGGCTGGACGTCTGCTTCTCCGGGCCCTCTTGCGTCTCTGATCTCACTTCAGACAGCCTCCAAACTGTCAAAGTGGCCACTGGAATCAAACGTGGCCACATGCTGCCTTCATCAAAAGCCCAAGACGCCACTGACACTGTTTTGTGCAGGCCAAGCATCTATTAGAAGAAAAGAACCAGGCAGAAAATGACCACCTATTTGAAGAACCAAGTGGCTTTCCAGAAGAGTTTGAACAGAAGTCAGCTCACCTTTCCAACAAGAAACTTTAATGACACAAAGTGTTATTTGACAGACACAAGGGGTCGCCAAAGCACAGGGAAAGATGTGTGAAAGCTTTTTGATTTCCACAAAGGGACTTTTGTTTTCAGCAGAATTTCTGCAGATTTTTGATATAGCGCCATGGATTTCATTGGATGGGAATTCCCATTATGAGTCAAATTTGACAGACTACATGATCAAATAAAAAAAAGTCATATTCGGTTAATTAGCCATTTTAGTTTTTGCTAATTTGAATTTCATTTGCTGTACAACGCAGGAAATTTCATTAAGCATGTTTGCGTGCAGGGCTGAAGATCAGGCTGGAATCTAAATTTCAATTTCCCTTTGCAAATGTAGTCTTAATAAAATCTAACAAAATAAAAACAATATTAGAAGAAATTCTGCCTAACTAGTAACACTTACATTTAAATCAATTCTTCACAGAATCTCTGGGCATTATTATTCTAGTGTGTCCTCTCAAGACAGTTGGCATCTAATTTTGTAGTCACTGAGTGTTTCCCCCCCCCCTAAAATATTGCTTTTATTTAAGCAAGGCAACCTCTTTCAGGCCCTTCACATCCATTTTGGTCTTGATTGAGCTCTCTCGGACGTCACCCGGACAAAAACAACCGTTGGAGTGCTTTTGAATTTGCATGTTGCTACACGGCAGCGTCGCTTGTTGCTACTTTCACGAGTGTCCATCCGGCCTCCTCCGTTTTGTACCCTCATCAACCTTAACTGGTGTGAACAAACATCACGGCGATCATTATGCAGATGGCGGCGGCACAAACTCTCAGTAAAAGCTACAAAACTGAAAAATAACTTGTTTTCAAATCAGACGAGTCAAAACTGGTCAAATATTTTAAAATATTATTAACAGTGAAGACAATTTGCAATTCTAGTAATGACACACCAATTGTCTTGGCGGGCCACATAAAATGATTGAGTTTGAAACCTGTGTGCTAAAGTGTCGGCAAAAAACACAAATATGAAAGTCAAGGTAGGACTTAAAGGCTTTTAAGTAGCATCGCATTGCATTTGAGTTTTGACAACAGTGTAATTATAATGGGGGATTGAAAAGGGGTGTGTAGACTTTTGATAGCAAGATAGTAGCGTATCTTACAAAGGCGATTTGCCAGAATAAAAGAAAGCCTGGTATATGGGTCAGTTGACGCAATCGCCGGCCTCAATTTTGCACCCAGCTCCAAAAGTGTGCCCGTCAAAAAGAGGAAACTCACAATGGTTTAAATCTCCATGCCCCCTTTCACTTGGCCATACTTCGAGGAATCAATCTCCAAACGTAAACAGAAGCTCGTCGCCAAAGCGTTAAGAACCCTGCAAAATTACAGGTGATCTATTTTTTTCTTTCTTATTGCATGATTTATTTATTGCATTATTTATTCATGTATTTATTTACAAACTCAACTGAATTCCCTTATGTGTATGCAGAGTTTAAAATGATTACTTATTATTACTTGCCTACAATAATCATTACATAAATAATTTTTTTATTATTATTATTATTAAATTTGGAAATGGTTGACCATGATTTTGACTTATATCTGTACATCCCATTTCACGGGTCGGTTGCTGGTTATTTCTCCCATAATCCAAATATCATACCAATATCAACACAGCCGTTTGTGTTGGCTTGTCATCCAGGAGTGGAAGGTCAGGATGACACAGCAGGAAAATCTTCCTCCGGCAAAAGTTCCTCATGTGCCACTTCCTCATATTTAGTCAGCTGATATTATTGACATTTTGGCGGGTGAACTTCTCCAATGGGTACATGTGTGATCTATATAGGCAGACTGGACACACACAAAAAAAGATCAGGATGAGTCGGGAAAATTATTTATCTCAATTGAGTAGGTGCCTGCAGGTAAAGGTGAAGCAAAGCTAAACAGGCACACAAGAGTCGCAAAACATTTGCACGCCATCATCGTGTGAGCATGTGTGACTTGTTGCACGCTATTATATTTGCACGGGGCACACACACACTGTTTTGCAATCTGGTCACTCATGTCTGAGTCACAGCTAATTTGCCAAGTCATATGGGGAACTATTTATGTTACTGTATGTGATATTGCGACACCTAGCGGCCAATCTGGGCATTACTTGCAGTGCTTCATTGCCGGTTTCCAATAAATAAATAAATAAATAAATAAATAAATAAATAAATAAATAAATAAATAAATATCTATAATTTCCATAATTTATGTATAATTATTACTACTACTACCACTACTTTTGTTATTATGTCTTTAATTAATAGAGGGGGACTAAAAACCACGTGTGTAAATAAAATTAGCATTCATAGCTTTGGTTTGGCTTGACAGCGGAAGAGACAGGAGTGTATTGACGGGGCGTTCAGGAGCAAAGCGATGTGCGGGAAGAATGTCAACATTGTCTGCTCGGAGGCACCACTTCAAAGGCGGGGTGCGCTAACCTCCTCTCAGCGGTGGCGCGCACTCTTGACCGACGCAAAGTGAAAGTGAATGCTCATCCACGGTCTGCAGCTTCTTCCTGGGACATCTCTTTCAAGTCCCAAAATGGATCTGATTGACTGGCTGGACCAAAGTCCACACGAAAACAAGCGGTTTGTTGTCTTGCCAGAAGATAGAAACCGATTTTATGTGACTCCATCTTGCCCCTCACTGTGCTAGCTAAACCAGTATAAATAAAATGATATCAGACTGTAAAAACAAAATGGCCGACGTGGTTGATGGACGTCTGTTTTGCGTCACGGGAAGTTTCCAGCACCTTGCTACCTGATCAGCATACCTTCAGTTTCACAGTTGGATAAAAAACAGATCATTACGACATCACAAGTTAAGGACAAGCGCCATTGTCCTGGTGTCGTAAAACCATTCAGCAGGTTACGCTAACTAATGAAACAAGACGGAGGAAGGAAGGAAGGAACACCTCAGGCTGGGTCGGTTGTTGTAACGATGCCTTGCTCACGGGCGAACAGAGAGGCTCACAAAGCCCGAGACAAAGACGACGCTTCAACCTCCCCCGTACAAACGCCGCCGTTGTTCCGACGTGAACACCGTGACGGGAATGCGGCGAGGTTGCAGAATGACCCCCACAGGTTCTCACAGTCTCGCCAGCGTTGTCCTCACAATGTCGTCCACAGAATGAAGGCTACAGACGAATTAATATTAGTAAAAATAGAATTTCTGACTTGAATACATTTTTTTTCCAGTTAAATCTGATTCCGTTTTGATTGGATGCATGCTGCTGGTTATTGTTTTTTTATCTCATTGATATCTTCAAACCCGTGCATGCAAATTAGGTTACTGCCAAAACCACTGACGAGTCCCCGGTAACTCGCATCAGAAGAAGAATCCAAAGACAATCAAGTGATTGTGTCACTTTTCATGTCCATTTTCAGAGATGTTTCCATCAAGCCAGTGCATGATGGGTTGGCGAGATGGCCGACAGACTTTGTGGAATTCTGGAGCGCTCCAGTTCTACACTGCATGGCCCAGCACCAATGACTATGGGTTCCAGTCTCGCTGTTCCTACATGCAATCATCTGCTTTGTACAATGCCCAAAATACATGGAAGGTAAGCAAAATAATAATCATAATAATCGCCATGATGGCAGATTTTTTTAAAATACAGCTTTTCAATACACTTTTACATTGTAATTTCAATAATCACCACTAGGGGGCACACATCTTAGTTTACTATTGGGAACGAGAACGGAGAAATCCGCTCTATTTTTCTTGCTTTGATGCAAAATTGAGTCTGAATCTTGCAAGCGCTTGCGAAAAAGCGCCAAATGACTCCCCGAATGACCACGGCGAGAAGGGAATAGAAGATCCAGACGGGGCGACATGAATCAGATTTATAAAGGAGGAGGAAAGAGAAAACATCCCGACGTTAGATGGGTGACTGATAGACTTCAAAGCATCTGGAGGAGGTCTTTCATGTGCATAAGTTGCTGTGGCCAGTATGTGTTTGTATGAACCTGAAGGAACAAGCAGGAGGAGGAGGAGGAGAGGATGGGCAGGACTCGTGAGAATATGCTCAGGTGCAAACGTCCTGCTTGAGCATGGAAATAAAACCTTGAAGAATTCATTGGACATGTTCTCATCTCCAGAAAATGCCAGTCAGCAAATATTGAAGTTTACGCAACATCTCGATGGGTTAGCGATTCGACCCAATTTTTAAAACAGGATTTCTATCTACTGGATGTCACTTTGAGGTGTAAAAATCACAAGTAAACATGGCCGCTACGCTTGGGACAAGTGCGAGTTTGTTGCGTTAAGATCTGTCGTCACGGTGGCAAGTCGGCGTGTCATCGGGTGCCGTGGGACAAACCAAAGTTTTTCAACAAATTCAAGCGTGCCTTGAACGTACTGTACTTGTTTGGATCAATTCACCGTAACAACAACAAAAAAAATGGAGCCATAGCGACAAGCTACTGTAGTTCACAAAAAAAAAAAAAAGACCCTACAATGAAATTGTTGTCCAAAATCAAATTGGACTCGGAACAAATGTTTCCCGTCTGTTCTAACCCTCAAATATCTGGCATGCATTGCATACTGTCAATTGAGTTAGCTAATGAAATCAAGCTTCCGTTTTAAATAGTCTTCCGTGCTGCTGACCAGAGTTACTGCGGGGACAAACGACCTCTATAAAAAGAAACATCTAAATAAAGCAACAGAAGAATTAGGAAGCTCACGAAAAAT
This sequence comes from Syngnathus scovelli, assembly GCF_024217435.2. Classification (NCBI taxonomy): domain Eukaryota; kingdom Metazoa; phylum Chordata; class Actinopteri; order Syngnathiformes; family Syngnathidae; genus Syngnathus; species Syngnathus scovelli. Next base: position 1,531,186 of record NC_090868.1, read on the forward strand.
CTTTCGTCTTTCCGGAAAATACATTTTTTGAAATTCATTTGAGCCATTGATCTTTTCCCAAACGCTAATTGGTTAGCATTTTTTTTTTTTTTTTCGACTCACGCATCACAGCGCCCCAGTTGACCCTTCCCCGGCTACTTGCACACTGACACAAAAGAGAAAAAAGAAAAACACAAGCCACTTTGGGATGAAACATATCATAATCCCTCGTTCCAGGCTGAGGTGGTGGTGCTTGGAAAGGGGGGGCGGCGAAAATGTGGGGGGGCGATCTGAGGCCACCAAGATAGCTTTTCACAGTGTCCAGACACACGGAGAGACCTCCGGGAAGGAAAACTGTTGTGAGGTGTTGGTATGAGACTCCGAATGACACCCCTGGGAAGAATTAGCCATCAAGAACGCAGGATGATCATTAAATCAAATTGATTGTCGTCCATGACAACCATGGATAAAGATTAGCATTGAGCTTTTAGGCATTGCAAATCATAAAAGTGAATAAACTAACAAGCATCTTTAGCCAAATGAAGTTACATGCCTTTATGTTTGATGGCTTATTAAGAATGGAATGTAAGATTTGGTATGGACAAAGATTATATCAAAGGGTGGTGGGGGGGGGGGGGCACTTATAAAATAGCATGATGTAATCTTACAGCAAATGCACCAGATGGACAAATAATATTAATAAATAAAATAATAAATGAATAATAATAAATGTAAAAAGAATATAATAAAGATATAACAATGATGGATATTCCATCACTCGGGGGTGGGCGTGGCCAAGCCCTCTCGCATCCTCAGTTTGGTTGCGATTACCGCCGCGGACGGAGCAGGTGTCTAGAAAAAAAAATTCCACGGCCATTTGAAAACTCCCCGGCCCATACCGGCATCCTTTAATCCTATTAGGCCTAATTGAGTGAAGTCGACAGTCTTTTTCAGTTAAACTATGTTCGCAGACTAATAGGATTCAAAAGGGAAGGGTAAGGGAGGGGAGGGGCGCTAAAAGGTACAATGAGTCATAAATGGTGGCCGGGCTGAATCGGACCGTGCGGGTCGGGGACCGGCTCGGGGCTTCACGCTGGTTCGGTGGGTTCTGTATTTACGAGGGAGGGAGGGAGGGAGGTCTCCCTGGAGGCTAGATAAGCTCGGAGTGGGGCGGGAGGGGGGTGTAAGATTCACATAATTGGTATTCAGGGACCCCTAGTGTGTTTGTGTATGTTTACTACACAATAGAGACATTTAAACCAATAGATAGTTGTTTTTTATTTTTTTGGGCAGTCAAGTCATAAATCAGGAAATGGAAAGAATGATGTGGAACAATGCATTTGTTCCTCTGCTAAAAATCCGGGTTAAATATTGGAGTTGTGTTGGCCTTGTGATGATAAAATGACTTCATCAAGCCTTGTACCTTGATGGATGCTCCACACTTGTGACCATTCCGTGACGCCGTCTTCCGAATCGAGACGAGTGACGGAGATCGGTTTTATGATTAATGGAGGTCAGAAGGGGTCAGCGTTTGGCCGGTAGCGTCCAAGGAAGAAAAGACTTCCAAAAAGTTTGAAGAGACAACAGGAGGAAGGACAGCAAAGGCTTGTGACCTTATTTGACCTTCCTAAGCATTTTTTTCCCGATACATACTGATAATATTGATAATTAGGTTATTTTCAGGTTTTAATTGGAAGGCAGGCATCTGTTTGAAAAATTGCCACAAACGCCATTATTAAAAAAACAAAACAAAGGGGAGTCCTCTGATTGGACGCTCCAAATGACTCCAAAATCAAACCGTGGCTATACATAAGACATCCGAGGATGAGACGAAGGGATTCCCAGAGTCTATGGGATAGCAAAACTGTGATGTCTATCTTCTAATCACATTAAAAGGGGAATTGACATTACAGACAATAAGTTTTTCCTAATGTGATTACTCTGTTATCACTAGGCAAAATCGAATTTCATTCGGTTTCCTGCTTGTCCCGTTTGAGCGTCAGTCTTTGTCAAACACGCCGTATATAATAGTTGAAAGGTCATCGGCAAAAGGCTCCTCCTTCCCGTGCGGGACAATGTGACTCGCAGTTACCCTGAACTGAGCAATGCGTTGCCAATGGCCCGTTAAAAGTGGCTCAGACTGTGACAAATCCACAGGCACAAACCCGCCTCTGTAGTTCTGGGAACCTGAGGAGCTCCACGTGGACGTACGTGAGAACCCGCTGCCAGTCAGAAATGTATCAAAAGATTTTTTTTGGAGAAAATCATCCGGATGTCAAATGGAGGAGTCAAATGTTATAAAGCCTCATTAAAACGTACGGAATGCGTGTGAGGTCTCGTACTTCACCTGACTAGCCCCCGATACGCCCGATATTCGTAGCGGCGTCACGTTTGAAAATGTATCAAGATCACATAGCATTTATTTATTTTTTTAATTCATCAGGAAACGTCAATCTCGTGCCGTCCTAGCGTCGAGAGAGAGACCTAGCGCAATTAGCCACGTGACCCCCGACCCTGCTCGGAATAATTAATGAATAACAGAAAGGGATAAAGACAAAAAGCGCAAAAGTGGTCTGCCTGAGCGGCGGGCTGGGCATAATACATCCAAGAATGCCGTTAATTGGCCTTGCGGCTTTCATTCCTTGCCCTATTTCTTTCAATTCATTGACTCAAAATAATGGGTTCAGGTTCATTATCAACAGGTCAGAAGCTCTGGGAGTGCCCAAATTCTACAGCCAAGGCTTGCCAATCAGAACTCGGACATGTGTGAACGCTAGCGCAACAACTTGACCGCCTTTATTCCCCGTCACCCCTTTTTGGAAATTGGACGTGCGTGTTGGGACACCATGTTGGAATATAACTGGTATGGGCAGGTACGTACGTGACACATGACCGTGACGCAGCAACTTAGCATAAATAACGAGAAAGACGAAAGGCGGGTCACGCAGACGACGGCCGATGCAAACGCTGGCGTCTTGCTTTTATTTGACCATTTCCGAATGTCAGATTTTACGACGGCGCCATGTGGCTGTCCCTGCAGAAAGAGCAGCTCAAGATTTCTCATCTAGAGTGATGTAGAAGTTTCTGGTACATTTGAAAAAAAATAACAATTGAAGTCTGTTGTAGCTGGAGTTGTTTGATAAATAATAATTATGATGCACTATTGACAACTTTCCGGAACTCATTTTTTGTTTTAACACGGTATTCCGACTTTTTGGCGACAGAAACTTCGCGTGCCTCCGACACGTGATTGGTTCAGAAGTATTTCGCTCGGTTTAATTGCAAGGTTTCCCATACCTGGGTGAGTCATGTCAAGCAATTAATACCCTGAAACAGGCTTTTAATGTGAGTCTTTTGGTCTCTCGGGCTCCCCATTGTGATGAAAAAGATGGGTGTCGTCTCACGTTAGCCTCGCGCAGGTGTAAGCGCAGATGAAGAGATAGACGGCGGCGGCGGCGGCGGCAAAGCCCATCAAGAGAGCCACGCAGACAAACATCAAGGCAGAGAAGATGAGAAGGAGACGGAGTGAAGTGCGCAAATATGTAAATGGCGACATATTTTTTTAAGAAATGACTGATGAGAGGGAAAGTTTGAGGTTATTCCAGGTTGTTTTTTTTAGCTTTATTAGCATTGACTTAGCTTACGAAAAGTACTGCATAGACAAAATGGCTCTCCATTTTATAGAAATCACAAGAAAACATTGGCAAAGGCTAGTTTCCTTTCAGATCCACAGAATATATATTAAAACAGGAATTGCACTTTCTTGCGGAGTGCCCCAAGGGTCAACTCTTGGTCCTTTTTAATTTTCTTCCTGGTTTAGCCCCTCAGTGGTTTTAAGGGTTGACAAAATTCTCGCCATTTTGTATGTTCTAAATGGCGCTCTGTGCTTTTGAACGTTTTTGGGGAAGGCCTTGAAGGCTGGCGCTAAGATAGCCTAGCCCGAGCAAAACACAAGCCGCTCTTTGTATCCGCAGCCCAAACCGTATAATATTAGTTCGGGTAAGGTCAAAGCTTGATTTAATTTTCTGCTTAGTTCTCATTAAAAAGCTATTGCATTATTTCATTTGCCACAATCGAGTGAAAAGCAAAGTCGGGGAAGGGGGGGGGGGAGGTGTAATCAACATTTATTCACCCAAAAAGCTTTTGAACAGTGCTTCACAAATTTCATTTCACTTCAAAGTTCAGACTTGAAAATTCATTCACGGGAATTTTTTTTTTTTTTTTTGCTGCTGGTTCCAGTTATTCAAATTTGCCCAGAAATAAAAGATCCGTTTTGACAATTCTACTAACTTCCGTGCTCCGTTAAATCTTCTCGAGCTCCCTCGTCTCTTATGATCTAATTGTGTCCTGCTCTCGTCTTCTTTCGACTTTCTCGCCGTAGTTGAACTATCCTCAACATTGAGAGAAACGATTGTCCGTAAACCGATTTCGTTTCTGGAGTGGAACTGATTGACTGGAGACTGCAGGTGTCCTCAATGTCGTGTGTGTGTGTAGCTCGAGACACGTGGCCATCCGCTACGATTCCAGCTCTTGTGAGAATAGCCGCCCTAATTGATTTAGCTTGCAAAAATTGTATTATTCCATTTGACTAATCGCATGTACTTGGCATCTTCAAGGCCCTTTTTTTTTTAATTTTGGGTTGCTTTCATTGTACGATCGGAGGTGCACGAGTGGTCGGCCATTTTTTTTTTCTGCAGTAAAATCGAGATCCTGGCTACAAAGTTTATTTAAAAAAATTTGGCCGAATTTCAAACGGACAAAACATTCTCCTGATTGGGATATTAACAATAAGCACACAGTTTCCCCCCCGTGTCATCCGGTTAAAATGGCTTCTATATTTAATTCATACGAGGATCATTAAGAGTGCAGCGGTGCCGCGTGTCCATTACGCATTCCTTTTCTAGCAGGATAAAACAGTCGTCAGATGTGCGAGCCGCACTTTGATGCGAGGCCTCAGAAGCCGGGCCGGCTGTTACAAGAAGTCCCTGATGTTTAAAACATGCCGCGTGCGCCGGCCGGGCCACTAACAAAGGTGAGCACTTGTGGCTCCGCCCCCCCCAAAAAATTTCATTCAGCATATGATACAAGCGAAGAAATCAAAATGCACAGCAGGGAAAAAAAATTGGCAATATTAATAATCAGAATTTTGGTCACTTCCTGTTGAACTAATCACAAAATCGCCATGTGCTTTTCGTCGAAGAACGGACAAGAAATACAGATAAAAACGAAACGTGATCAAGCGTCATAATGATCAATGAAACGTGATTTACAGTCAGGCGCCCGGCGGCGCTCACGTGGACACGCGAGTCAAACATGAGCCTCGGATGGCGGCGAGACATTCCTTTGGTCACGGTGGTTAAAATAATGCCTAGATGGATGCGCATTAATGGGAGACTTTATCAGTGGCGGCCATATTTGCATTAACTGTGTTGAATGAGTTAAGGGGGGGTCGTAAAAGTTTTTTTGTGTGAGGGGGTTATCTGGTCTGCTTGGAAAGAAGAAAAAAAAAAAGGCCTGACAAGGGAAGTGGCTGTCATGGAGATAACCTGGCAGAATGTGCTGAATTTTCTCCAGGAAGGAAAAGTACGGCGATGTGCATGCAGAAGCAACTTATTAGCATCTCGCTAGCCCAACCGCCGTTGGTGTTTCTGCTTCTGTCAGGGTTTTTTTTTTCCCCAAACACACACACAGAGAGGAAGCGGCCCGTGTTGCTCCTCGAATAAGCTGATGTGTCATGCCTTCCTTTCCTCGTTGATATTTCTGCAAAGTACAGGAAAGAGGCTGCGGCGGGATCTCTTCTTCTTCCTCTTCCCTCATCTCGCTCAGAGAGCTCGGCTCTCAAATTTACGCTTTGCACTCGGCGATGGGAGAAAGCGCGGGTGCCATGAGTCGACGTTGCGTGGTCAAAGTGGTCGCATTGACGGAGATTCAGCTGCTGCAGGTAGGGGGCGAGGCTGAGGGGACGGGGGGTAAAGAAACGCCGCTCACTCGTGCTCAAGTAGCTACAACAGCGTAAAGGTAAAGCGTTACCATCGCTTAGCTTGGATAGCTAGCTCGATTCATCGCGTAGAAATGAATGGGAATCTCCTCCAGCTCAAACATAAGGCTCGGGGGCCCGATCTGGCCCCGCTGGATCATTTCATGGGGCCTGACATCTGTTTAAATTATTTTTTTTGAAACAAAACAACTGATTCAAATCAAAACTCAACAATAACAAAGATGTCGCTGATGTTTGCCCATATTGGGTTCACGTTGGCCGGTCTTTCATAAGCAGCTGGATTTTTCTGAAGTGAAAGGAGAACTTAAGCAAGACTGAAACTTTGTTGCACAAGAATATAAGCCCTACAATAACTTTGTTTTTATTTCCGAGTCTAATCTTACCCTGAGTTACTAAGACCCCGATGGAGTTTTTGCATTTTTTGCCCGGCTTAGTTTGCGTCATCACGACATTCCGTTCGGGCTCCCTTGTTTGGGTGCCAAAAAACGAAAATCTCGATAACTCGCAATTGAATTGACTGACGCCAGCTTTCGTTGTTGTTGCCCAATTCGATATTTGAGCCACTTAAAGTTGGCATGTCAGGAAAAGTGTGCGAATGCCTGCAAAACAAAAAATCAGTCAGTGAACTCAAACACTGCCTCAATTGTTGCAGCAGGTGCCAGCACAACTCCCCAAAGAGAAACACTCAAGTGTCTCAAACCCAAAAAAAAAAAAATCCCAAACTTGGGCCCAGATTGACTGAATTCTTCTCCCATTGCTATCCCAGCGAGTGTGTGTGTGTTTGTGTGTGTGTGTAGGACCGCTGATAATCCTCTGGCATGTCCTCTTCACACTTACACAGACGCACCATTGTGGGGTTCAGCTTCGGTGACTGAAGCACCGTAACCTCTCCAATCTAATCAGATTCCTTTAAGTGGATAACAAGCGCGTCTCCGTCATTTACAGTAGCGAAAATGCTAAAGTGAAACCAGAACAGTCAGCTCACACACACACGTAGAAGACGCCGGCGTGTGTGTGCAAGCTCCGACTTGCCCGTCGGACAAAAAAAAAAAAAGATTGACTAACAACCGGCATCTTGTTGAGAGTTCTCAGTGACCACTGACAAGATGAGCATTGTGATGCTCAAAATTTATTTTCACCGTATGGTCAGACTTCGTATTTGTCTACAAATGATTTACATTTGAAAAAAAAAATCGGACTTTTCTCCGAGCACCTCAATCTGAAACTTGCCTGTGTAGTCATTTAAGGAACTCTGTGTCCCAGTGAGGAACTAATACTACCTTGTGTCGCTTTAAAAATGAAGACAACCTAAAGGTTTCATATTACACTGCGAGTTCATTAGGTTTATTCGTGATAATATCGAAAAGTGTTTTTTTCAAGATGGTACGGGAGGAACTGAGATAAAAAAACTCCAGAAACAACCTGAATTGATGATTCTTCTCTACGGCTAATAATGTAGCATTTAAGCTAACCGAACACAAATGGCGTCACACAGCCTCAGAACAAAAAGCGCCGTTATTATTCCTAAGAGCGGATATCCTGAAGATTGCGTCATCAATGCAACGGTTAGCTTCTGGAAAAATCATATCGGTGCTCGACCAGTCATAAAGGTCAAGCGACAATGGAATGATTCTTGTAATTGATTAGCTGAGTTCCGTCATGGAAAATGATCCTCATTGAGACAAAGTTCAGGCAAGTTCATATCATTTTCTTTTACCTACGATAGACATTTCAAACTTTTGCTTACAATACACACATTATTCGATTATCTCTAAATAGTTCGCGGGCCATAAAGTCACGACAGAGAGTCGCATTGTCAATAAAATAATTCAATGACACGTTTTGGGTGAAATATTACTTCTGAAAATAGTCGCTTAGGACTTCCAAATTGTTTTATTGTCGGCGTAACCGATCGTTCTGAGCTCTCCGCATTGACGGCGACAAACGACTAAAAATGGCATTAGTGGAGTTATTTAAAACCCTGATTGGAGAACAAGGGTCATTTGTGCTGCCGCAAACCCCTGGAGCAGGCAAAAGAGGACCTCGGGAGGTGAGCGCCGATTGGCCGCTCAGACAAAAAGGGGGCGGTCCTAGCGAATGGCAGACGTCCCGCAGTGATGAAACCCCGGGTGATCTGACAGCCGGGCCATTTGAAGTGATTGTCATGCTATGCAACATGAAGGCTTATCTCAAGCTTTGGGCCTAATTAGTTCACTTAGGGGCCTCCTTTATAAAGACAAGACGAGGGACACCGAGTCATTAAGGAGCCAGAAGATCAACAGGAGAGCAACGGGCAGAAGCAGCAGCAGACTCGCATCCTTAAACTTGTCTTTGCTGCTCCGAGCAAACCAACACAATCTGAAGACTTTTTGAGAATGCCACACTTATCTGACTGCGGCTACTACACCATGCGGGATGCCACGAGAGCTTCAAACGTAAGAGCGTTGAAATTCAGTCTTGGTTTTGGTCAATCGATCGTACGTGTTTACGGTAGATCTAAAGAATGATTGTCAGTTCAGTCATTTTCCAGAAAATGCAACCCAGCTGTTAGGCTGAAATGACAACGTCGTGACTCACGACCAGTTCTGCATCCCCAGTGAGATCATCAGCACCTGTGCGATATACGTTAGTCACAAGAACTTCTGCCTTACTTCTGCAGGTACAGAGCCAACTGGACAACACCAAGTTCCACCTCCATCAGAGCCAGAGCCAGCAGGTCAAGCAGTACCTGACGCTGGGTTCAAAGTTGGCCTCGTCGGCGGCGGCGCAGGGTCACGGCGTGCCCCACCCCCACGCCCCCGGCCAGCCGCTACCCACCGTGCCCATCATGAGGAACGGACACATGGGATCCGTCAACGACGGCAGCAACCCCGACAGCCCCGTCACCCTAATGACCATGGCCAACCACGACGGCGAGGTGAGCGCAGAAATGAAAGTTTGTTTTGCTGACTGGAAGGAAGTGAAATTGCTCGGGGGACGAACTGGCTGACACATTTTCCCGTCATTGGCATTGAAAGCATTCGGATCTGCGGTTATTTTCGTTATTACTGCGAGTGACTCTTCTCAGTCCTCCCACATTCTTTCATCCAGATAAGAGGGAAAGGTTGTTTGGGGGAAAAATACTGTCCAGGAAGTCCATTTATTTGACGTGCTCGTCAATAACTTCAGACTTTGTCATCTCTGACGAAATAGTCTCTCGCAGGAGGAACTTTGATGACAGACGTTCTTCCCAAAACAATGTGCTAACTTAAGACTTTCCCATTATTGGATGAGAAAGTCCCTCATTCAGGTGGACCTCAACAATTCTCCGTCTTTGATCCACTCTTATGACTTTTGTTCTTTTAGTTCCCAATGGACGAAGTGATTGATGATCTGATCAGTCTTGAATCGGGCTTCAAGGACGGAGGCTTGGATTGCATGGAGTCGAACATCCTGATGCAAAACAATGTAAGTCTATGAGGATCTACCATCTCCTTGTTTTTAAATCGGGACATCAGAAATGGAAGGTGGGAAAAAGTGGCTGGTCTTGGGGGTAAGGCTGAAGGGGGGGTGCTATCTTTGAGGTCAGCTTAAGTCGAGAGATGAGTCAAAGTTCATCAGGGCTTAGCAACAGTTCTCACATCAGTCAAGATGGTGGTCAAGGAAAGCCTCCAAAGTTGATGCCAATGAGACTGAATGATCAAATCTTTCTGCTGGACAACATGATAAATCCAGATTAGGGAATCTAGTGATGAATTCTAAGAGCAGCAGGAAGGATCGTTCTGATTGATAAAGTGACATGGAGCTTTGAAAGATACCACAACAGTGGAAAGGCGGGGGTGGCGGAGATAAGGCCTAGTTAGTCAGCTTCAAACGAAAATCTTCTCGGCTTCTTAACACGAATGGGAATGCTCAGGAATGACGTCGTGACCAAATATATTAGTCAGACCGATTTCTCACTTTGTCAACACAATGCGTTCAGAAGTTATGGGAGGATTTTTTTCCATAAGCTTTCCTCCTCTCCTTCTTCCATCTCGAGGAGATAATGAGGGGGGGGGGGAATGTTTTGTTTCTTCAGCCCAGAATACTCAAAGCGGGACTTTCACATGTTCCCATAAATACACAAATGCAAATTAGACAAACATGTGGTGGCTAGCACGCTACATGTTGACATCCAGAACCATCCGTGAATACTATTTACACCCTCAGACAAAAACGACAGGCGTAGAAAAACAGTTTTACTGTTGACCCAGCATCAAACCAAATGCTATTTTCAAAACAGAGACCATCTCTGTGCGGGACGGAAGGGGTTTGAAAACGGGGCATTAGCCGAGGTCAAAGGGCGAGAGCCGTCTGAATGGAGGTCGCGGTAATAATTTTTTTTTTAGGACCTATCTTGGTGTTAAGTTGTTTTGACTTGCGAGGAGCAACGGGAGGATTCTTCTACTGGATCCTCCGAGTGACCCGTTTGTTTCTTTTTGTTACCAACAGGTGTCCCTCAGTAGCAGCATGCTGGACGTGTATGGGGGTGAACAAGGTATGAACCCCCCTAACGGTGGACTGAGTCCAACATCTAACCCCACAAAGCTCACAGTAAAAAGGGAATACACAGGTATGAACTCATACCATAGTCTTAACAAATACGAGAAATTTGATGACGACAAAGTCGAATATAAGATAACAAAAAAGAAACAAACTAAATAAAATAATGGTTAATTTTTTTCCATGAGGTGTCCTACATAATTTCTCCTAAATATTTCAACATGATTGAAATCCTATTGGTTAAAAAAAAAAAAAAAAGGAAAAATAAATAAAAAAGCTATTCTACACAATTTTCCTAAATATATCAACCTGATTGAAATCCTGCTGGTTTAAAAATAAATTAAAAATAAATAAAAAAGCTATTGTACACAATTTCTCCTAAATATATCAACCTGATTGAAATCCTACTGGTTTAAAAAAAAATATGAAAAAAAAGAAAAATAAATAAAAAAGCTATTCTACACAATTTTTCCTAAACCTGATTGAAATCCTGTTGATTTAAAAATAAATTAAAAATAAATTAAAAAGCTATTCTACACAATTTCTCCGAAATAAACCTGATTGAAGTAAAAAAAAAACAAAAAAAAAACACACACTGAGACATGTGAATATGCTGCATCAAGTAAAGAGGCCTAAATAATTTGGGAAATCCAACGTATGCCCCGAAGAAGCCTCCATTCTCAGTGGAGCGCGGGCACGGAGAGGACAATATGCACCTCCACGCACTCCAAATTGTCTTGATTGAATCAACCAATTGGCAAATCCAATTTCAACTCCCTAATGCTGTAATTTGCAAGAATGTGAATACAAATATAAATGCGCTGGCATTTTCTAGCCCCTCTCCAAGGCCGCTTAGTAAATTCGCCTTAATTACCGAGTTGGCCCTTCTAAAAAAGTGCTCACTTTTTGTCCACAATGAGCTGCAGACATGCAGCAGGAGATAAACTGGGCTCTCATTCATTCTGTGCGTGAGCGAGTGTGTGTGTGTGTGTGAGAGAGAGGTCAAGACGCTACGTTGGGGCCGACCTCAGTGTCTCCCTTGACTGGACCTTTTTGTCTGGATCAGACCGCGTGGCTAATCCATTTGTAATATCATTTTTCTTTGTCTCCCCCCTCACAGAACACGACACACGGGTCATGGCCAAGGAAAGACAGAAAAAAGACAACCACAATTTAAGTGAGCGCCATAACCGCCGTCGATTAACCCCGCCGACTGATTAGCTTTAGCTTCAACTTGCTATTTGTTGACTTTCAGTCGAAAGACGGCGACGATACAACATCAACTACAGGATTAAAGAACTGGGGACGCTCATACCAAAGTCAAACGACCCGTAAGTTGTTTCCGTACGAGCTTTGGATTGGAATTCCGCCGGCCATCTCGAGCAATTGAACTCTGGCGTACATTTAAATGGAAGGTCGGCCATGTCACGGCGGCGCCATTAAGGCGAGATAAAGGAGATTAGTAGCTTTGATCCAACTGGGCTCTCCACACCTGCAGAAAAATGACAATTTCACTACCTTGCCTTTCAAAAAAGGAGGTAATCTTGAAGTTGCCTTATTCAGCTCATCCCCCCCCTCGGGATTAATTTTAGACACGAGGAAGTACGAGAATGGACTTTCTACATTGCTACTTAATTATTCTATTAAAGTCTCTTCAGAATCCCATGTAAGGACCAGGGATGAATAATTGCCATGTGTAAATCATCATTTCTTATAAAAGAGTGTGGGGAGGTTAAAAACATCCACCGATAGAGAATGTTCTAGTGGTTTAGAGAAAAAAAAAAAGGTTATCTTGAAGAATTTGTCTTTTTTTTTGTGCAGCGACATGCGCTGGAACAAAGGCACCATCCTGAAGGCTTCGGTGGAGTACATTAGGTGGCTGCAGAAGGAGCAGCAGCACGCTCGCGAGTTAGAAAGTCGCCAGAAGAAGCTGGAGCAGTCCAACAGGAGGCTTATCCTCAGGATTCAGGTAAAGCAAGACAAGAAAAATGCTACTTCATGGATGTGGGTGGGTCTCAGGAAGTATGGTCCGACCCACAGTCCTGTTTTTTGGTGGGTAAACATTTTTGTTTTCCCACAGGAACTTGAGATCCAAGCACGGGCGCACGGCCTCCCTAACATGGCGAGCTCATTGGGTACGACCGAACTGAATCCGCACCTCCTCAAGCAACAGCAGTCGTCCCCCCAGCCCCAGCAGCCGCCTCTCTACCAGGAAGACCCCAACGGAGATTATCTACAACGAATAACCGTGGTGTCCGGAGTGCCGCCCATCTCGGTGCCGCAGGACCACGTGGCGGGCGCCGACGGTTGCACCACCTTTTCCGACCCGCTGTCCCACTTTACCGAGATCTTCAGCGCCACCCTCAAAGGCGAGCAGCGGCTGGATGAGATCCTGATGGACGAGGCGCTGTCCCCGTTCGGGGCCGACCCGCTGCTGTCGTCCGGCTCGCCCCGGGCCGCCTCCAAGGACAGCAGCCGCCGCAGCAGCTTCAGCTCAGGGGAGGGCGATGAGCTATAATGCTAAAGCTAGCCGGCTTCACAAGGCTTCACGGGACGTTTGCTCGCCAACTTTTCTGTATATATTGTACAGCTCATGGACCTCCCGGCCTTTCCAGCAGAAACAGACCCGTATGAAAAAAGGGAGAAACGGAATTTTTGTTTGTTTGACAACACCGCAGTAGCTGTACACTGACTTTGACTCCAAAGAACTGCTGAGATCCCGTCAACACTGATTTTTATTTTTTTTTCCTCGACGTGCCTTATTCAGTCGCCTTCACTGTCATGACTAACGCTGTGCCTTTTCAGGTTTTTATATTTATATATGCTTAACCCGTGTAATCCTAAAATATATTTACAGTGTATATGCTAACATGCTACTTTTTTATTCACAGTAGGGGTGGGGAAAGTATAATAAACCCCTTTTTTGATACATATGCCGTCTTATTATTCGAGGATTGGAACTTTACTGGAATAGATTAGCAAAAAGGAAAAATCAGTGTGCAAAATTGGACGGGAAGTTCCACGGTGAACGCGAAGGTGGCTGATTGGGGATGCGAGAATGAGGAAGCGGATAATAACGACAAGTAGTACTACAGTTGATGAGTACTGCGAGCTGATGAGGGCTTGAGGGCGCATAATGACGAGAAAAATGAAGTGGAAAGTTTACAGTGAGGCGGGCTGCCGATAGTTGGCAGAAGTACGTTTGATTGAAAAGTGCCCGGAGAGAAAAGAGCCTGTTGCCATTTATACAGAGGAAAATAATTTGTGACATTTTGAGATTACTTTGCCAAAGTAAGTATTACGATTAATTAAAAAAAAAATGGAATATACACAAAGAAAGACAAATGCTGCTGTTGGCCACTACCCACACTCACGCGCAGACTCAAGTTGTGGATTACATTTGAAGAATAGACAAAAGCACTTCCCGACTTCCTCCAGTATTTCAAAGACAACACGTGGACAAAGTTGAAGGCTCGTTACACGCAAGGGCTTCAAACAGGATTTGTGGTCGGATGAGGCAACGGTGACATCACAACGGGGAAGATCACACTTGATCAAGTCAAGTTAAGACTCTGCCAGTTCACTTGAAAGCAACGCAAGGTTAAATAGCGTCAATAAAATACTTGAGCTGTGCACAACATAAAAGCTGCTGTATAAAGTCCACCAGCAGGTGGCAGCAATGCACTGTGCAATGCACGGCAGGAGTGTGCACATCACATTCTTTTGAACCACAACGCTAGTTAAAGAGCTTATTAACCATCGAGGGTTCAAGTGTGTATTTAGAAGGATTTTATACCCCAAAAAATAAAATAAAATACCCAATAATTACTAAAGGAGATTTTTTTTGGGTTGGTAGATTACTTTGCACATTTAGACAAATTGTTTGGGTTCATAAAATAATGAACTGTAGTATATACATTTATATAATATGCATATATAAATGGATATGAATGTGGCAAATAAAACATTTTGGGGGCTAATTAGGGACGGTTTATTTTGGTCTCATATTTGGACCAATATCTGTTTTGAATATATATGTTTTTGTTATTCAAACAAAAAATAATTTGTAATTTGGAGGTTACTTATATCCTCGGAAAAAAACACAAGGCCCTAGTGGTAGAATATTTTTGTTTTCTTACTTGTAGCAATTTTTTTTTTCATTTTCAACAGCAAAACGAGCATTTTCAGCGCAAGTCTAATCCTATCAAACATGTTTTTTTCCATTCAATTCAGCGTCGCGATATGCACACTCCTGCATAAGGCCTGACAAATCTAAGGCAGGGAGGGGATGTCGTGAACCCCTCAGCCGAGGGGCGCCCTGTCACCAAAACGACGCTGTCAGAGTCGGCCTGCGCCGCCGCCGCGCTCGCTAGCGGGTTCTCACCTGTCGAGCCTGCCACCGCTTCTACTTAATCACCTCCCGCATATGCACGTTGTCTGCACGCGTGCGTCAATGCACGTCAAGGCACGAAAGCAACCTTAAAGGCCCTCAACTGGATTTGGAATGACACATCTTATGCGCAAATTAGGAGCAGCACGAGTTGAAATCATGACACGGAGAGCCACCGAGCGTCACGTGTCCATTTCCGGCCGTGAGTCGCAGATGCGTGACAAACAACAATATCCTGCCTCTCAAACGGCCCATTAACTGTGGAAATGACACAAAGGTTAAGGTCATTAAGTCATCTCATGATGCTAGGAGCCACTTTGGAGGAAAAAAATAAAATAAGGTGCTAGCATGTCCCCTAGCGCATTTATGGAGCGACCGACTGTAAAAGAAAAGAAGAAAAAACAAAGGGGCGGCCGGGCCTTTCCGAAACGCTATAAAATTAATGCGATTTCCAGAGTTTTTTTTTTTATGAATGGCGCCAGATGCCAAATCCATAACTTCAAACAAATTGACTCGCAATTATTGGTTGCGGTGCACCACTTCCAGATGTGCAACAGATGGGGCCGGCGTGACCCAAGGTGTCTCGCCCCGTGCTTTGTGTTATTGTGCTGTAAAACAGACGTATGCACGCCTGCGCCTGCGTTTTAAATCCCAGTGTGGGCTGGAGGTGAAGGGA
Source organism: Syngnathus scovelli (assembly GCF_024217435.2). NCBI lineage: Eukaryota > Metazoa > Chordata > Actinopteri > Syngnathiformes > Syngnathidae > Syngnathus > Syngnathus scovelli. Next base: position 1,546,750 of record NC_090868.1, read on the forward strand.
AGGACAGGGGACACACAAACGATTAAAAAAAATCAAATAAAAGACGGAAATCTCCATCATTAGGTAAAGCGCCAATAGAGACAATGTAAGCACTACGACAGGCTGAAATTATGTAAAGGCAGATGAGAAATGGAAATGTGATCTCTGCTGTGTTGGGATTAAATTGGGCGAGGGGAGGGGGGGGGCAATTATGGTGCTTTTTTGGGGGGTGCATAATCTTACAATATCCCTGCATTCATAAAGAATATTAGATGAGATAAGAAGCTGAGTTTTAAATGAGAGGGCTTTTTTTTTTTTTTTTTTACTAAAGTCAAAAGTAGTACTTGCAATTGCTCTGATGATAATTAGCATTTGAATTATTTTTAACAACTATCCCGATTTGATGATTTTGTTGGGTTTAAAAAAGAATTATGGACATTTTGTTTTAGCAGACATTTTTGTTACATCGGGATCACCAAAATCTGGACAAATATGATCGCCATTTTTTTAAAATAAGAATTTAGGAGGATTTTGCACAATAACAGACACAAAATGGTTATTTAAAAAAGATTAGATATAATTTTCTAACTTTTCAAACTAAATTATTATAGTTTTTATGAGAATTGTTGTTAAAAAATGTTAGTTTTCTAAATAAATAAACAACAATCAACAAGACACACACACACACACACACTTTTGACTTTTATATCATAACCGGCTGCTAATCCACAGTAGCCCCCGGCCGATGTCTCACACACTCTCCGACACACTTCCAGCTCACGTTATCGGCTTGACCTTGGACTTACTCGCTCAAGAGACGACCCCGATGGAATGATGTCGTTGTGTTTTTGTTTTATTTCTCCATAATGGACAGTGGGGGCATGATGAGCTTCATTAGCAGAGGAAGATAACGATTACACCTCCCCCCCCACCCTCGCTTCTGCATTTCGGTGGTCTGATGGCCATCTCGTGTGCATTATTCATTCATCCGCCCACTCTCTCTTCGCAGTAACTCTTTGACTGCCATGTTTTTTCACTTCCCGCCACCCGGCCTTTGGAGCCCGCGTTCATTTATTATAGATGGGTAATTGTTTATTAAATGCAGGCCTGACCCTATTATGCCTATTAGCGCAGCACGATACACTCCTCCATATTTGTCAAGATGGAACAAGAATACAAGGTCTGCGAGTGGGGCGGAAAAGAAAAAAAAAAAAGATGTCAGCCATTGGCCAGCATCTCCTTAGCGATGGAGGCAAAAAAAAAAAAAAGCTTTTTCTCTCATTACCCTGACTCGTAATCTACCTCTGCCCTTTGCGGGCGAATCCCTGCTTCAGGCGTTGGGAGGCTAAAACTCCCCAACTCTGGAAGCGGATTTCTTCCTCCAGATAGGAATTAGCAAGACAACGTGACTTTTTTAAACTCAGCTGACACTAGAGGTCAGTGTCGTAACAGAGTTGCCACTCGGGCTGCTCTTCCTCGTGAGCTGCAGGCTACAAAAGGAAAGCAATTCAGGTATAAAAAAAAAAAAAAGGAAATGAATTGAAATGGAATGATTAAGTTCACTTAATTAGTGGCTGGCTTAGGCAAATCAGCTTAGCTTGTATCAAAACGATTATTCCAGACAGCGGCGCTGATTGTGCGGGACGACAGTTGGCCAACATGCGTGCAAAAGGCGTGCAGCTAAAGCAGAGCATTGGAAAATTATTAACCGTACTGCTGCTTTATATGTCCATCATCTCGTCCACCATGCACCTGTCAATACATTTAAAAAAAAAAACACGGGAGGTCTTCTTTTTTTATTTATTAAAGGCTGAGGTAAGGGCGGGAAACAAAGATATATTATTTCTAGTCAAATCAAATATTTTTTTTAATTAAAATACAATTTTAATTAAAATTAAAGATCCACATATGTCTATTTATTCTTTAAGCACACAGCACATGTTACAAATTGGCCAGATTTACGAATAAATATCACCCGGGCCTTGGGAGCATCGTCCGTGCTACAAATGCTAAGTGGAGATTAGCCTATTAGCTCTTGTTAGCGTGTTTAATTACAAATAAACGAGCGCACGGGCGAGGTGAGCTTCACGCGTGTCAACAAAAACGGCAAGTCAATGCAAACAGTTCCTCGGCGAGAGCTTTTTCTGCACGTTATGGAATTTGTCATGTTCAGTCGGAGCTGTCATTGATAGAACAGTGTGCGCTAATGTGTGTAATCTGCTTTGCAACACATCAATTATGATGGATATTGCTCCAGCGCTACGCTTGCAGGCGTTTTTTTTTTTTTTTTTTTCATGCCAGCCTGCAGGGGAATCAGTCTTCTCTTGTTAGGCAACCTGTTTAGTAAATAATGATCCACTTTGAGGCTGGCTGATGCCGTATAATGGGATCTGTGTGTGTGTGTGTGTGGTGGTGGCGCTTCGGTGCACAAGGATCAAGCAGACTCCATCAAAAAAAAAAAAAAAAGAAAAAAAAAAACACTTAATGTGAAAGCTGGAATTCAATCACGCCGCGACACCTTCAGTGATGCGGCCGTATGTAAAATGTATAAATATTATCAGTGGCTTGTTCAAGTATTTCCAGATCTGTCTGAGCTAACAGAGACATTGAAAGTTAAATATTTAGATTTGTACTTTGTCAAGCAAAATTGATTTTTGTTACCCGTCCGCCCTGTTCCTTTGCCAAACTTAAAACTTAACAGGATGTACGCAACCTTTCCACTCATCACATTTATTTTATTTTTTTATTGTTGCTCTTTATGTCTGGTTTATTTCTAAAAAAAAAAAAAAAAGGACATTTTGGGAAACTCCCAGCCAGTTTTGTTTTCCTTCAGGTACATCAAGACATCACAACTCTTTAAAAAATGACCACAAACACATAACCAAGACTTCTCCTATTTTCTCTTTCTACACGAAATGATAGGCACAAGATGATTGGCACGAAACAACGGCGAATCCCTAATACCGCAACGAAAACGCTTCCAACTTCATTTCCTATCTTACAAAGACATTTCTGACAATCCTTCATGGAACATTTTTATCACATCTTTTAGCCCTTCATCTGCTCAAGGTTCATAAAAGCCAAGTTTCATGAGGTTGAGTGCAGGCGAACAGGTGTTACACACCCCTGTAAATGACAAAACTGGATGAATAAGTACACCCCGACTCTAGTAAAAGTTATAAAAGGCTCCGCCCTTCCTCTAAGTAAGTGTCCCAATCCTAAAAACATATTTTTATTATTATTTTTTTCACATCTTTGACAAAATCCAGTCCTCTCAACATTTCTTTTGGCCACGATTCCTCCACATCCTGTTTCAGGGAAAAAAACCGTTCAATTAACATAAAGCCAACATTGCAGCAGCTCCTTTTTTTTTTTCCAATTCTGACACAAGTTCTACAGCTTTCCTCGGCCCACCAAGTAAGCTGGAGAAAGATTCTCCCTCCGGGACCCGATCACATGGAGATCCCTGTCAGATAGATCTCCACTACGCTGCACTTCAGTCGCTAAGTCAGTCGGTAAGTCCCGCCATCAGTACAGGTAACACAGCCAGACGAGAGAGTGAAGGAGGCCCCTTCGGTCCAAACATTTTTTTTTTTGGTGTCAGCATAAAACCCCTGAGCTGCATTGAGACCAGCACATGTGTGTTTCTTGTTTGCCTGCACAGAAAGTGCGATTTTTTTTTTTTTTCTGGCTTTATGTCAGATCGGGGCAGACAGCGATGGGTATTCTATTTACTTGACGCAAGCTGCTCCCCAATGTCCCATAAAGCCCTCTTGCCTTGCAACTAAGCCAGCCGGGGTTAAAGCTCCCCAGCAGACAGCAAGACTGAGTACCTCCAAACTGTGTGTGTGTTTATGTGTACTGCTCTCTCACTAGCTCCCTCCGGTGTAATGGCTTTATTTATGAAGTGGCGGTTGCAGTAACAGGCAGGCGATAAAAGGAGAAGATAGCGGCGAAAAGCTGCTGAGCATGTGACGGCGGGCCGCGGCTTTGCGAAGATTGATTCTCGGCCCAAGAAAGAGTGGTGGAATATCATCGATTTTTGATGCAGATAACTTGAAAGAGTACCAGATTAATTACTGGATTGGATTACTTGATTTTTTTTTTTTATTAATTTGTTTATTTCTTTTAATTTATTTAATTTATTTGTATATATTTTTTATTTTATTTTGTATTTTAATTACTTGACTTTAAACTGTTTTATTTATTAATTTATTTATTTTTGATTACTTGACTTTAAACTGTCACGGCAAAGTTAACATTTAGAATTAAGGATGAGATCATCTTTCATCATCTCGTCTTGAAATTCTTTAGATAAGGTCCGAGATACGAGATAAAAAGTCTCAGCTGTCGACCACATCACAAAGTAAAACGAAGGTGAACACTCCGAGCATAAATAGCTTTTTTTTTTTCGGCCTGTGTACGATTTACAGCTAAAACAACACAAGCGTTCAGATGCATCATCTCGGTAAACTGCCCATTTGTTAGCCGGCTTGTTCTAATCACCGTCACCATGAGATGTTTTGCCAGGTGGACGGACGGACGGGCCCCCGATGCGGCCGCTCTGATCTGAAGCAGCTGCCGTATTAGTCTGAGAAATCAGCCTATGCAAACAAACATCCTGCCTGCTTCGCATCCCCGACGCATCTGACGGCCATTAGCATCTTGTATCTGTCTTGAATCAGTCTCAAAATAAGCCAATAAACAAAACAGGCGTCGGGTATTCATTATTAAAAATTATTTGTCAAAGACATCTGCTGTGTTTTAAGATTGCGAAAACAACCGCACGGGTCACGCTAAGGTGATACGTCAAGCTTCATCGGAAAAAACGTTACACAACTCAGGAGTGACGTGATGCTTGGAGTTGTAAACCAACTGCTCCTGGTCTTCCTAGCACTTAATCCCCTGAGCCTCAGGATGGGGACTTCTTCAATCCCTCAAGCCCCAGGTCCTCCAGCACCATCAAAGATGGACAGCACCAATGTGGACGACATCTCCACCCTTGCGGCGGTTTGGACTTTTAAGTTTATCTCCCAAAGCAGCTTGTGATACTCCGAGGTATCAAACTCAAGGCCCGGGGGCCAGATACGGCCCACTGTATCATTTTATGTGACAACTATTCATTTTTTTTTTTAAAATTGATTCATAGCCAGACCACTCCACAGAGACGTTACCACGAGCGCCGCCTTCAATCGGCCCTCCAATTAATCTTCGACACGGCTGATGATAAATAACGACGCGTCGGTAAATAACGTATTTACTTACGTGTCGGCGCCACCTTTCTATCCCAGTGGCTTTACAGTTCAAACCATCATTCAAGGATTAATTGTACCCAATCACCACTGAAGGTCACTCTGCAAAACACCCGCTATACTTTATCTACCCTGACCAGTGATGGATGCCCCTCCCCCACCCCCTCCATCCCCTTAACACTCCTCTTTGCTCATCACCGGTGATTAATACCCAAAAACCGAATAGAAAGCTTGTTATTCTTACGAGGGGAGGCGCCGCCGCCGCCGCCTCCCCTCGTAAGAGAGACGGACAGCGAGAAAGAGATACGGGGAAAAAAAATGTGACCCCAGAAATCAAAAGTGATAATCCAGAACGCGTGTGTGAGCGAGTGTTAAAGATGGCTGAAGGTCAGGGAGACATTGAGGCAATCACGCTAATGAAAACAAACGAGGGATTCGCTCGGAGGGAAGGGAAGAAGAGACGTTTCTGGACGACCTCAAAATAATCAAACACAACAATGCTGGAGGAGAAAGTACAGACGCAAATTCCCCACTGTTCTTTTATTTACATGGTCTCCTAACCTGATGTCTGGTGGCGACACACACACACACACACACACACACACACACACATATATACACACACTGTACACAAGCAAACACGCATGGCAGTGGCAATATGTGAAGGTTATTCCTGCAGAGGGATGACAGTGTTTATTCAGGGCGAGCAGGCGCATTCTGTGACATTCAGCACGGGGAGCATGATTAATGCCGTCATATACGTACTGGAGAAGAAGAAGAAGAAGAAGAAGGAGAAGGCGAAGGAGAAGGAGAAGGAGAAGGAGCTCGCCATCTTACATTTGTGTGCCTTGAAGAATAAAAAACATGCTTTGATATCGGTTGAAAAATAGATATATTTTTAAATATGTCAATATATTTAAATATTTTTTCCCCAAATATTTCAATTTTTTGTGTGCCTTAAGAATAAAAATATGCTTTGATAACTGAAGCGGTTGAAAAATAGATATATTTTTAAACATGTCAATATATTTAAATATTTTTTTCCCCAAATATTTCAATAAAAAATGCTTTGATAGCTGAAGCGGTTCAAAAAAATATATTTTTAAATATTTCAATATATTTCAATATTTTTTTCCCAAAATATTTCAATTTTTTGTGTGCCTTGAAGAATAAAAATATGCTTTGATAGCTGAAGCGGTTCAAAAATAATAAAATATATATATATATAAAAAATATTTTTAAATATTTAAATATATTCAAATATTTTTCCCCCAAATATTTCAATTTTTTTTCTGTATCCTTCCACTCTGGAGCCTGACTAAAATCAACACCAGCACCCCCAAAACAAGGCCCGATGTATAAATAAACAGATTTCCACCTCCAACATCAAAAAAATGCTGACGCGGCTTCTCAAATGGATCCTTCGAATTCAGGCAAAAGACGAGACTTAACGCGCCCGATGAGCCAAGTCAAGCAAACAAACCACCCAAACAGCCGCCCGGAATAAACCGAGTCAGCTCCTCTCTCTCTCTCTGACAGCATCCTGGCTGAGCTCGGGCGAGCGCTTCACAGGAAGCCCTTGAGTTTATTTTTCATATGGAGGGGATTTGGCAGCTATCAAGTGGTGGCAGGCCAGTATCAAACACATGTCTGGCTTGTAAACAGGCTGCTGGCTCCTCTCCAAGCTCCCCGCCGAGTTTGGAGCCAACTCGTGACACTGATCCCGCCCCGACAGTAAAAGGAGGAGGGGGGTAATGGAGCCTTTAAACATCCTGGCCGCCGTTATCTATATTGTATTTAAGACGTGTCATGTTGGTTTTGTCTTGGCACGTGTGTGTGTCCCTTTGCTTGTTGTTGACATGGATCCTTTTAGCCTCGAACAGGAGCGCAAGGAAGGAAGCGCTAAGCTGCTTCACACACACACACACACACTCGTCAAAAAGCATTATTCAGCAGGTCAACAGCCACTTTCACCGCTCGCGTGTGTGTGTATACGCCAGCGCTTCGGGCTACGCTACTCCCAGAGAAATGATCTTCTCAGACTGGCTCCGTGTTGCCCTCTTTATCCTGACAGGCCGCAAATAAATAAGCTGGCTGGCTCTCCCCTCAGACGTGACCGCCATGCCTGACGAGAAGCGTGAGGAAAACACAATCGTATTTTATTGTGGCGAGGGCGGGGAGGGGAGGGGTGAGCGGAGAGCGATAAGCACGCCGTGTTTGTTGTATTTGTGCCACCGTGGGAAATGGAGAAAGGGCATGTGAGGACACGACAAGCATTTCTCGGTTCTTGTAATACAAGAAATAGAACATGCAAATAAATAAATAAATAAATAAAAAAATAAATAGACAGACATACTTACATATGTCATTAATAAAGAATAAATATATATAATGAAATAAAAAAGAGCAAATCAATGAAACATGGGATATTTAAATGGTTGCTAATGACAAGCATTTACCCAAAAAAAAAAAAAAAAAAAAAAAAAAAAAAACCCGCTCCCCAGCATGAAACTTGCAGAAAGACATCTTTGAAGGTTCTCCTTCAAAAAGCCCCCCATGTCCTGCCTGCCACATCAGGGGACTTTGGTTATTAATTGAAGTTAATTTTCTGGGATATCAGTTTGCCAGGCACGTGGGGGGAAGATTGATAGCCCCCACGCGGTTACCAAGTGCTGGGATGTGCATGACGGTGTGTGTGTGTGTGTGTGGGGTTCCTTCACATGCCCGCTTTCACTTTTATCATGCCCAAATCAAATTACAAACATCGGAGGCCAACGTTGGCTGGAGGAGATTTCCATAAGATTAATTAGGCCAAAGACAGACAGAGTGGGCTGGGCAAATATAAAATAATAAATACAGGAGGTGGTGACAGGGATGGCGGGGGGTTGGTAGAGTCATCAGAAAGGGGAGGGGGGGAGCCTTTGGATGAAACATGAAGTCAATTGGACAATGGGTAATTAGTGCAAGCAGCAGCATTCTCAAAGGCACGGGGAGGACAGCGGCAGCCAGGCGAGGGGCTCTCACTTGGCCCCAGCCATGCGGAGGCCCGTACGCCGGGGCCCGCATTTAATTAGCACCACTTTGATACCCACAGGAGTGCCAGCGGCCCTGAGGGCAACCGAAAGGGTGACTGACAAGCGCGCACCTCCGGACAGCTCCCTCCTCTCCAATTATAGATGCGCCAAGCTGAGAGGATGCTGGCTTAAATCCAAATATATATTTAAAAGAAAACATCTTACAGATGCATGAATGTGTGCGCCGGTGGCTGGCAAACAAGGCAGCGACCACGCCGGCTGGCAGAAGCTTCTTCCTAAATTGGCATTTGGATTCGGAACGGAGCTTCGGATGCCCTGAAGGCGGCGAGAGACTAAAATCGCTCACCTGGCTTGAAAATGAGCATTGCGGGGAGGATGACGGAAAAATTAATCACGGTTAAAATTTGATTTATCTAATTTTTTTAAATACATGTGTATATTTTTATATAGATTTTTATAAACAAATGATAATTTTTCTAAAATAAAATATTTCAAGAATTTAAATTTAAAAAAAAATTAAAGGAAGGAACACGAATAAAGCTGTACGCAAACAAAGACACACCAGAGCACGGTGCAATATTGATGAGTTTTTTTTTTTTTTGCAGCCCTGCACTAGTTTTATTTTTAATGCGCGGGGATGCATCTGCACCGACACGTTTTGCGGTGCTTGACAAACAAACAAACGCGAGGGGCCTATGAATTATGCAAGCGCTGTGTTTTCATTCGGGGCCCAAACACATATTTAGTAAACAAACTGCTTACTCTATACTTCACACCCTACTTGTGTAAATAATAGATATTCAAAACGTGTTGGGTTTGGCACGCCGTGTAATTTCGTGTATTATTTAGCACGTCGTCTTGGGCGCTCGCTTTTTCGACGTCTTGCGAACAAACATCAACAACGGCTTTGTCGCTGTTTTTTTTTTCTTCAACAACCTCCTTTTATGAATCGTCGTGTGATAAAATATGAATTTCACCTTTCCCGAAGGAATACCCCGTTGTCTCGGCTCGGATTGTTCTAATCAAACTAAATCAATAAGGATAAATATGGTGCGTAACAATATGGCAACTAATCATACGTGTGTTTGTGCTGTCAAAGGATAATCCCCGTTCTCGTTCTTGACAACCCGGGGACGATTCGGCGTACGGGCGCTTGTGTTGTTTGCATCATTAACATCTGTTTGACTGCGGCTCGCCGTGAAATCGATAGCGGTGAGGATGAGACAAGCGCGGACTGCTAATGGCTGCTAATCTGTGACAAAGAGCTCAAACACCCAAACGCTTGATCCACTCTGAAGATATGCACAAACACAAAATTTGAGTGTCCAAGAAAACAAAAGTCTGCTAGCTCAATGCTAACATAACATGCAAAACACCATAGACCGGCTAATGGATATTAGCATTGACAAATTATGTCGCTCACATATTCTGGAAAATTGAGTTAGAGCATTAAAAAAAAATAATTTAACCGTGTCCATATGCCCAATTAATTCTGAAGTGAATTTCCCAAACCTCTGCATCAAGTATGGAGCGATGATGCAACGTCATTACTCCAGGGCCACCCAACTGGACCGCAACCGCATTTGGCCACTCGTCACACATTGCAGAACGCCGCCGCAGGTAGAGTACAAAAAACCTCATGACCCGGACACTGCATAGCTGGAGGTGGCCGCTCCCACATGACCACAGCGACCACTTCACACGAGGCCCTGAAAACCAAAAAAGCAGCGCCAGATGGGGCCCAGCGACCCTCCTGTACTTTTTTTCACGGCAGCTCACTCGCCCACTCGACGTATTGATGTGCACAAACTTTTTTTTTCAGGCAAAACTCGCATCCGCTCCCGACAGCTGTCAGACATTAAATCCAATCAGTTTGGCCGTGGATGGGCCGTCGGGCAATGTGCCCGGACGGACCGCTGATGGCCTTTATTGGAGATGACAAATTAGAGCCTCTCAAAACACTCCGCTATTTTCGGACTAATGCAATTTGTCAGAAACCTCGCTCGCATTCCGCAGAGCAGATCACCTTTCCTAGAGCTGTCAGAGTTACCCTTTTTACCCCTACATTTTTTTTTGGTTCATCCCGAGAAGTATACGTCATCTCTAAAACAATCTTGTTTTGAAACGCTCGGGTATACTTTCGATATCAACTGAAATACGATTGAAAAACGATTTCAAAGCAAAAATAAATTCTGATGGATCGGTTGAGATAAATCATTTGAGGTAAGAAGACAAAGTGGACAAACAATGACGCCAAACGCTACAATTCAGGAATGAAGAGTGGTTAAAATTAGCCAAATGGAGGCCATCGAGTCATCCACGAACAGACACCTTCTTTATCCCACAGCTGCAAGACATTATCATTTGTTACCGATTCTGTATATCAACCAGAAAAACACGACGTAAAAGCTTCCATATGCTTCTCCAAATTCCAAGCCGAGTGTTGGACACTAAATGCTTTGGAGTCATTTAGCACAAAGTGATTTTTTTTTTTGGTACAGCGATTCCCGCAACCCCTGCCGACTGTACGCCGCAACAAAATCCAGAAGACCATGTGGTGCTGACACATGCCGGCGGAATAACGTTTACTCTGCAAATCACAACCACATTGGCTCCGCCTTGGATCAAGGTAGCTTCATCCGCAACTGATAAATACTTGCGACAAGAGAGGCAGGCGATGCTACATTAAAAGCTTTAATGGCTTTCTGCTCGTCACTTAGCGGCTGTAAACACCGTGTTGGCAAACTGTGAGCTGCCTGCAGCATGATGTTGGTAAATTAATGAGGACGAGGGGAGGGAAGTGGTTTCCCGCCTCCCCCCCCCCTTTCCCACCCGGCGCTGGCTCTCGGCCAGACTGCAAGAGCTTGGAAAGTGTCCGTTGAATTTAACTTTATATCCGAATTAAGCAGCAGAAATTGAGTTGTAATAACAGTTGTCACCACCAGATGGCAGCCATCGCTAAAGAAGATGGTTTCTTAAAAATTGGAGAGAACAAATTTCACGTGCAGTCTTTCCATGCCTTTTTTTTTTTTGCATGTGATGATCTTCAACAAGCTAATCAAATTAGGAGATCAAATATACCCCCCCCCAAAAAAAAAGCAACAAGCTGACTTGACAACGCGTTGACGATGACAGTGGTGCTCATTTCCTCAACAGTGTGTGTGAACAACCCCTGGCCCCTCTCCAAAGTAACTTTATTAGGGTGGCAGAGTGGAGCCCACTTAACCCCTAATGATGCTTTTATTTGATAGCTTCAATATGAAGAGGAGGGGAGGCAGAAGGATGACAGCCTCCCCTCTCTCCTCCTAGACAATCTACAGCTGCTCTTTTCTCTTTTTCCCCTCTAGTAAGTTAAAGTAAAAAAAAAAAAATAGGCCAAGGTAACCCCCCCCCCTCCCCTCTCAAGCACCTCCACCCCTGCCCCTCCCCCTTCCCCAGGGTCTTACGTGATATTTAACTACGGCTACAGTGGCATTTACTAATTTTATATGTGCAGAATTTATGTCAGATTCTTATCCGGAGAGAAGAGGGGAGAAGAGCAAAGGTGGCTGCCTGCGTGTCCGCTGTGTATACACTGGTATTATGTGAACTATTCACAACACGTCAGCTGACACGGGCGCCGCTGTTTTGTCTGGCGTTGCGAGCGCCGCGCCACAATTAAAGCCTAACCTCAGCATTTGGAGAGGCCGACAGGATGGGGCCAATTTGTTGTCCGCAGCTCAAGTAGAAGTGGGC